>NW_011888937.1:370290-398494 GCF_000151845.1 Pteropus vampyrus
AGTAAAAACCCAAACTTGGATCCTCCTGGTTAAGGGTGCCAAGGGAGAGAAAGATGAGACAAATTTGAACAAGTGGCGGATGGCGATATTGCCAATGGAAATATAGCAGTGGTCTTCAGAGTGTGGTCCCTGGACTAGCAGCAGTACCACCACCTGGGAACTTGTTAGAAATGCAGATTTCCAGGCCCTCCGGCAGACTTAATCAGATATTCAGTGGGGTCGGCCTAGCAGTCTGTGCTTTAACAAGCCCACCAGGGCATTCTGATGTACCCTCAAGTTTAAGAGCCACTGAAATAGGTACATAGGTTTTGAGAGAGGATATATGATACAAGAGGAAATATCCAACAGGCTGTTAGAGATGCGGGGCTGGAGTCCAGGGAGGAGAGCAGTGGGCTGATGTGGAGAGCACTGGGGCTCGCCTAAGAGGTGCACACAGAGCTTAAGGAGTGCTCTGAGGAAGGAAGTGGGCAGAGGGCCCGGGAATTCTTGAGGTGTCTCTGTGAGACCCTTTGGTTGCAAGTAGCAGAAACCTGCTCTAGATCAGCTTACTCAAGAGACATTTATGGGAAGGATACTGGGGCAGCTCCTGGAATGCGAGGTCAGAGAGTCCACCTGGACCTCATGAAGGACTGAAACCAGGAGCTGAACAGTGGTCAGAATCCAGACAGCTTCTCTCTGGGAGTCGGTTTCTCCCTCCCTCCCTCTCTCCTCTCTCCCCTTCCCTCCTTCTCTCTCTCTCTGCCTTGAACCACTATCTGTTCAACTCCTAACCATGTGCCAGTGTAACAATGTGCCATGTAACGATGATAAGCTAAAGAAAAGACTCAACTTTGTCCTCATATAGCACCTCTGCCTGTCTTAGCATCTAATGTTGTCATTGTCTCTACTGCTTTGTGTTCTTTCTGTCTCTGCAGACATTCCTTTCTGCTTCAGTGAGTGTTTGGCCAGATGTGACCATCCCGTAACTGCTAGTTTACAGTCTTCATTTTAAGTCACCTGCAGACCACTCAGTCCTGATTTTAAATGCCCGGGGGAAAAATCTGAGTGGCCCAACTTGGGCCCAACGTTGGACAAATCATGGACAAAGGCAGGGTTCTTGGTACATGCCCTGGGGGTGGGGTTGGAGGTGCAGGGGTCCTTATAAGAGAGGAATGGCAGCATGGCTGTGACAAACTCTGTTCCAGGGTGTACTGCTTTCATCATTAGTAGTGTGATCTGTGAGGAAAAAACGATTTTCGTTTTCTTTCATAATGAACTTCCTAACAGAGGACTCTAGCAATGATGTGGCTGTTTCTGGGACCATGTGTGCATTAATTGTTAAAAACTCTGGTTGCAGAGTAGCTTGTTGGCACAGAGGGGACTGATGAAATTCTTTTTTCTTTAGCCTTTAACATTGTTCTGCCTACCCCGAGAGTCTGTGATTATAACTGAAATAACAAGAGTTTGGGCATCCAGGCCTGAAGGACGAGTTCTTGGCTTGGAGGGGAAAGAAGGGTATCACAGTGGCATCTGTGTTCACTTTAGCCAGAGTAGACTTGTCTTTCATCTAGGTAGTGCTGTGGTTAATTTGCATATGTTCATCTTTCTTTGCTGTAAAATCTAGAGTTTTGTTACTAATGGTTTTACAGGAATTGTTTCTTCGTTACATTGGAATATTTATAAGTCCTGGGAGTCCACATATGTTTGAATGGATCTTTACCTACCTTCCTTAGAGACGGACCTTCAACTCACTAGTTCTTTTCATAGTCTTTGTTGTAAACTGCTTCTCTAACCTCTGTCCACCCTGAGCCATTCATTTCTTCATTCATTCATTCATATTCAACATATACCTACTATGTGCCAAGCACTGTGCTAGGAGGTAGAGTTCTTCATACTTCATATTCTCAGTCACCAGCCTTACCACTTTTCTCTTTAGTTTTTCCCTTCTGCCCTCAGTCTTTGGATGGACGCTGGCAGAATGTACTCTTGGGAGTGATAACAGGTTTGCTCATGCTGTTCTCCCTTCCTGGAATGCCTCTCCAGCCCCTCCTTCCTCCCTAATCCGCTAACCCCCTGCTCATCTTTCAAGACCTGTTGGACCATCTCCTCCTTGGAGACACTGCTCTGCTGATTTAGAAGCCTGGTCTTGGATCACAGAGCGTAATTGTGGGTATGATGGTCTGCTTGTGTGCTATTCAGCTAGACTTGAACTTGGTAATATCTAGGACTGTTCCACTCACCTTTATGTCATGACAGTGATGGATAAAGGATTTGCTGCTACTATGGGCAATAAGAAGGGGAGAAAAGAAGAAAATAAAAATCAGTCATAATGCCATTACCCAGAGATGCATTCTTAAGATTTTTGGACACAAAAATTTTATATGTTTGAAGTTACTGTGTATCTTGCTTTTCCATTAACATTAATATATTAACATTTTTATGTCCAAAAGATTTCTAAATAGGATTTTAGTGACTTTTTTTAATTGTATAGTCATTTTTTTTTAATTTTTGGTTATTTATTTGTGGGGTTTTTTTTATGTAATAAAAAAACCATGGAATGCATTTGTGCCTTAATCTTTGTTTGTCTCCGATGATTTCTTTTGGATGGATTCCCAAGAATACAATTACTAGGTCGGAGGGTAGCAACACTGATAAGATTTGAGAAGTAATGGCAGCTCATATCCCAGAAAGATTGTACCAATCTCTACTCCCATGTGCAATTTTTTTGGCAATTTGGTTTGAAGAAGATGGAAGCAAAAAACAAAGTACTGATGACCAGGGAGTGGAGAAAAAGCCTGTTGCTGTTGGGGCTGGTAGCTTGGGCTTCAGTGACGAAGGCCAGCACCATCAGCACAGCTGCCCTTTTCCAGCAGGACTTCAGGGACCTAGGGAGTTTTCTCGAGAGACTGCACAGCTATCTGAAGCAGGGAGAGAAGCTGCACTCCATTAGCCAAACGTCCATTAATGAGGAGTTAAAACTTTGGGAAGAGCATCTGGCTTTATAAAGCCTAATGGGAATTAAAGGAAAACAGAGTGTGGATGAAGCATTTGTTGCTGTCATGGTGCAGGGAGGTCACTACTGTGCATTCATCTGCATGGGACTCCTGACCAGTTAAGCCCAGGAGCAAATGTCAGCTCCAAGAGTCAGTCACTTGGTGAGTATTAAAAACTCTTTTGTTTTAAATACTATTTACTCCTTTATTTCATTTAGTCCTTAAAATAAGAACTGTTATTTCTTATTTTTGTAGATGAAGAAACAAACTTTGAGAAGTTAAATAACTTAAAGTCATAAAGCCAGTCAGTGGTAGAAACGAGAATCTATATCTGTCTGCTTCAGAGCCCCTGCCCTTCTCAGTGTTCAGGGCGTTGTGCTACCCCTGGCTCTGGTAGAAGCTGGAAGAAAGTATGTTGTAAGCCAGCTGCCATTGTCTGCTCCTGGTGAAGGTAGGGCTGTGGCCCCTCGGAAAGCCTGTGGTAGATTTTGCTGTGCTGGGATCTGCTCTGAGTAGCACTTAATGCTGGCTTCAGAAGGAATGCAGATTGAGAAGTTGGACAGCTCCCAGCTTCTTTGGCATTAGATCCTCAGAGTGGGTGCTTGGGTTTAGTTGGGGTTATGTGAATTCTTACACACATACACTTTTGGGGGTCACCTTATTCACTCCTGGGTACAGCTCAATTGGATTTCTGGCTGTCTCAGCTCAGGAATTAGATCCTAACCTTTTGGTATCATCATAAATTGGGCTTGTTGGTGGTACTGAGGTGCGAAGGGCCTCAAATGCGTATCTGTCATCAGAGAGGCCTCGGTCAGCCCCAGTGGACATGAATTCAGATTGGAGGAGAAGGCTAAAGGGGCCCAAGCTTTCGGGCATCGGTCATCAGAGGTCTGAAGGGCTGCATCTTAGTCAAGGCGTCTTCTCTTTTTTGTTTTTGTTGTATGAACCAGGATAGATAAAACCAGCTGGACTTCACATGAGCCAAAGGGGAATTCTTCATTGTAACGAGGCAGGGAGTTGCAGCTAGATTCCATGGGATGCTAGAATTTAGGCTGGGTAACTGTTGGGAAGCCCGCTGTTCTCACTTCCTCTCCCTCCCCACAGACCTTGGTCTCACATCTCTGCTTCTCTAGCCTCATCTACTTTCTGTGTGTGTGTGTGTGTGTGTGTGTGTGTGTGTGTGTGTGTGTGTGTACACAACGTGTGTCTTTTGCTCTCTGACTCTCTCTCCAGACTTCTACTTATGTATAGGGCCAAACGTGTACCCACAGCGGCAGTTTGCACTCCTGAGTATATATCTGTTTAGTCCAAGTATCCGGCAGGAACTACTAAGTGTCTCAGCCCTAGTCCCAACCTCTGGGAGATAGAACCCGACTGTGTGGGGGTCAGGAAAGCTTGTGTAGTATGAACCTGGCTGCTGGGGCCCACCCTAGCGGTAGAAAAGAAGTTCTCAGAGGGAAGAAGAGCTGTCAGTGGGAAAGAATGAACAGACCACTTTGACTTACGACATAGCATTTGGACTGGACCAAGGAATGGAAGTTCCCAGGTAACAGATTTCAGGTCAGTAAAAGAGTGAGCTCCTTAGAGTGGTCCAGGGTAGACCAGATTGCTTTGGGCGACAGTGAGTTCCTGTGTGTGCAGGGGTTCCAACAAAGTCAGTAGGATCCTAAAGGGGATGTTTGGATGGTGGATGCTGGGAGTGGACAAGATGGTCTTCAGGGTCCCTTGTGGCCATGACATTCTGACTCTGAGCTACAGCCTCTGCTGTAGACGCTTGCTCTAGACTCCCCATGCATAGAAAAAGAATGGAGAGACATATATAAGTATTTTGCTGATATACCAATATTGGAGGGACATATCCAGAATCACAGTATTTTCACTACTGCTAATGCTGAGTGGTTGGATTGTGGATGATTTTGATTTTTGTTTTATTCTTTTCTGTATAGTCCCCTCTTATTCATGGTTTCATCTTCTGTGGTTTGAGTTACCTATAGTCAACTGCAGTCTGAAAATTTTAAATGGAAAATTCCAGAAATAAACAATTCATAAGTTTAAAATTGCACGCCATTCTGAGTAGTATGATGAAATTGTGGCATTCCACTCAGTCCCACCCAAGCTGCGAAGCATTTCTTTGTCCAGTGTATCTGTGCCGTATATGCTAATGTTGCAGTATCGCAGTGTCTGTATTCAAGTAACCTTTATTTTACTTAGTAATGGCCCCAAAGGGCAAGAGTACTAATACTGGCAATTTGGATATGCCAAAGAGAAGCTATAAAGTGCTTCCTTTAAGTGAAAAGATATGTATGTATGTATGTATAGGGAAAAACATAGTATATATAGGGTTCGGTACCATCCACAGTTTCAGGCATCCACTGGGTGTCTCAGAACATCTCCCCTGCAGATAAGGAGAAACTACTATATTTAAAAATTTTTTCTACAATAAACATAAATGAATAACAGAAACACATTACATTTATATTAACAGGAAGCAAATTAAACCCAGTGATTGAGTTTCACTAGGCCAATATGTATTGAGTGTATACTTTGGTTGGCACTGTGGCTTGTATAAGATAAATAAAACCTGGTCCTTGCTCTCAAGGAACTTATGGCCTAATGAGAAGGGGGTGATATATCCACATATAAATCAAAATGAAAGGAAGGTGTGTTAAATGCTAATAGAACATTACAGTGTGTGGAAGGCGAGCATATATAACCTTCTGAGAAGTTCAGAGAAAGGTTTCATGAAAAGAGTAACACTGGATCTGGGTCTAGATCAGTGGTTCTCAACCAGCGGTGATTCTTCCCCCATGGTACATTTGGCAGTGTCTGGAGACATTTTTGATTGTCACACCTGGGATGGAGCAAATGCTCCTGGTATCTTGTGGGTAGAGCCCAGGGATGCTGCTGAACATCCTGCAGTGCTCAGGACAGCCACACACACAAAGAATTATCTGGCCTCAAATGTCAGTAGTGCCAAGGTTTCTAATCCAGTGCATTAGAATTGTGCATAGGATTTTGGCAGACAGAGCTGGGAGAAGAATATTTCAGACAAACAGAATGATGGCAGAGCATAGTAGTCAGAAACATGAGGTGTGCACAGGAATTAGTGGAGGTCACAGGAAGCTGATGAGGTGGGCTGTGTCTAGAGGGTGGAAGCTCTCAGTGCGAAGGTAAGCAGTTTGGATGTTTTCCTTTGGACAGTAGGGAGCCATGGAAGTCTTTTGAGTAGTAGAATTTCTCCATCAAGAATGGTGTCAGTTCATGTCATCCTGGCTTTGCTTCATTGCTTGCTTGTCTGCATATACATAGAGATTAAAACAGACCTGTATTTTCCTGTTTTTCGGTTCATCTATTCTTTGTTTTTCACCCATCCAAAGGAAAGCTGTCAGCACTCTGCCTTGCTGACCCATGATTCCCATCTCCTGGTGACAAAGGGATACAGCAAAAAAATAAAAAATTTAAAAAAAATGATCACTCTTTGACCACTTTTCTTCTGCAATTTCCAGGGATATGCCGTGTCCCTAATGGCCTTATAACGGTTTTGCTTGCTTTGCTTACCACCACCATGTAGGTGTTTGCTCACATCCTCACACTACCTCAGGACGCAGAGTGTGGGGGTGGGACCGCTCATGCTGGGCAGTGTTCACAAAGCGCAAGCAGCAGAGCAGAGGCCAGGGCTGGACCTGGGTGAGACTGAAGTCATGGGATAAAAGAATGTCTGAGCCAGGGGAGGGGGTACCCCAGAAGTCAACAGGGGATCTCCCCACCTGTTCACTGCTGGCTCACCAGCAATAGAACAGTGCTGGACACCTACTCTACCAGGTCAGTGCAATATGTACCAGGTCAGTAGGTCGGTAGTTTCTGAATGAAAAAAATGAGACCACTGAGCTCAGGGCAGGGGTGGGGATGGGGTGGTGATGGCCCAAGATCACCCCACCAGTTGGGTCAGAGCTGAGCCTAGAGCCAGTGTTCCTGACCCCCAGTTGGGAGCCCTTTCCCTGTGCTATGTCCTCCCTTCACTGCACAGGGATCCAGAGATGTCACTTTGGGCCCTGGCTGATATGCATCTTCTCTCAGGCCAGGCACCTTTACCCAGGGCCCTGTGCTCCAAACTCCTCCCATTCTTTGAATTCCACCACTCCCCCAAACAACCAGCTATCTAACCAAGGAACCAACTAACCAACCAACCAATTTGCTTTCTCTACCTTGGTAAAGGAGCTGTAGAACTAGCTACACTAAAGTGTGGGAGACTGCTGGTTGCTTTAGTTATACCCCAAGGGGTGGGTGGGTGGGTGTGTGTGTGTGTGTGTATCTCCAGGGATCCCTCAGTCCAAGCATTTCTCCACAGACCAGTTGGGGTGGCCGTGGGAGGTAAGATCCTATAGGTGCTGAAGTTTTGGCCAAAATATACCATTTATATTAAGGCCGTCTTGGGTCAAATGCACATAGGCCACGAGAGTGGGGTGAACTTTCATTCATTTACTCTCTTTATTTTGGGAAAGACCCAGGCTTGACCTAAGGTGTCCTCAGAGACCCCCTTAGGACCTTCTGGAAAAAGGCATTTCCCTGATGTCACAACCCAGGACCAAGGAGCAGATCAGAGAGTAGGACACTTTTTGCGATTCCGCGAGCCAGTGGTGCCTCTCCCCACGCCTGTGAAAGACTTCCACATTGGAAATGTCTGTCTTCTCTTCCCTGCCCCCATCCCCAGGGAGAAGCTCCCTTGCAGGCAGTGGCTTTCCCGGGTCTCATAGACACAAGCACTTGACCCAGCCGTACCCTAGGACTGGTCTGATAACTCCCGCAATGGATCCTGAGTCACCCCTCCTGGTGGTGGGGACATTCCAGTTCGTGGTCGTCTGCTTGGAGCTTTCAACATAGGGAAATAATTTCACAGATCTGTGCAACATTTCTGTTTTCAAAGTTTTTTTTTTTTTGTGTGTGTGTGTATCATTCCATTTGACCATCCCACCAGCACCTGTAGGGACACCTCATTGTACAGAGATAAAACCAGCAAGGTTCCTGGATATTTGTCCAAGGACCCTTATATGGTGAGTGGTGCAGCACAGACCAGCACTGAGGTCCCCGAGCTCCAAGGCCTTGAAGTTTTCCTTAGGTGTTCAGCTTAGGGTTCAAGAGGCCTTCTCTCCAGGGCACATCCCCCATTCACAGATGCTAAGCCACTCTGCGGACAGGGAAAGTCAATGGGTTTTCTGAGTATAGAAGGAGATCAAGTGGGTGGTTTGTAGCACAGTGCCCAGCCTGGAATAGGTACTGGGTCATGTGGGCATGTGGTACACACTCCCTATGGGAGAGCCTAAGGGAGAAGGGGTATTGCATGACACAGTAGTATTGACAGTCCCTCACTCTTTCATTTGCTTTCAGCAAAACCCAAGCTGTGTTATAGTTTGCATGAGCCTTGGTAAGTGGGCTTATGTATTAGACGATCTCATTTTAAATAAACAAGTACTCGTGATGACTTAAAAAGATTTCCTCAGCAAAGTCAAGGATTCATGGTAATACAGATAATGGGTGATCAAAATATTTTACTGATTTTGTTTGATCAAAAAAGTGGAGACATCACTGATTTAGCACTCAGGCTTTGAAATCTTGTATTCTTATCCAGCCTGCCATGGACTTGCTGTGTGGCCTTAGCCCAACTACTTAAGTTCTCTGATCCTTATTTCCAGTCTGTGGAATGAAGACTAAATCATGCCTACTTCATAGAGTTTTTGTACATGCAAATGCATGTAAAGTGCCCAAAGCTGTGCCCAGCACACTGCAAGCATTCAGTAATTGGTACCAGTTATCATGTGATGCTTTTTCCTAACTGTGAAGCTTTTCTCTTGGTATTGGTTCCCTGGATAATAAGACTTCCCTGAATAGGACGTTCCCTTCCTTATGTCCACCCTGAGATCCTGGCCACATGGGGCTCACAAATGGAAAGAATGTAGATTGTTTTCATTCTGAATCAAACAAAATTTCTTATATCCCCATCCTCAAAGTCAGTTTTTTGTTATTCTGTCTTGCGATTTTCTCTTCTCCTTGGTGACCTAGTTACACATTTTCTTCAGATCCGCAAAAGCAGATTGTGCAGTTCTTAAAGAGTCGTTCTCATTCTATGGTGGCTGAGAGGGATATCTTTATTTTCTAAACAAAACAAACTGTTATATTCAATTTATTAACTTTCAAGCAGTATTCCACCACACCTTTTGGAACACTACCAAGAGTTACCTTTCCAAGCATCAAAAATAAGCAGGTATTACTCAAACTGAGGTCTGCCTTCCTCATCCAGGGCCTGTTTGCACTTGGTTGCAGAGGCCCCTGGAGTCGCAGCCCATGTATCCCCGAGGACTTCCTTGCATCACATGCAGAGCAGGATCTCCCTGTGGGGCTGCTGCACGCTGCTCCATGCTTCCCCAGGCTGGCCAGTTCTGGAGTGAGCTTCAGGAGAATTTCTAGCTAGAAACTTTTTTAACAGCCGTCGGCTGTGTTTGTGCCCTAGCTGTCCCTCACACCTAACTACCTCATAATTAAGAAACATACTGGAGATTCTCCTCTCAAAATTTAAGTTTTGCTCACTGAAAGAACCTGGTTATTTTCCAGCTTGCTTTCTTTTCTCTCCTTTTTGTGGTCTAAACAGCGAGGCATTCTGGGCACGAGCCAAACATCCCTGTTTCAGATAATCTTTGTTCTTCCTTGAGCAGATGAGTCAGGTCTGGACACTGCCTTCCTCTAGCTCCTCCCTGCCCTTCTAGTGAAATGACAACAGTGATTGTGTTAGCTGCCCTGAGCCTTTCTGCTGACAAGCCCAGGGTTCTGGAATCGTAATTTCTTGTGAGCCACATGATTATTTATAACCAAGCCACCTCAGATTCTTTCTGGGACAAATCAAAGTATAAAAAAATAGACATGAAATATCAATAGCAGGAACATATTTATAGTGTAACTTCTGCATAGAACATAATATACAGCATTTTCCCCTCTATAACAAAACCATTTAAAAAATACATATTTGCATTGCTTGTTAATTTTCACTCATTTTATGATTATATCCTCTATAATGAGATGGGTTTTACAATGTCTTCTAAAATTGGTAAATTTGATTTTGTTTGAAAATTTCAGTAAATGAAATAAAAAGCATTGTACCATGAAGCAGAAAGGATATAACTTGTTTATGATCAAATTTATTGCAGTGACATTGGTTAATAAAATTATATGGGTTTCAAGTGTACAAAAATGGTGTTTAATGGGTATAGAATTTTAATTTTTAACTTTGCAAGATAAAAAATTTCTGAAGATTATATATACCCTATTTCCCTCCACTCCACCCCCCATCCCCCACGCCCGCCCCGGCAACCACCATTCCACTGCCTATTTGTATGAATTTGACTTATCTAGAGTAGTATCTGGATAAGTAGTAGCCTTATCTGGGGTAGTCCACTCATATAAGTGGCATCATACAATATTTGTCTTTTTGTGACTGGCTCATTTTACTTAACATAATATCCTCAAGGTTCATCTATGTTTTAGCAGGTGTTAGGATTTCCGTCCTTTATAAGGCTGAACTATATATACACACACATATATATATATGTATCATATTTTGTGTATACATTTGTCAATGGACACTTGAGTTGTTTCCATCTCTTGGCTATTGTGAATAATGCTGCTATGTACATGGGTGTGCAAATATCTGAGACAGAACCATTTTAAAATCTCTGCATTCCAGCTACATTCCACTCTTAACTTGGCCGATTTTAACCATCAGGAAATCAGTAACTCAATGTATAAGACCAGCCTCATTTGGCAGTATTTGTTTACATGGTATCATAGGACCGCAAGCATGAGGGATATAGCCTCAGGATAGCTGAGTAAGAGGGTTGGAAGGACCGGGGTTTGTACCTGGGCCAGTATGTCTGCCACAGGCCCATATTGCAGCTGCAAGAAAAGCTGGAAAAGTGAGCATCTACCAGTTTCAGCTTCAGATACATATGTGAAAACTTCCCTGCACAAGACAGTGGGGGTCATTGCTATGCAGGGAGCCAGAAGGATGATAAATGCTTGTTACACCAGCTTACCACCATCTAAAATTTTCACATTGCATTAGGTCATGGCTCTTCTCCCTGCCTAGAGTGGCTTGGTTCAGTGAGGAGATCACGCCATGGCACACTTGTTTGGACCACACAGTGTAGGTGCCTGTGTGGTCATCGGAAACCCTGGAGAGGCTCTGTGCTGTGGTCCATGCTTGTTCCTCCCTGTGGGTTGTCTTCCCTGCCTGTCTCCTGGAATGGGGCTTTGCCTGTCCCTAGGGTCCCCTGCGAGTCCAGCTCCTTGGGAGCCTGCCATTCTTCCTTTCTTGATTTGTTCTTGTGCTGTGTTCAGGGGTGGACCTAGGTTTCATGGGGCCCAAAGCATTTACAATGGAGAGAGAGAGCTTTTCAGAAAAGGTCATACAAAATTTGGTGAACACATTGCTAGGACTCCCTCTGGGGCCCATGCAATTGAGGAACTCTGAAGCTTGAACTCCATTAATTTAACTGTAAATCTACTTCTGCTTGTATTCATTCTTTCTTTCTTTTTTCCTCCACTTTAAAAATTAGGGTATAATTTGCATACAGTGAAATTTACCCTTTGAGTATTTCTGTGAGCTTTGATAAATGCATAACCATGTAACCACTATCAGTATAAATATGGAACAGTTCTATCATGTCCAAAATTTTCCCCATGCTCTTTTGTAGTCAGCTTCTCTCCCCACCCCCATCCTCTGGAAACTCATCTGTTTTCTTTGTCTATAGTTTTGTTTTTTTCAAAAGAATCATATAAATGGAGTCATGCAGCTTGTACCCTTTTGAGTCTGGCTTCTCTCACTTAGCGTAATACATTGTAGTTCATCCATATTGTTGCCTGTATCACCCACTCTGTACCTTACACTGGAGATGCTGAGATGGGGAAGGCCCAGTCCCCACCCTCAGAGAGCTCCTAGTCTAATAGAGGAGGCACTTGGGCCCATCATCATATGCTTTTACCAGAATACTTGGTACACACAGCTTTGCCCTACTACCTATCTTGTTCTGATACACCTACACCCCAATTACTTCGTGATCACCCTGAGGATAGAATCTCTGACCTTCTGGAGGTATCACATTGGATTGGGAAGAGTAAGGGGTTCAAAGTCAGGCACACTGTTGGAATCCAGCTCACCTGCTTAGCGGCTTTGTGATCTTATGTTGGACTTATATTTTGGCCCATTGTAGGTACTGGATAATATCTGTTTTGAGTGAATGAATGTAACCTCCCTAAGTCCTAGCTCCCTCCTGTGTGAAAAGAGGATAATAGTCATTACTTCACCTGACTGATGTGGGGATCAGTGCCTGTTATGGCACCTGGTGAGCATCAGTAAATGTTTGTCTTGTTTGCCTCACCTTCCCTAGAGCCCTGAGATACCCTCCCCCAGACAGATACCTATACTTTGTGTAGACCTCTAAGCTGGTTGGGCAGGATGACACCAGCACCTGCCATGTGGGAGCCAAGAGGGGCATGAGCTGAGAACACTAGTCCCCAGAAAACCCCACAGGTACTTCACAGATGCTATACAGGTGCCACCATCCACAAGTCCAGCTCAGAGAGCCTATGACACTTATTGCCCTTCCCCCTCTTTAATCAAGTGGTCCTTTCCTCTTACCAAATATATTCCTTGTAGGGGGCATTAGAGGAAGTCTGTCAGGAGAAAACCATAACCATTTACCAGGGAACCCTCTGGCTGAGGGTGGGGTCTCTGGCTCACAGACTCTGGGAGGGGGCATGGGCTGGGAGATAGGCAGCCACAGGGCAGTCATTGTAAAGGGATCTATTCTTTCCTTCAAAACAGTAGGACTCAAGACAGTGGTTGTAATTAATCAAGTATTTGTATAATTATCTGTTGACTGTGTTTCTAATCAGAGCACTGAGGGCACACAGAAGGTGCTCAACAAATATTTAATGATTGAATGAAAATATTTTGTGGTTAAAAAATTGACATTGAAGTTACTATTTCTGTAGACGGGAAGGGAATTAATATTTGTCATTCATCTACAGTATCTCTGGGATTTAAAATTTCTACCGCTAGTCTTCTTATTTAACCTGCATAGTAGCTTTTGAAAGAAGATATTTTTGGTCTGTACACTCAAGTATGCACCCGCATGCTAAGAGAGGCAGTATGGGCTGGAGAATTCTTATGGACTTGGAGGCAGGAGGCCTGGGTTTGAACCTTGTTGGATAGTGGAAAGGCCTTTGGCAGATCCCTGAACACTCTGAACCTGTTTCTCATTTGTTGACTGGGGAAGTAACCCAAGTTATCCCAGAGGGCTGTAGTGTAGATCAAATGAGCAAATAAGCTAATGAGATGTTTGTGAGAACGGGTTACCCTAGGAGGAATTTTGTATGTATTAATTGCCCCAACTCTGCAGAGAGGTGTAGGGGCCTGAAACATCTGGGAAAAGAAAGACTATGAGAGGTCAGTGGAATCACGTGCTAAGGGAGAAAGAAGGATGTGGCTTGTTTCTGTTCTGCTGAGATCAGCTTGGGTTGAGAGAGCTTCATTTGTGTAAACAGTTTATGTGCCTGGAAGCCTGTAACTATACTATCACCCAGTATCAGTATATATAATGCGGAGCCAGAGTGGAGTTCTCTTAGGCAAAGAAACAGGCAACATTCTCTGTTCTCTCCTGGTCCTCATTCATTTCATTCATTTCATTCATTTATTCATTCGTGGACTATTGTAGTCTCTGAGCCATGCACTACAGTCCAATCAAGAAGGCAGTGTATCATGGGCAGTGGAGTCAGATGGACCTGGGTTTGAGTCTGGCCTCCTCCACAAGTCCAGCTCAGAGAGCCTATGACACTTATTGCCCCCCATTAAACCCCCCATATCCTCATCTACATTACAAGGAAAGTAATAATATACGTCTCATAGGATTATATGAAGATTAAAAGTGATCATGTTTATAAAGAAGTTTATACAGTTCCTGGCACATACGAGCACTCAATAAATAGATAATAGCTTATAAATCATCATTATGTAATCACCAAGGAGCCGAAATGCACAGTGGGCCAGTTCTGCTGTTTCCACATATTTTCTCCATCTAGCCTTTTAGAAGATCACAGTGGGTAAGTAGAAGCAGAGGCCCAAGGGTTGGGACCTATGGCAACCGAACAAACCCCAAGTGGTTTGCTGCACCATGGGAACGTTGAGCTGTGTGCCCAATCTAAGCATCTCTGCACAGCTTAAGATTCTGGATAACCACTGTGAGTAAGTAGGTTGCCTGTAGCAGTGTGATAAAGATCAGGCTTGCTCAGGTGTATTTAGCACCCAGGCCCATAGTGTATCCGAAGATGGTCCTTTCAGGGCTAGAGTATTAACAGGACCTGGAGGTGCATTATGGTTTTTGTGAATCCTTGTTTTGTCACACATGGACCCTCTGATACTGGGAAGTCTCAGCTTAGAGGCTGATGCCTAAGTCAGCTTTATCCATTTTGGGAGACACGCATGCACACTCACACTCACACGTATGAATGTGAATTCCTCCAAATACTTTTTGTTAATGTCAGGTTGAGATATAATTAGTAAAATTCACCCTTTTTAGTGTGATCTTTTTTATTGTGTGTTTGAATCTCGAGTTTTGATAAATGCATACAATTGTGGAACCATTACCACAATCAAGACACAGGACAATTCTGTCATTTCCCAAAATATCTTCACTTTCCTTTATCAGCCCTAGCCCTGGCAAACACTGATTTTTGTTTGTTTGTTTTTGTCTCTATAAATTTTACTTTTTCAGAGTAACATATAAATGAAATCACATAGCAAGTTGATTCTTGGGTTTGGCTTCAATGACATAGTGTAATGCATATTAGACTCCACATGCTTTAATTGCAGCAAGAATAGTGGTTCTGAGATCAACATGGAAAATTAATAGCATTCCTGTATACCATTAATTAACCAATATATAATCTAATCACAAAAATTTACTGTACCACCAAAAAAACTGAAGTACCTGGGAATAAGTAAAATAAAACATGTCCAAGATCTTCATGGAGAAAATTATAACGTCATGAAAAGACATTAAAGAACACATGAATAAATGGAAGAGACCATGTTCATAAGGAGAAAATTTAATATAAACATGGTTATTCTTCCAAAGTAAACTATAAATGCAGTGCAATTAGAATCAAAATCCAAATAAGGTTTTTCTTAGAACTTAATAAGCTATCATGAAATTTATATAGAAAAACAATGGGTTAAGAATAGGCAAGACAATTTTAAGAATATCAGAATTGAGGGCTTCTGGTCAAGTTGGGGGAGTAGGTAAATACTGTGCTTACCTCCTCTCACAACCACATCAAAATTATAACTAAACTATAAAATAGCCATCATTGGGATTCACCTGAAGTCTAGCTGAACAGAAGTCCTACAACTGGGGACACACAAAAGAGGCCACTTTGAGACTGGTAGGAGAGGTGGAGACATGAAATGGGCTGGTGCCACAGGCACATGTGACAGTTGAAAATTGGGTGAAATATCTCGTCTGTGGAGGGGTCCCAGTCCCATACTGGGCTCACTAGCCCAGGGTTCCAGTGCTGGGAAAAGAAATCCCCACAACTGGCTGTGAAAACCAGTATAGATTGTGGTTGAGTGAGATGGAGGGCTGAGGAAGTCACAGATATTTAAGGGACCAAGCCGACCTCAGTTTGCAGCTTGGTGTCCTGAGGCATTTCCAAGCCCAATGTGAGGAGCAGCCATCTGCGGATTGCTTGGTGGCTTATACCAGGTGGCCCGGGGCAGAACATAAGCTGCAGCTGAACTTGGCCTGCATCAGGGCCCCTCCCAAGAGGCTGTGGCTTGCACACCCAGTGGCCAGCTTTAGTCTGAGCTAGAGCACCACCCAGAGTCACATCTAGGGACAGCACACCCAAAGGGCAGACAGGGCAGGCACCAGAGCCCTGCTAAAGTGAATCCTGCTCCATAGGGTCAGCCCCTGTACAACAGCTCCACTGGTCACAGCCAGTCATCACAGCCAATCAGCTTGAGGGTCAGTCCCTCTCATTGATGAGCAATTAGTAACCAAGGCTCAACTACAACAGGAGGACACCACAACCCACACAAGGAACACACCTGGAGCATCCAGCTCAGGTGACCAGGGAAGACTGTGCCACTGGGACCCACAGCACACCTACTACATAAGACCATTCCACTAAGACTGGGAGACATAGCAGCCCAACCTAAAATATAGAAACCAACACAAGTAGGCAGCCAAATGGGAAAACAAACGTCCCAAATGAAAACACAAAAAGCTCCAAAAAGAACTAAACAAAATGGAGATGAGCAATCTTCCAGATAGAGAGTTCAAAACACTTGTTATAAGGATGCTCAATGAATTTAGGAAGAGTAGATGAACTCAGTGAGACTTTAACAAAGAAATAGAAAACATAAAAGTAGAGGTAAAAACCATAAAAAAGAACCAGTCAGAAATGAAGAATAATTGAAGAATATCTTAGGAGGAATTAACAGTAGAGTAAATGAAGTGGAGGATCAAATCAGCGATGCAGAAGATAAGGTAGCAGAAAACACCCAATCAGAACAGCAACAAGAAAAAAATCCAAAAAAAATGAGCATAGTTTAAGGGGCCTCTGCGATAACATCAAGTGTACCAACTTTCACATAATAGGGATATCAGAAGAAGAAAAGAGAGCAGGGAATCGAAAACCTATTTGAAGAAATACTGAGAGAAAACTTTCCTAACCTGTTGAAGGAAATAGACATACAAGCCCAGGAAGCACAGAGAGCTCCAAACAAGATAAACCCAAAGAGGCCTACACCAAGACACATAATAACATGCCAAAGGTTAAAGACAAAGAATCTTAAAAACAGCAAGAGAAAAGCAGTTAGTTAGTTACAAGGGAACTACCATAAGACTGTCAGCTGATTTCTCAACAGAAACTTTGCAGGCCAGAAGGGATTGCAGAAAATATTCTAAATGATGAGAATCAAGGACCTACAACCAAGATCACCCAGCAAAATTATCATTTAGAATCAAAGGACAGATAAAGAACTTTCCACACAAGAAAAACCAAAAGGTGTTTGTCATCACCAAGCCAGTATTACAAGAAATGTTAAAGGGACTTCTTTAAGAAGAAGAAAAAAGAAAAGATAAAAAAGATGAATAATAAAATGGCAATAACTACATATCTAGCAACAATTACTTTAAATGTAAATGGATTAAATGCTCTAATCAAAAGATAGGGTGGCTGAATGAATCAGAAAACAAGACCCTTACATACGGGGCCTATAAAAGGCTCACTTCAGATCAAAAGACACACACAGACTGAAAGGGATGAAAAAAGATATTTTATGAAAACTGAAACAAAAAAGCGCTGAGGTAGCAATACTTATACCAGACAAAATAGACTTTAAAATAATGGCTATAACAAGAGACAAAGAAGGACCCAGTTATCTCACTTCTGGGTGTTTATCCAAAGACCCCCAAAACACTACTCGAAGGGACATGTGAATCCACACAACACACACACACACACACACACACACACACACACACACACACACGAATATTACTCAGCCATAAAAAAAGAATGAATTCTTGCCACCCGCAACACGGGTTTAGACCTAGAGGGTATTGTGCTAAATGGAATAAGTCAAACAGAGAAAGACAAATGCCATATGTGGAATCTAGAGAACATGATAAACAACAGAAACAAACTCATAGCTACAGAGAGCATCTGGATGGTTGTCAGATTCTGGGGTGGCAGGATGGTTGAAGATGGGAGGGGATTAAGAGGTACACACTGGTAGTTACAAAATAGGGGGATGTAGAGTATAGCATGGGGAATACAGTCAGTAGTATTGTAATAACTGTGGTGTCAGATGGGTACTGGATTTATCGGGGTGATCACTTCATAAGTTATGTAAATGTCTAATCCCTAATATAATATTGTATGTCAACTGTAATTGAAAGAATAAAAATTTTAA
The DNA here is from genome assembly GCF_000151845.1 of Pteropus vampyrus. Taxonomy (NCBI): domain Eukaryota; kingdom Metazoa; phylum Chordata; class Mammalia; order Chiroptera; family Pteropodidae; genus Pteropus; species Pteropus vampyrus. The sequence continues at coordinate 388,288 of NW_011888937.1, forward strand.
AAAATCAGAATTTATTATAAAGCTATGGAAATTAAGACACTGTGGTATAAGTTCATGGCGAGATAATAGACCAGAGGAACAAAATAGAGAGCTGAAATGAAATCTACACATGTTGGAAAACTTGATACGTGACAGATAGAATTGCAAATTAATGGGACAGGATTCTGTAAATATTACTGGGACAATTGAGATCTATATAGAAGAGAATAAAGTTGTATCCCTAACTCACAGCATACATAAAGATAAATTTTGGGTTAATTAAAACCTAATTATGAAAAAGCAAATGTTAAAAACTATCATGAGAAAATATATGTGACCAAGATTTCCTCAACAAGATATAAAAATACAAGCTATAAAAGACTGATATATTTGTCTATATAAAATTTAAAACTGCTGTACAACAGAAGGTGCCACAAAGTTAAAAGAGTTTTTTATTGGGGAAAGATGTTTGCAATGTATATGTCCAAGGAAGGATTTATGCCCAGAATTCAGAAAGAATTGCTAAAATGTGTAAGAAAAAGATAACCTTAATGGGGGCGGGAGGGCGGGAGTAATAAATAGGTCAGGTAAGTAGCCCAAATAGCTAATAGGTATAAAAAGTTGCTCGACTTCATTTGTAATTTAAGCAATACAACAAACAATGAGATACCATTTCATACCTGTAAGACTGATAAAAATGTAAAATTCTGACTATATCTGTTTAGCAAGAATGGGAGCCTCGGAACTCTTTTACACTGCAGGAAGGAATGGAAACTGGCACAACCTCTGGTGAGTGGTTTTGCATTATGTGGTGAAAAGTGCTGTACCCTATGACCCAGCAGTTCCACATATATGTATACCCTAGAGAAAGTCTCATGTGCGCACAAGGAGATGTGTATAAGAATGTTCATTATAGCCCTGTTTGTAATAGTAAAAAATAGGAAAGGAGCTAAATATGCATCAATAGGATGGATAAATTGTGATATATTAACATAGTGAAATAGTATACAGTTGTTTAAAATAATCTAGAAAGACAGCTATCAACATGGATCAAATTTCAAAAACATAAGGTTGAATTAAAAAAATATATATTTCGGTGAAATTCATGTAGTGCGATTCCATTTATGTACTGTTTAAACAGATATAAACAATTTGTTTATGCGTGGTTTATGTAGGTTAACAAAAACATGGTGAGAATGATCAATACAAAATTCAATTATTTTGGGGAAAGAGTGAATGGAATGTATCAGGAAGTGTATAAAGGAGATTTAAAATATATCCATCATGTTTTAAAGTTTTTCCATATTAAAAATGATAGCATATTTCTTGGAATGTCAGGAGCTCAAGAACCAAGAAGCGTCCTTCTGTTAGAGGAGACAGCAAAATGGTCTTGGAGAGTGATTCTCACCGAGAGTAACAAAAATTGATTCATAAGCTTTTAGAAAAATCCTTCAGAACACCACAAATAGAAATTATGTATTTTTAAATTTTATTAAGAAAACTCATAAAATGTAATTATCATAAATTTTAATACCTTCTAATGTTCAGAGAAAAGACTATGCCTCCAAGAAAGGGAAGACCTTTTGCAAATTCATTTTCTTGGATATGACACATCATTTCTTAAAAATTATGAAATAGAACATATACATACAGAAAAATACATAGAACATATGTGTACAGTTTAATATACATTTGTAAAGCCAAATTCTGGGTAACTACCACCCAGGTCAAGAAATTCAGCAGTGCAGAAGCCCACATGCGGTGTACATTTTCTTAAATTCAATTTGTTTTGTCACAGTATGAAAAATTTATTTTTCTTACATTAAAAATTAATTTCAGAAAAAATATTGCTAGCACCGATTTTGAAATTTTCAGCATTATTTTGGTTTGGCAAGTGTTGTCCAACACTAGGATGTCCTAGAAGACTGTGAAAAATACTGTCTGTTTCAGGTTTTAGAGAGATTTTGGCCACAGTTAACAACCACAGTGCCACAGTGCGTAGCCAAGCACCAGGAGAGCGATTGCCCCTCTGCAGACTGGAGAGCAGTGAGCAGCCCACCTTGGTGGCTGTAACTGGTGTCACAGTTACAGTTAATTCATGTGAGTAGTACTTCTCTTGGCCAGAGTTTCAGGAAGTCAATAAGTAGTTTTAGAGCTGCGTTTTCCCTGACACTGGCCAATGGGATAGGTGTGTGGTTTTTGCCATTTTGGACCATTCCTTCCTATCTGAGCATTTGCTGTTTTGCCTGGGACATTGGTATGTTTTTAAACTCTTGGGGCAGATTGCGCTTGATGTTTAGGTGAACAGTCCGTGGCCTGAGGACTGGGAAGCAGCACACTGGAGCAGGGCTTCTCACTCTCGGCACTGTTGGCATTTTGGACTGGACCATTCTTTGTTGTGGGGGCTTTCCTGTGCATCGTAGGGTATTTAGCAGGATCTCTGGCCTCTACCCACTAGATGCCAGTAGTACTCTCTCAATTGTGACAGCCCGAGTGTTTCTAGACACTTAGTTTTGCCCCTGGTTGGGAACCACTGTCTTAGAGGATAGCGTTCACGTGAGACCAAGGACCCCTTCTAGTGCTACAGCTGTGGAAGAGGTTGCTAACTTGGAGAGAGAGGAGGAACGAAGGGAAAAGATAGGAGAAATGCAGCAGGCAAATAAATGGAGCCAGTAAGTTAGGGGTGGAGGGCTTCAGGGTCACAGTAAATGACAGTAGAGACAGTAGGGTGGGTGCAGAGCTCTCAGGCTGCAAGGTGCAGTGTGAGACTCCATTCTCAGACAACTGGGAGGAGTGTGTTAGCACAGAGCCCGGGCTCCTCTCTAGAAGGTCGCACTCAAGCCTTCCACCTTCTCTTTGCTGCAGCTGATGGTGAACATTCAGTAGCTGTAGATCCTCGTAAGTGTTGTATTGCTTTCCTCCTGACCTTGTAGAGAGAATTTTGTGAATCTATCAAGTGGGTTAAGTTCCTTAGAGAGAGATTGCAATTCTTTGTTCTTTATTCACTCAGCATTTTTTAAGGACCCACCTGGGCAGGGGCTGTGCTCGGCAATGGGGCCCCCACTAATTACCCAAGATTGCATGGTCTAAATGACGAGACTGACTCAGCCAGCACAGGCAGCCTAGGAGAAGAAAGACAGACCCTGTTGTCAGGCTGCCCGGGTCCACATCCCAGCTCTGTTCCTGGAAGTTGTGTTTCCTTGGGCCTCAGTGTTCCAGTCTGTAAAATGGAGTAGTAAGAATTTCTATCCCATATGAGTGTCTGTAAAATGGAGTAGTAAGAATTTCTATCCCATATAAGCAAGAGAATGTATACAACTTATAGAGCAGTGCCTGGCATTAATGAGCTCTCAATGATATTAATATCATTATTTTAATGTTTTATTAATATTACTACATAAGGGCTGTAATAGACTTAAAGAATATTGAGAAATTTTTGAGGGATAAGTGATCAAAGACAGAAGTAGCTTTTTTTGAGATGGATCTTAAAGGATTAGTGGGGGCAAAGTTGTGGGGTTGTGGGAAGATCATGCACTAAGATTCAGATAGGAGAAAGAGCAGGCAGACAGTCGCACTGTGAGTGAGCATGGCTTATTGGGGGACAGCTGTTGGCTATGAGATCTGGAGGCTAAGGAAGGGGCAGGCTGTGAGGCTGGGAAGGAAGGCCGTGGGGCCCATGTAGAAGGGCTTTGTGAGGAGACATCATCTACTTGGACATAAGTCCCAAATTCTTTTGGCTTGGACCTGCTTCATTTGTTATTTGTTTTCTCCAGAATGGATTTAGAAGAACTTGCCATTTTAATCCCTTTCTCCCTTGCCTGGGCAGTGAAATGCTAAGTGTGCTCCTTTACCTGCCAGAGTTATTGAGCTTTTAGGGACTGAAAAGCAAATTTGTCTTGCTGTCCCTGTGCTGTCAAATGAGGGTCAGGCAGGAGGACACTGGCAGCCATTTCACATTAGGAGCCCAGCAGATGGAGCATAAGCTTCCCCATCTGGGTGCCACTGAGGCTTCCCTCCCAGTTCTCTGACCACTTAGAGAGGTTACTTCTCATGGGAGTTCACAGCAAATCAAGTGGATGGTGAGTAACTGTGTACTTTCCACCTGTCTCTCTTCTGCTGTCACATGCTGCCTCAGGGCAGGGACTGAAAACTCTCCTGGCAGATGTGACTAATAACCTGGGCATCTGGACCAGAGGAGCCAGTGGCGTTGTGTCTGAGGCTTTGCTGAATCAGCCATTGCCATCTGGCATCCCTCTTGCTGCTGAGACCTTAGTCCCAAGGTCACTAATGTGTTGTGGATGGCTCTGACCTTTGCTTCACCACTCTCTGCAACGTTACACAGTGAACACTGCTCCGTGTACTTATTGAGCACTTGCCAGGCCCAGGGGGTGCGGTTATGAAGGAGACAGACACCATCCTTGGCTTTGTGGAACATACAATGTCGGAGGGATAGACAGCTGAATAAACCACTGCAAGGGGTGGTGGTGTAGATAAGGGCTAAGAAAGAGGGATGTTGTAGCAGGAAGGCAGGGAGAAGAACCTGATCTTCAAAGGGTGATGTGGTTGGGAAAGGCCTCATGGAGGAAGGCAGACTCTTTGGTATCTGAGGGTGCTTGAGAGGCGGGCAGGGTTTTTCCCTTCCTTTGAGGTGTCCTTTTGTCCCCTTTGCTGGCTTATCTTGCTCCTCACACATAATCCCAGCCTTCCCAGAGGATGGCCTTGCTCTCCAAGCCAGTGGGCAGTGTTAGCAAAAAGCCAGACTCGGAGGAGGCTGCCCTGCATGGGCCCCCAGCAGACATCAGCCAGTCGTCACATGCTTTGCTCCTTAATGGTTGTGGAACCTTAGACAAGCAAATGACCAACAGTTCTGTCCTGGTGTCCTGCCTATGAAAGAGGTTCCCACAACTAAGGCGGTCTGAGGACTGAGGTGATGCCTGTGAAGCAGTTAGCGCAAGACCTGTGTGAGCTGAGGGTACCAAACTCTTTCAGCATCAGAAACTGACTCAATTCCATTAGCTTTGTTTTTCCCTGGAAACCTGATGAATGTAGCATGTCAGGATGTTACCTGGCCACAGCGCTATGGAAAGCTGACCGCTGCTTGGTAAATTGTGTCTAGACTCTGAGTTCTCTTGTATGACCTCTAAATACCTGATGAGAGAGCCAGGGCTTTGAGCTTCCAGAGTGTGGAGTCTCCTTGCAGGGATCCTGGAAGCTCTGTCTGTGGATTGTCACAGGATATATTGGCTCCTGTTGGGCTGGAGGCCAGCACAGCTCCTGTACCAAATCAGCTTGCACCTGAAGTGACACCTGGGGGTGACTGCATTTGTTAGGTGAAAGGATTAGACCTTTCTAGCTCCAACATTCTGTCAGGTCATACATTTTAAAATATCCATTGACAGCCTACTAACATGGTAGGTTCTGGGAATATATTGTTGAGTAAAACAGATCCATTCTGTGCCCTGAAGGCACTTACAGTTTAGTGGGGAGATCTTGTCAATCAGAGTATCAGCCAAACGATAGTCAAAGAGCACTCTGACAATGTGTACATAGGGCTATGCGAGTGCAGTGGGGAGGCTGACCTAGTTGGGAGGTCAGGGAAGGCTTCCTTGAACAAGTCATTATGGAGCTGGGATCTGATGGATGAACAGGCATTAACCAGACAAAGAAGGGGGAGGGAAGATTGCAGAAGGAGACAACAGCATGGAGAAAGGCTTGGCGGGGGGATGGAGCAGGTTGGAGAGAATGAGGTCAGGTAGAGCTATGCTGTGCTGGTCCTTAGAGGCAGGGCTGAAAGTCAAATTATTTAGTGACCTGGTGCAGCCAGCCCTGGACATGGATCAGTGAGAGTTGATGGCCAGTTATGCTGGTGTTATTTTTGCTGCTTCATCATAAGAGCGGTGAGAAGCAGGTTAATGCAGGGTGGGGATGTGTGTGGCAGAAGGAGGGTGTGGCTTGAATGGATTTACAATTGAAAAGCTGATTCTGGCTGCAGGATGCTGAAATCTAATATGAGAGGAGTAAAATCTGAAGGAGCTTTTAGTGAAAAGGTTTTAATGGTGAAGGAAGCCCAGTGTGCGGGTGGGCTTTATAGGACATCAGAAAGGGATCAGGGGTCTTGGCTGCTCAGCTTAGCTTCCCACCTCCATCCGCATTGGCTTCCATGACCCCAGATCACCCTTCCACGTTGCCAAAGTATAGACTGGAGGAAGGTGGATGTGGAGCCATTCATTAACAGGAGTTTCCTAAGCACATCCTAGCCAGGAGCTAAAAACCTTCAGGGCTTTCAGAAAAGTAAATCAAGCCCCACAGCAGCATTTTCTGTAGCTTAAAGAACTGTTCCTGGCACTGAAGACAGACATTTCCCATCAAAGAAGATGAATGAAAATCACATTTCTCTTTTTTTCTCTCTTCCCTCCAGGCTTATATTTGGCACCCTTTACCCTGCATATTATTCATACAAGGCTGTGAAATCGAAAGACATTAAAGAATATGTAAGTAGCACTTTTTGGGTGGGGGAAACTGGGTGTGAACTGGTGGGAGAAGCTGGGTGCTCTCTTTGGTGTGAGCACTGGCAGCAGGGCAAAGGAGTCCCTTCATTACTCTTTTTCTCATGAGACTTGCCTGGTGTGGCCCAGGAATCTTCTCCTCTGTCTAGACCTCCTCTTTAGAACTAGTGTCGAAGTGAGGAAAGCAGGGAGGTACTGGCGAAAGGAAATAGTCCATGGAATCGAAGGCCCCCCGTGTGCCACATACCACTGTTTGGCCTTGGATGAGAGACTTCACCCATCTGAGCCTCAGTTTCTTTGTCTGGAAAACACTGTGTGGACCATAAAGCACCATTATTGGGAGACAGTGTGGCATCGGGGGCAGGAGCATGGACCCTAGAGTCCAGTAGAACTGTTTCAGCTCCTGGCTCTGTGACTCTGGTGCCCATTCCAGTTCTGCAGTTTAAATACCCCATGATTTAAGCCCTGTTGCTTTCTAAATTTTTAGAGGGCAGGAGCAGTTCATCATTCTATGACTCCCCACAGCATATAGTAGAAAGCTGAACATGTGGGAAAGGGAGCCACAGTACTTATTGGCTTGGTGGGTATTTTACTGTTGGGTGATTTGGGAGCCACAGTTACAGCCCTAGATGTGCTGGGAACCTCTAGGGAGGAGAACCATCAGACCACTCCTGAATGACAGACCCGTGGGAAGGGATTGTGAGGGAAGGAGAGAAACCCAGGTCAGAGTAGAAAGGATGTAGATTTTGTCATCAAGAGCCTGAAGTCAAGTCCTGGTTCTACATTAGACTGATGCAATGCTGGGCAGGAAGCTTAATTTCCAAGAGCCTCAGCTTCTTCACCTGAGCAGTGAGTAGATAACAGTCCCAGGCCCTGGTGTGAAAGACAAAGGGTCCTTGTTGTCCCTTTTTTTTTTTTTGAAGATGTCACTTGACAAGTTTGGTGCAGGTAAAGAAATAATTCACGGTGGATTTGGAAAGTCATTATATTCTTTCTCAGGTTCCCCAAGTTGTTTTTATGATGAAACCAGCCACCTCCAGATCAACTGCAACCAGAACTCACTCCGCACTCTTGGTTTCCCAGGACTGCATTGCTACCTAAGCAGGGGATCCAGACAGGGGCGAGTTCCTCAGAGTGTGAACTATAAATAGCTGTTAAGTTGCAAGTACAAAACCTCATGATTCTCAGTTGACTTGGCATAGGGGTTAAGTAGTAGGCAGCCTCTACCAGGTCTCCCTACCCCTGACTCTTCCCAGTATAGGGCGCAGGGATACTGTGCCAGATGAGGAGACAAAACTGGGGCCACCGCAGTTCAAGGCCTGATCCTCTCTTTTGCAGGGGCAGAAATTCAGTTCTGTCAGTTCATCTGGGAGAGAGCAAACTCAGGCAAATTGTTTTGCTCTGACTAAACTCATAGGAGACTAATTTATGACTAAAATGATAATTCATTAATTTAGGGTGAAAAATATAACTGACAAAACAGAACAACTGTTTGTGTTGGCTGGTGAACACATGCTTTTCCCAGTAGGGAGAGCTTGAGAGTCAAGATTAGATTTCTTGGTAAAAAATGGAATTGGAAGAAAGGAGCTGTATAGTATTAGGGGAGACTCGCACACTCATACTCGCGTGCTCACTTCTTTGCGTCCTTTTGACCATAGACGCATTTGTCCAAGAGAGCAATCTGGCAATTTCCTTCTACCTCTGTCTCTTCCTCATTACCCAGCCCCATACACACACCTGATTGGTAACTACGTCCCTTCATCTCTGTCCCCCTTAATAATCTTTCAAACCAAGTCTCTCCTTTTCTGCCACCACTCTTTTAAATGAAGTTCTCATCATTTCTTCCCTGGAACGTTGCAGTAACCTCTAGTATTAGTTTCTTATTGTCACTGTAACAAATTACCATGAACTCATGGCTTAAAACAGCACAAGGTCCTAAAGGAGAATTCATTTCCTTGCCTTTTTTCATTTTCTGGAGGCCACCTTGGTTCGAGCCTCTTTCTCCATTTTCAGAGTCAACAATGTTGCACCCCTGACCATCCTTCCATGGTCACATCTCCCTGTGACCACAGCCAGGAAAGGGTTTCCACTTTTAAGTGTTCATGTGATTACATTAGCCCACCTGGATAATCCAGTCCCGGTTGCCATACAAGGTAGCATATTCATAGGTTCTGAAAACAAGGATGAAGACATTGGGGTCGGGCGGCGGGGGGCGCTCTTTTTCTGCCTACCACACTTCCTGACTGGTTCCTCTGCATCCGTGCCCTGATCTCACACTCTTGTTTACATACCTCATAGAAGCCTTTTTAAAACTGTAGTCTATTCATTTCACTCCCCTGGGATCCTTTAATGGCTGCTTGTCACCTGCAAGAGCGATTCAGACTCCATTATACAGTGTTAAACACTCTTCATCTTGCTCCTTCTTCCTTTCTAGCCTCTTCTCTACAAGCATTGAGTGCTCTCAGTCTCAATACCTAAAGTTTAGTCTGTGGACTAGAATTATCAACATCACCTGGGAATCTGTTAGAAATGAAGAATCTCAAGCCCTACCTAGACCTCTTGAATAAAAATTGGACTTTTCACAAGAATTTGAGAAACACCGCTCTCAAAATTCATAGCTTCTTATGTCATTCCAAACTTACTGCACTGGTGAAGATCTTTGGACAAAAACTTAAACAGAAAGGAATTTTGGGGTACTTGTGGAACTATCTAGAAGGCTAGAGAGAGATATTTAGAAATTAGTTTCTTGTTTGCATTGAGTGACAGCCTAGCTTATGCCACAGGAAGAGTCTGATTGGGAAGCTGCTGCCAATGTCACCACCACGGACACTGGCTGTCAGCTGCCTGTACCTTTGGAATATCCCCTGAAAATCCAAAATGCTACATAGGGGTGTTTGACTTTTCCAAGCCTAGATAACAGGCCTTGCCTCCCACAAAGACACTGATGCTAGGAGACAACTCCCAAATTAGAAGGCTTTGGATGCTAGTAATAAAAAATATACAGGAGGGAGGGGAAAAAATAACGTAGATGATAGAGGCTCTGTTCATCCCTCTGGCAACCAAATCAAAGTTGTGACGGAAACAAGGAGCAGCAGCAAGGAGAAATCACCTGGGATCTAGATAAACAAGCCTTACAACTAGGGAGAAATCCAAGAAATCACCCTGCAACGGCAGAAAGTAGGATGGGGCGAGGATGTGGGGCTGCCTGGTCTCCAGCGGCTGAGTGAGATGGAGGCTGTCCAGCGGCACAAGCCTCATAAAGGGGCTGCCTCCGCGAGTAGATTTTTCCCGGTGACGGACCTGCTCGCTCTGAGTACCAGTGCCCATTTGGCTGCGCACAGGGGGCACCAGGGACTTACAGGGAGACATTGTTGGAGTGAGGGCCAAGGTGAGCCTTGCTCTGTACAGAAGTGCCGGCAGTATCCATTGTTCCCTCTTGAGCCTTCCCCGCTACCAGTGCGATGGACACAGTGCTGCCATAGCCGTGATGTCATCATACTGGATAACAGAGGTCACTCTGCCCAGAGGATTCCCTGAAACCCCGCCTCCCCCAACTCGTGGCCTAACCCAAGCCACATCCAGGTATATCCTCAGCAAGTCAGGTGCTCCTTGCTGAGCAGTGCCTAGACTGACACTGGAGGCAGCTGGCCTTGGTTTCTGGTGTGGCGTTTTGAGTCAACTATAAGCACAGCATCTGTGGATTGCTTGCTGAATCTTAACAG
>NW_011888937.1:399493-401123 GCF_000151845.1 Pteropus vampyrus
CTCAGCAAGTCAGGTGCTCCTTGCTGAGCAGTGCCTAGACTGACACTGGAGGCAGCTGGCCTTGGTTTCTGGTGTGGCGTTTTGAGTCAACTATAAGCACAGCATCTGTGGATTGCTTGCTGAATCTTAACAGGTGACCCCAGAGGGGTAGAGTCTTGGGCTAAGTTTGGCCTGCAGCTGAACTCTTCTCAGGACTGTGCCACTGGACACCTACTTCACAAATCCACACTAATAAGACCAGGAGACTTAGGAGTCTTGCTTAATACATAGAAACAGACATGGGAAGGCAGCCAAAATGGGAAGACAAAGAAGCAGAAATCATATGAGAGAATAGAACAGAGATCCAGATATAATGGAGTCAAGTAATCTAACAGATACAGAGTTCAAAACACTGGTTATAAAGATGCTCAATGAACTTTTGGAAAGTGTAGATAAATTCAGTGAGACCTTCTACAAGAGATAAAAAACATAAAAATGGAAATGGAAATTATAAAAGGAAACCAGTCTGAAATGTAGAACACATCTGAGATGAGAAATAAATGGAATAAACAAAGGAATAAACAAAGTGAATAAAGAAGAAGATCAAATGCCCTATCTAGAGGATGGGAAAGCCAGGGACACTCAATCAGAACGGCAAGAGATAAGATGCCAAGACTATAAAAATAATTTAAGGAGCATATGGGACACTATTAAGGGTCCAAATATCCCTCTGATCAGCGTAACTGAAGAAAATCAAGATGTTGAACAGCTGTTTGAAGAAATAATGATGGAAAACTTTTCTAATCTGATGAAGGAAATGGACATAAAACCCCAGGAAGCTCAGAGAATTCCAAAAATCAGGGATCCAAAGAGGCCTACACCAAGACACATCACAATTAAAAAGCCAAAGTTTAAATACAAAGAAAGAATATTAAAAGCAGCAAGAGAAAAACAGTTACTTTTAAGGGAACACTCATAAGACTGGCAGCTGATTTCTCAAAAGAAATTATATAGGACAGAAGAGTTTGGCAAAAAATATTTGACAGGATGAAGACCCAGGATCTACAACCAAGGATACTTCATCCAGCAAAGCTATCATTTAGAGTTGGACAGATAAAGCGCTTTCCAGAGAAAAATAAAGGAATTTATCACCAGCAAGCCAGTATTACAGGAAATGTTGGAGAGTCTTCTTTAAGAAGAAAAAATACAAAAGATTCTCTTCAGATTAAAAGACACAAACAGACTAAAAGGAAGGGGATAGAAAAAAATATTGGTTTGATGGACCTATTTAAATCAGACAGAGAAAGATAAACACTATATAATTTCACTTATATGCAGAATCTAAGGAATAAAAAGAACAAATTAATCAAAAACAGACTCAAATACAGTTGACAATTTGGTGACGGACAGAGGGGAAAGGAGTTTAGGGGGCTGAGAGAATGAGATGAAAGGTTAAAGATGTACAAATTAGTAGCTGATGGATGGTCATGGGGATGGGGAGCACGGCATAGGGAATGCAGTTAGCATTAATACGTTGGCTAGGTGGAGGGTCGGGGAAGGAGGGAGCAATTGAGGAGATCGTTTTAAGAACTATATAGATGTCTAACAAACAAATGAACTCTATACTTGAAACTAATTAAAGTAAATAAAT
>NW_011888937.1:401385-402829 GCF_000151845.1 Pteropus vampyrus
ACCCCATAGACTATATTAGGGGGAAGAAGGAGAATAAATCAAAACAAAATTAATTAAAATATTTAAATCTATATGTAACAAAGAAATGAAGAAAACAGTGATAGACGTACAGTCTTTAGTCATGCAAGTGGGCATGAGTTCATAATTGGTATTTCTGTCTTTTTTAAAAATAATTTTTAGAAAGATAAAATCATTACTCTGGTAAGATATAAAAGTGACACATGTCAAAAATTTTATTTAACTCATTGATTAATGAGGGAATCAGTAAGATGCTAAACAGCAGTTCAAAGGAGACTAAAAAGAGTAGACACAACAAGCAATCCAGAGTGATGAAATGAATTTCTTAATAAATGTTCAGCTGATTTCTTGGGTGGGTGGGGAGATCAGTTGTACCTTCACTGGACAAAATTAATTTTCAGTGCAATCAGTTTTCTATAACTTACACAGTTGTAAAATAGCTCAAAATAGTGGGGTTTCTTATCTGACAATGTGGCCTAAGTCTTCTTTCCTGAGTAATCTGAGACCTTAGTAATCTTGCCTCTGTAGGGTTGTAGCAGTGGCCCCTTGACTTTGACCTCTGACTTTGACCTGTGAATGAGACAGTAGTAGGCGATACCCTAGAGGACCATTAACTTCCACCCACCCACCTTCCTGCCACATTGTATAGCAGCAACCTTGATTCTCCTTGATAAGCAGAATATCACTCCATCCAAGCTCATAAGTCTCTTTATTATCTATTTCCTAGTGGCATGGTGGTCCTGAAATGACCAGGTGACAGTTTAGTCTCTGCTTTCATTTCATTGGAACCATTTGTCTCCATGGTAGAAAGAAGCATCCATTTCCCCAGGTACTAAAATTATTAAAAAGCAGAATTAGAAGTTTGGGGTTGAGAAGCAGAAATGCTGTGAGTCAATTAGACCAGTGATTCTCAAACTTTAACATGTATGTGAATGAACGAGGACTTCATTAAAATACAGGTTCTGATCTATTAGGTCTGAGGTGGGGCCTGGGATTCTGTATCTCTAACAAGTTAGCTCCTAGATGATTCCAATGGTGCTGGTCAAGCAGAGGCCACAAATATCTGCATTCTGTGGGTTCATTCACATCACTCCAAAATGAGATCATGCCTCAACACCAGTCTTTCTGTTATGCTTCCAGGTACCTCATCATCAAGCCAAGTCCTTACCTGGCATTTTAAAATGAACTTGGGATTTGTTTGGATCAGGCATGATAAGGCTTGTAAACACAGAAATGACTGTCATGAAGGAAGAAGTTTTTACTCACAGCTTATTAGAAGTAGGAGACACAGCACTCCACACAGGGCCACATGGAGAAGCACCAGAATTGGTTAGGAGTCAGGGAGAGTGAGGGAAATAGGTAGGCAACAACCTCTATTGTGGTTTCTGCAGGGAAGTCAAGGTAAGGCACTGTAATCAGGTTTAGG
>NW_011888937.1:402879-407239 GCF_000151845.1 Pteropus vampyrus
TGAATGAACGAGGACTTCATTAAAATACAGGTTCTGATCTATTAGGTCTGAGGTGGGGCCTGGGATTCTGTATCTCTAACAAGTTAGCTCCTAGATGATTCCAATGGTGCTGGTCAAGCAGAGGCCACAAATATCTGCATTCTGTGGGTTCATTCACATCACTCCAAAATGAGATCATGCCTCAACACCAGTCTTTCCGTTATGCTTCCAGGTACCTCATCATCGAGCCAAGTCCTTACCTGGCATTTTAAAATGAACTTGGGATTTGTTTGGATCAGGCATGATAAGGCTTGTAAACACAGAAATGACTGTCATGAAGGAAGAAGTTTTTACTCACAGCTTATTAGAAGTAGGAGACACAGCACTCCACACAGGGCCACATGGAGAAGCACCAGAATTGGTTAGGAGTCAGGGAGAGTGAGGGAAATAGGTAGGCAACAACCTCTATTGTGGTTTCTGCAGGGAAGTCAAGGTAAGGCACTGTAATCAGGTTTAGGATTGGCTAGTTTGAATAATTTCAGCAGGCTCTAAGCTGTGGAGGCTGCCTCTAGTTGTCTGGTATCTGGCCCTGGGGTCTTTTTGGGCTGGGGAGTATTGGCTCAACCTGTGAGAGCTCCACAAAGGAAGTCTTTTGGAGTATGGGTGCTGCATTGTTCAATTTGCGTATGAAAGGTTCACTCTGGAGTAAGTCTTTTGCTATTTCTAAGAATTGGCTATTTCTGGGAGGGGGCATTCTCTCCCCAGTCAGCAAGGCCTCAGATGCCAGAGCATCAAGAATACAAAAAAATAAGAAAATATAGTTAATACACCTGACAGGATAAATACATTTTCTCAGCACATTTCTCCTTCCAAGCTAAGTGCACTGCTCAAAGTTCTGCCTACAGGGGAATTTCACTCCCTCATTCTCTCAGAGCTATGCCTGACTATACAGCTGTCCACCGCGAGCTCCTGCCAGCAGATGGTACAGAGTCATCTGTACGCCAGACTCAAATTGTTGCTTTCTCAGTCATTTGGCATAGGGAATTTCCTGTGAGGCTTAAGCAGGACCCAGATGCAAGAGGGAGTGTGAAAGGCTTAAGAAATAGTGTGACTGGAGTAGGGGAGGATCCAAAGGTGAGGTGAGGCTAAATAGATGGATAAGCAGGCTACCTCCGCAGCCCCTGGGGGTGGCCTTTTGCAGGCTGCCAGGTGCCCTGGAAGTGTGGTGTTATGGGCCCTGGTGTCTTAAGCCATCTATGTGGCTTATGGAAAGTCTCCAGGCTCTGCTTTCTACCCTCTTGCTATGACCCAGGATCACAGCTTCTCTTCTATCTCCTCACTCCTGGTCATCACCTCTCAAATTGGCCATAGCACCCTCTCTCTATTCTGGATGCTTGCCCACCCAGGCTCCTCGTCATCTTGCAGAGAGTTTTGGATAGTATTCCTTGAACCTGACAAGTTCTATTTCAAACCTTGGAAAAAATAACCATAATTTGGTTTCTCTGCAGTATGATGGGGAAAAACATTTCCTGGTAATTTATTTATAGTTTTCATCTCTATGAGCCACCAGTATTCCATTTATCTTGTTAGGCTCAGCAAATCATTCTCAGACTGTTCTTTCTACATGAAAGTATTTTAAAATGAAGGAGTACATGATGGAAACTTCTTTATGCTAACACTTCAGGCCCACTCTCTGCCACGCCTCCATCTCCCTCTTTTCCAGAGGCCTGTTGGGCATTCTTGGATGTCTCCTGGACCCTCAGATTGCCTTCAGCTTTATGGAGCTCAGCCTCTTCTCCCTAAATTGCTTCTTTCTTTACTTTCTTGCTGATGTGAATGGTTTCATATCACACCATGCCCTGACTTTAACAGGCCTCTTTCCTCCCATGTATATCCATCCATCCATTCAGCAGGTACTCATGGGGAACATCTATTGCCTTGAAAGCTATCTAATTCTACCTTTTCTCAGTCACCTAGACCAGTATTTCCCAAAGTATATTCCTTTTCAGCCTTTGTGAAGCCATCTTTTCTTTCTCATTCTCAATGCCAGCATTCTAATCCAGTCGTTCAAAACATATTCGTTGAGTACCTACTATGTGCCAGGAACTGTTTTGGGTACTAGAGATATAATGATATGCAAGAAGAATTGGTCTCCACTCTCAATGAACTTACAAACTAGTAAGAAAAGCATAGGAAGAAACAAGTACTTTCAAAGCTGAGTGTGATAAGTGTTTTGACGGGGAATATTTATGACAGTGTGGGAAGAAGAAAAGAGAGAATACTTATCCCAACTTTGGTCACTTCCTAGAGGAAATGACATTTAGGCTGAAATCTGGAGACAAAAGAAGATGCACTGTTCAGGGAACCGAAAGAGGTTCATTATAACTGGAGTAGAAAATTCAAGAAAGTATGGGTGGGAGGAGAGCTTTTTATGGAGTAATTAAGATCCAGTTCATGCAAGGACTTGGAAGCCAATTTAAGGAATTTAAGCTTTATCTTAACAACAATAAAGAACTCTTGAAGGCTTTAAGCTAGGAAGAAGAATCATCAAATTTGGACCTAACAAGGTCATTCTGTCTAGAATGTAGAGGACAGATTGGGAAGGGGCAGAGGTATGGAGACGAAGCAAAAGGCCGTAGTTCTATTCTAGACCGGAGGAGTTGGTGGTCCAAAGTAAAGAAATGGCAGAGGACATGGAGAAACAAAGATAGAGTCAACATAAATAAGAAGGTGGAAGTGATAGAACTTGCTGATTGGTTAGCTCTGTTAGGTGAGGAGTGCGGAGTTTTACCCAGAGAGTGTCTCATTCAGAGTTAGAAGATAATGTCTAAAACAAAGCCCCGGGGAGGAATCGATGAGCCCGAGAAGCAGCCAGAAAGTCAAAAGGAAATCCAAGACAGTTGTGGTGTTGGGAGAACTTTTCAGGAAGTGATCGTTCCACATCCGGCTGTAAAGCGAGTCAAATAAAAAACTGAAAGAGGGTTCCTTACACTCCCTTGAAGTGTGTTACAAGACGAAAATCCCAGTAAGAGCAGTATAGATGTAATGGATGCAGTGCACCGAGTAAGTGGAAGATGATTAAGAAGACACTATAAGTGTGAATGACTTGAGGAGTTTGAAGATACTAGAGCATGGTTTGAATACTAAAAAGAAAAAGCCTGTTTGTTGAGAGGGAATTTGTGCCCCTGGCTGGGTATCTGGATACCAGAGTTGGGAATTCCTGGATCCTGGGCCCCAGCATGCCATGGATTTTACAGCTTGTTTACCCACTGCTAAGGTGCCTGTTCTGTTGCCGATAACCTTGGCAGCATGTGGTGTCTCAGACAGCAGTTACTTTTGGTGGACTAAACCAGTGTGTTTCCCAGGGACAGTCTTTTTTTTTTTTTTTCTGAGTAAAGAAGGCATCTAAGTACAGTTGACTCTTGAACAACGTGGGTTTGAACCATCTCCACTTATATACAGATATTGTTCAGTTGACCTGAACACTTCAAACCTGTGTTGTTCATAGTTAGGAATAGCATATGCAGAGGGCCGACTGTAGTAGTTACACACGGACTTTCGACTGTGCTAGAAGTCGGCTCTCCTAACACCTGCATTTTTCAAGGGTCAACTGTAACTTATTGAGTAACATATTTCAGAGTTCAAATCTTTGTTGAGTTTTAAGAGTTTTTTTGTATATTTTGGGTACAAATACTTTATATATGTATATATATTTTTCTCATACTGTAGCTTGTCTTTTTATCCTCTTAAGTGTGTTTTGCAGAGCAGAAGTTTTAATTTTAATGAAGTTCAAGTTATCAATTTTTTTCTTCCATGGGTCATATGTCGCTGTTATAGTAGAAAACTCAAGCCCAAGGTCATCTGAATGCTGTGTTAGCTTCTAGAAATGTTATCTTTTGCATCTTGCATTTAGATCTGTGATCCATTTTGAGTTAATTTTTGTGAAAGATGGCAGACCAGTATGTAGATTCATTCATTCATTCACTCATTTACTGATTTACTTCTTTGTTGGTTGGTTGATTTCATGTGATGTCTAGTTGTCCTGTCACCATTTGCTGAAAAGATTATCATTTCTCTATTGAATCGCCTCTGCTCCTTTGTCAAAGATCAGTTGACTATATTTATGGGTCTATTTCTGAGTTCTCTATTCTATTTGTCTATTCTAAAGATAGATTTATTCTTTCAGCAATAACACTGTCTTGATTATTATAGCTTTATAGTAAATAAATAAATAGGTAGCATCAGCCCTACAACTTTGTTCTTCATTATTTTGTTGGCTATCCTTGGTCTTTCACCTTTCCACTTAAACTTTAAAATCAGTTTGTTGATGTCCACAAAAAAAAATTTTGTTGGCATTTTGATTTGGATTCCATTGAATCTA
>NW_011888937.1:408589-421359 GCF_000151845.1 Pteropus vampyrus
GTCTTAATAAATTGAAATTTATTTAGTTCTACCCTTTTTATCTTATATTTTCATATATTTAAGTGATCTTTTCCTAACTTTTTAGGTAAAAAAGTAATCATTTAAGGAAAATTAGACATCTAAAGAACTGCAGTACTTATGAGCAAATAGATCTTATTTTTAAGACACCTAATTGTGATAGTACAGTGTCATTGGGATCAAACTCAGGCCAGAGAGACCCAGTTCATTTTTGAATGTGGAAAGCACACAAAAGATAAATGATTAATCTAATAAAAGTTTTACAGTCTGTTTCATATTATTGAGAAGCATTCTAAGATCTACTTTTCTGTTGTAGTAGTATTTCTGGTTATTTTGTCTATGTCCTTGCACTGCACACAAAAATCATTAAGAAAAAAAATAAAGCTGCAGTGCATCTAACTTAAATCCTTAATTTTCGGTAACTTTAAAGCTTAGGAGCACTTGAAAGCAACAGGTAAATATGGAATATCTTCTTAAAATGTGAACTTTACATTAAATATGTAGCATTAAAACAAAAAACAAATAAATGCTTAATTTATATTCATTTTTAACAGATGAGACTTCCCTCAAGCTGCTGCTATCATTTGTATGGTTTTATTCATCCAACTTTTAAAAGCTCTGTATTAGCACATGGTTACTTTTGCCATAAAATAAAAGCAATTATAATTCTTAAAATATGTATTTGAAATGTCTAAAACTCATACTATTTTTATTCAGGTCACATAAAACTCTTCCCTAGGTTATACTACCTATCCAAAAGGCAGGTGGAGTAGTGTTATTTTAGCTTAACTGCGTTGATAATATTTATACCTCCTAACAACTTACCAAATAAAATACTGTTGACTTCTGTCATATCATTTGTGTGAAATGATTCAAATGTACAAAAAATAAAGACACAGGAAGAATTTAATCGAATAGATCTAATAGTAAAGGCAATCTAAATAGTAAACAGCACAGCTTTCCTAATTAGTGATTTTAAAATGCTTGTTAAACAAGGGACGAGTTCACTTGCTTAGATATTTGAAATACAACTTTATTCTGATTCTAAACAAAAAGGAAAGGGAATGACAATAATAAGATTTCACCAGTGAATATTGTGATGTGATTGTAGCCTTATATCTGAAACTCAATACGGAAACATCTGTGTTCCAAAACAGCTAAATATGCAGATCCAAAAAATGAAAGTACTTTTTTTAACTGCCACATTCACTCCAAAGCCCATTTATCTCCTTTAGCATCCCGAAGATTAAGCACATGTTCTGCTTAGCTGTATATTAAAGTGACAGACACGCGGCACCACTGGCATCAAGGACAGTTGCCTATAAAACTATAGACTTCTTATGCTGGGTTCCAGCTTTACTTTATCCTTATCTGGAAGAGCAGTTGTCTGAGCAACCTCCAGATCATACTCATACTGTGCAGCCAAAGCCGGGTTTGTGGCGAGCTCTGGTGGGGCAAGAGCAGGCCCAGCAACAAACTCCAAGTTTGGGTCACCAATTTGTTTTCTAGCAAGCCAGAGGAAGGGCTTTTCAAAGTTTGCCTTAACTTTCCTGTCCTTAATATTCACTCATTGCCACACAACATGATGGGGATGTTTTCACATACTTGTATCAGATCGCTATGCCTTGTGATTCTGAAGTTATATCAGAAATTCTCGAAGTTATATCAAACATTATAATGGCACCCTAGGCTTGGATGTAATACCTATCAGTCCACTAAACTTCTCCTGACTGGCTGTGTCCCATACAGTGATAGGTCCCATAAATACAATAGGTCCTCTGTTGGCATGAAACACAAGGAGAAGGACCTCAACGCCCAAAGTAGCTATATACTTCTCGAATTCACCAGTCAGATGACATTTCATGAATGTAGTTTTTCCAGTCCCACCATCTCCAACCAGTACAAGTTAGAACTGAAGTTGGGGTTCTCCTTTGGCAGCCATCATGATGTTACTTCCAGAAGTGTCTCCGGACCCATCTGACTAAGAACTGGAAAGATGGTGGAAGCCAACTTTTGACATCCTTGTTGGTGTTCTGTGAAATAAAAAGTTTTATATTTTGACAGAGTCTAACTTATCTATTTTTTCTTTTGTCGCTTGTGCTTTTGGTGCCATATCTAAGAAACCATTGCCTAATCCAAAATCACAAGAAATCAGCCATATTTTCTTGGTAAGAGTTCTTACATTTAGGTTTCCAATCCGTTTTGAGTAAGTTTTTGTATATGGTGTGAGGTATAAGTCTAACTATATTCACATGTGGACATCTAGTTGTCTCAAAACAGATTATACTTTTTAAGGTCCTTGTGCATTAATTGTAACATCTAGGTCATCTGTGGCTCTGTCTCTATTTACCAGTTTTTCTCTTGACCCATGAATTATATTTTCCTATTCCTTCATATGTGTACTTTTTAAATTGTTTACTGAAACTCTGGATTTATGTTGCCTTCTTGTAAAGAATGTTAAGTTTTGTTCTACCAGGTAGTTAAATTCATCTTGACATCGTGGTAGGTAGGTTTTACATTTTGTAGGGGCAGGTGTATTTCAGTTTTGCCCTTAGTCCTATAGCTAATATCTTAGATGTAATTTTTATTCCTAAGGTATGGCCTTTGAGATGTTTTAGTGGAAATTTCCAAGCTCCTCTAACTTAATGGGGCTTGAACTCCAAACCGTTTCTCCTACAGGGGGAAGAAACTGAATCTCTGCTTAACTCTTTCAGCTTTCCAGCTTTTTATTTTTTTTTACTCAGCCATTTTGGAGTACTACTACCTGATTCTTTGCAATTCAGGGACCAGCCAAGGATTTGAAGGGAATTTATATGTGGATTTGGGGGCCTGCCTCCTTATGGCTTCATTCTTTATGGAATTTTTCCTTCTCAATTTTCAGCATCTCTCCAGCAGTCTCAAATGCCATTCTTTAATTCCTCAGCAAAATAAGACCGTGAATTTCTTTTTGAGTTCTGTCTGCCCCATGATTGCAGGTTGGGGAGTATCCCAGTCACATCAGCATAGATCTATCCTGGTATAGTTCCTTTATTTCAAGGGTTGAATCCCTTTCATTTTCTGTCAGCTTTTGATGGCTTTCTAGTGCCTTTGAACAGTTGTTTTAAAATATTTTGTTCAGGATTTATTATCATTATTATCAGGAGGGTTAGTCCAATACAAACTACCCCACCATTACCAGAAACGAGGAGAAGACTAAGGAATTTGAACTTTATTCTGCAGGCTGGAAGATTTTAAATTTAAGAGTGGTCTGATGAGTTCATGCTTTTAGAAAATTAGTATGGAGATGATTTATAGCATGGGTTGGTGAGAGGAAAACCAAGAGATAAGGGAAGCAGTTAGGAGACACTCTTGCAGTAGTTCAGAAGAGAGGAGACCAAGGCCTCAACTCTGGAAGAGAGGCAGTGGAAATGGAAATGGATGGTCATGTAGGACAGATTTTTTTAAAAGGTCTAATTTTTGCAAGAGGCTGTGGGGCTTTCCCACAGAAAATATTCTTAGGTGGCCAGTAGAATTACCACCATTCCATCCCAGAGAGTCTATTCTTGTTAAAGTTCATTCCAGAGTGTGTCTCTGTGAAGACTTGGAGAGTTTCCTCACCTGGTATTAGTCTTGGAAAAATGGCCTGACTGCATCCTCAGTCATTCCTGGTCTGCAGGTCTCCCTGGCTCACCTAGGGTCTATTGAAGGTCACCTAGGGTCTACATTGACCTTGAGCCTGGGCAAGTTGTGGAAACAGCCTGTTTGCCTCCAGCCCCAAGGTCTAGAATGGAACTAGACATGAGCTAGGGAAGGATAGGGAGAAGGAGTTACAAATGCAGGATATACTGCCTGGACATGCCTGAGCATCCACTGTCTAAGCCTTTTCTTCTAATGTTGGGCAGCCATTTATCCTTGACCTTCTCTTCCAGCTTTGTGGCTTTTTTGTTCAACAGGTCAAATGGATGATGTACTGGATTATATTTGCACTTTTCACCACAGCAGAGACATTCACCGACATCTTCCTTTGTTGGTAAGTACTTCAAAAATTGGGACTTTTCAAGAGAAGATACTGCCTAGTGTCTGGGGAGAGGTGGGAAAAGTGTAAAAGCAGTCTCAAACCTTACTTCAGAAAAGAGAGGCAGGTACAGGGATGTTAACTGGCATATTTTTAATAAATTAGTCTATAAAGTTGTTCTTCACCTAAATATTTATTGAATGACCTTGTAAGACCAGGCTTTGTTCTTATAATGGTACGATGGTGGACACGATAAACACAATTCCTTGATTAAAGGAGTTGGTAAAGAAGCATTCATTATATACATATATATATAAGCATAAATAGATCTATTTTTAAATGGCCACATAGAATTTCATGATATAGATGGACCACAATTTACTTAATCAATCCCCTTTTGACAGATAATTTTTTTCTTATAAACAATGAAGCTATTACAGCAGTGGAGCAAGTAAAAATCATGAGCTAGTTCTATGTATTGTATACTGTTTCTTAGGTGAAAGAGACTGTGAATAGTACATAATATCCTGCTTCTGTTTCAAAGAATTGAGTTTGTCCGTGCATATGTAAATGTACTAAAAGTAGTGTGGAAAATATCCATCTGTTAACCAGGGTTATTTCCACAACTGTACCATGGTTCAAATCTTGGGATTGGTTTAACATTTGCTATGTTATATGAATGTTTTACCATGATTGAATATCATCAGAAAAAAATAATAGATATTTCCATTTTGAAGGAAGAAGTCCTTACCCAAAAAGAGTCAGTATGAACTTTCTATCCAGGCTGTCCCAGGCCAAGGGCCAGACCTAAACACCACTTCTCTGCATCCTGTTTGGGTCAGTGGCCTTAATGGCTTTAGTATGTTTTGTTTTGTTTTGTTTTGTTTGCCGAAGGAGCTTGGCTTTTCATCTCCACTGGGAGAAGTAGATGTCTCAGCCATTGTGGCCTCGAACTATAGGGGAGGAATCTGGATTATCCAATTTAATATGCTTGTGTCATCCTGCATTGCCCTACGCCCGATCAACAACTGACTCAGGACGGGCTGAATCTCCAGGAGCAGAGAAGGAACTCTGCTGAGCCATTCTTTGTCTTTCCCAGGCCTCAGGGGGTGACACTAAGAGTCAAGCCCCATTTGATACAGACCTCCACCAGGGAGGCTCCTGTCTGTCCTGTGCAGATGAGGGTAACAGGCCAGGGCTAGTGAGGACTATGCAATAGATTTAACGGCATGGACGGCTCATGTCCTCCAGTTTTCCCTTTTAGCAATATCCTCTGTCTGGTGCTGGGCGGCCTCCTGCTGTCCTCTTGTCTTTTTTCATGAACACCAGTGGGGATTGCATTAGTCTTATGAGCTCTTTCCCAGGTATATAGGCGTTCCAGCTTTGCCGCTTTTGGCTAAATGGAAACCCCGTCCGACAGTGGGTGTGCCCTTCCCTGGTAGCTGCAATATGTCCTTATCCATAGCCTTGAAGTTTTAGAGTTTTGTACCTAATAAATGCTCAAAAACCATTTTCAGACTTAATTTGATTTTGATTTGGGGAGGTATACTAGTTCTCTATTACTGCTGTAACAAGTTGCCACAAATTTAGCAGCTTAAAACAACAGACATTTATTATTTCGCAGTTTCTCTGAGTCAAAGTCTAGGTAGAAACAACTGAGTCCTCTGCTCAGGACTTCACAAAGCCAAAACCAGTGTGTGGACCAGCCTAGGCTCTTATCTGCAGGCTCCGGGGGAAAGTACACTTCCAGGCTCATTCATGTGGGTGGCGGAATTCAGTTCCTTGTGGCTGTAAGATTGAGGTCCCCATTTCTCTGATATATGCCACCCCCTTCACCTTCATGCCAACAGTGACATATGGAATTCTTTTCATGTTTAGAGTGTCTGTCTTTTGTTTTTGCTTTTAAGGGATCATGCGATTAGATTAGGTCTACCCCAATAATCTAATATAATCTCCCTAT
Organism: Pteropus vampyrus; assembly: GCF_000151845.1. NCBI lineage: Eukaryota > Metazoa > Chordata > Mammalia > Chiroptera > Pteropodidae > Pteropus > Pteropus vampyrus. The sequence goes on from NW_011888937.1 coordinate 414,562, forward strand.
CTTAAAGGCAGCTGATAATAATCTTAATTACATCTATAAAATCCCCTTTTCCGTATTAAGAGAACATATTTATGGGAGTAACACCGGAATGAGAAGGTCATGGGACAAAAATTCTGCCTACCATAGGAGGGCATTTGATACCTGGTGTATTTGGAGCATGCGTGCATGTATGGGTAGAATGACCCTCTCTTCCTGATCCACATAGTGGCTTCATCGGGTTCCTCTTAGCTGGAGCTGTCCAGGCAGTTTCTGGGTGGGAAATGAGGGCCCCTTGCCCCTCTTCTGGTGCCCTGAGCTCCACTTCTTCAGGGAAGGTAATCATGGGAACCTTTCCTGCCTGCTTTAGCCCGCAGCCTGGTCATGACCTCAGCCTGCTTTCTCTTTTTGTGCTAACCTGTAGTATTACAGATCATAGCCTTTTCTGGGAGAATCCTCCCTCTCCCTTTTCCCTCTGATCCTGGGAGTAGGCACAGGATAGGCAGAGCCCTGTGTCCCTTCCAGAAATAAGGACACCAGCCTAGCAGCTGTGTACTCTCTTCAAGATAAAAAAGGAAAGCTTCTGTCCTAAAATGGACCCTTGGCTTCCCAGAAGCATCTTTAACTTCTGTTCACTTCCAGGACTGGAGCTCGTTCCTCATGTTGTATTCTCCCTCGCTCTTCCCCTGCGCCCGTTTCCCTCTTCCCACCTCTCCCTTAGGGCAGTACCCGCTTCATAGTTAACTTTTTAACAACTTTCTATCTTGATGAAAACAGTAATTTTAGCATGGTGGCTTGTTTCACAATTTGTGTAAGTGATTTCATTTCGTTTTTAAAAAATTATAAAATACTACATGTATATGGCAGAATAAAATTGAGACACACTAAAAAGTAAGTCTCTCTTCTCCTAGTCTTTACCCCCTCGCCCAGGGGTAGCACTGTTAAAAGTTACTTGTATTTTCTTCCAAAATTTTTCTGTACACATTAATTGCCTGTATTTTTGACAGTTTTATCAGTTGACCAACCCCCTTAGAAAATATTCACCCCTCTGGAGTATGAAGCAGGGGTTGTACTAGGATGTCAGGGGGACTACAGCTGCCCCAGGCAGCCCAGTGCTGTGCATTTGGAGGAAATGTGGTGGGTGAATCTGGCCTTTTCTCTTCAAACGCATCCTAGAGGTCAGGACCATTCAAGGATGTATCCTTTCAGAATAAGCAGGGTCCTTTCCATGTCTTGGGTGAAGGCTGGGAATGGTGTTGGTAGGATGGCTGTAAGCAGGCTTAGTTGGTGGTGATTTTATTGGTAGAGCCCTCAAGGCCTCTGGGAAACACAGTATCTGAGTGGCCCAACCTGGGGACCCTTACGATCCCTGGCAAGGGCCCGGACCTGGTGTGATAATTAGAGTTATCTTGAAATAACCCCGAGAGTTCTCTTTTAATTGGGGGGGGGGGGCGGCGGGTGGGAAGTAAGGTATAGGAGGGGAGTTTGGAAAGTGACTGTGTGTGTATGGGGAGTTAAGGGAGTCATAGATACCCACGTGATTGTATTTCTTAGCCCCAGTCTACCCAAGAATACCCAAGAAACTTACGATGTTTTTGCTTTTGGAAAAGGGACTACAGGTCTGAGATGGCAAGGAGACTCTTTGTATGTGTTTTGGACATTTAGAATTTTTTTTTCCATTCGTCTTTGTTTTTTTTTATTTAGCTTTTGAAGGCAAGGTATCAGGAGACTTCTATGAGGAAAGGAGTGGGTGGAGCTGCAGATTTCAGGTCTGTGTGAGAGTTAGAGAGCTCTGAAATGACTCGCTAGAAATTGCTCTTTATTTTTTTGGCTCCCTTATCTGAGAGAATGCCTGGAAGGAATTTACCTTTCTGATTTCCCAAACTAGCATCATGTTTTAAGGGAACCCAGGATTTGTTTTAATCAGGTGTAATAAGACACACAGACATGGAAATGACTGTCGTAAAGGAAGCAGTTTGTTATACTCACAGATCCCTAGGAAGACACACAGCATGCTACACAGGAGGCAGAGGTAGGAAATGTGGGGAGGAGCCTATACTGTGGTTTATGTGGAAGGAACAGGCAAGGCAGGGTAAGCAGTTTTAGGGTTGGCTGTCTGGTTCCCTTCCCTGGGGTAATTAGGGCAGATGGGTATAGTGACCCAGAGTGTGAGAGCCCAATAAAGGAGCTGGTCTCAGGGTATGGATTAGTTGGTTTGCATATGAAAGGAACACTTGCAGGTGAGTTGTTTACTATCTTTAGGAATTGACTAATCCTGGGAAGTATCTTCAGAGTCAGCAAGGCCCCAAGATGTCAAAGCATCAGAATAGAGAAAATAAAAAGATATGGTTAATAGACATCAAGACAGCCAAATATGGTTGCACAGGTTGTTCATAGCACAAGATATCTGGCCAAAGAGAATAGTGGTGCTGAAATTCAGATGAAGCCCTGTAAGTAATCTGTGTGCTTGCAGGACTGCATCCAGAAGGGGCTGGCCTTTTCTGTTGCGTACAAAGTTGCCACAGGAGTTGGCAGAGGCCTTTTATGGCACTTGCCTCAGATTGCCATTCTGTATTTGTGATTATTTACTTGATCTCTGTTTCCCAGACTAGACTGTGAAGAGGCATAGTATTGGAATGGTGGGGAGACTACAACCACCCCAGGCAGGATCACTTCCAATGATGTTAGACTCTTGTCTGTTTTTTCCCCTAGACTGGGAGCACTGAGAGGGCAAAGAGCAGGTCTTCTTTGCTCACCATTGTCACTTCAGCACAAGCTGCCACGTGTAGGTACCGGATACATTATGGAGTGAATAAATAAACAGTATCCAGGACCTCTAACCCCAGAATTGTACTTTGGCGTGCCCAGAACTCTTCTTCCTTTAGGCGCCTGCCATTAACTTGAACGGGGTAAATAACATTCCCTCTCCTGGCAAGACCTCGGTTCCTGTCCCTACCTCTTTTAGGGCTGAGAAGACTGCCAAGAAGGGCAGGCTTTTTTTCTTAGTAAGGAGTTTCTTTATCTGTTCTGCCCTGTTGCAAATCATCTGAGTGTTTGTTCCTCCTTGGCCGCCAGTGAAGAGTGAATGACTGACTGGATACCGAAGTCTGGGGCTGGGTCATCTGCTCCAACCTCAATGAGCAGAGCCCAGCAGGAAGGGCCAGCTACTGCCGGTCACAGCTGGAGGGTGATTGCTGGAAGGAACCTGGGTTCCCAGTTTGCTCTGGCAACAAAAGAAAACATGAACCAGTTTTCAAAACAGGCCTTGGGCTTGAGCTGTGTGTGTGTATGTCATAGTGCAATACTTCTCTCCCTGACACTACCTTAATTCCAGCCTGCATTTCTGTAGAAATGCTAATCGGCTGGAGGAATTCTGTCTGAGACTTGAGTAATTTCTGGTCTGACTGGGGACAAAGAGATTTGGAGATCCCCCACCCTCTTCCTTGGATATATAGGGTGCTGGAACTTGGGGCATGCTTAAGATGCATTCGAGAAAACTAGAAAGCTCCAATCTTCTTGTTGCAGTGCCATTTCAATAAACCTTTCTTCATTCCAAATTCTGATATATTAAATATTTCATGCGCCAAACACATGGACCTTGTGTCTGCAACATGTGCATGTACCTTCATGGGTGGGAAAAGGAGGAATCTGGGGGGTCTCGCATCCATGTGCCAGATCTTGTCCTTCACAGGCCTAGGGCAGTGTTGCCAAGACCCTAACAGGAATGTGTATTTCTCATCTCTCTCCAGGTTTCCATTCTATTATGAACTAAAAATAGCGTTTGTAGCCTGGCTGCTATCTCCCTACACAAAAGGCTCCAGCCTCCTATACAGGAAGTTTGTACATCCCACGCTGTCTTCAAAAGAAAAGGTAATTTATGCTGCTCAGATTTTCACTCCTTCCAGTGAGTGAAAAAATTTAAAAATGATAAATAAAAAGGGCAATTATTTTATTGCAGGAGACCTTTCATTGGCTCTTAATTTGGCCCCAACAGGTTCTTCCTTCTAATCTTTTTGTTTAAGTCTATTTTTCTGACATGTTTGGGAATAGTTGTGAAGTTCTCAGAAAGATGTTATTTGTCATTATTTATTGTAAAACATTTCCATAAACTGAAACAACAGAAAAGATTCACTCATAATTCAACTTCTCAAACTGAATCTCCTTCATCATGCTCAGCCCCTAACCTTTTGTAGATATGATTTTTACATAGACTATTAAAAAACACTTTTAAAACTTAACATAGATAGGAAAGCTGAAGCACAGAGAGATTAAATGACTTGAACTTGTACCCAGATAGTTACAAAGACTGAAATATAATAAATTGCTAGTACAATGTTTGCTTTATTGTTCAATGGTAAAATATATTCTACCAACAAAATACCTGTTATTTTGGTAATTACCGGTTGGTAAGTATTAATGAGAATAGTCATAATAATTTGTTTCACGCTATTTATCTTTTGTGTTTATTTTGCTTCACAGTACTTCACAAACATCTTTAAAATGAAAATGTAGATTTGTCTAATGTCAGAGATGGAAAAAATAAGACAAGGAGAAATTGCAGGGAAGGATCAAAAATAACTAAGAATTCAAGTAAAAATTACAACTTTTATCTCTTGAAAAAAATTTAATTCCAAAGTACTTATAATGTTGCTATTTATATTGTTATTTTTTAACATCTCCATTGAACCTAGTCTGGCAAATTTTCTTTTAATGGATTGTTCTATTTTTTTAAAGATTTCATACAGTAATGAATGCAAAGTCCATTAAAATAAATATTACCGCTATCTTATTAATTTGTTTGATAACTTCTTTTTCAAAGCATACCAGTCTCTGTAACTTTTCTTTAAAATTAAATTTGAAGTGCACCAAAAGTCTCAAATATCAAAAAACAACTCAACATAGATACAGTATTTATATTCTGAAATCGTAAACATGTTTGCACAAAATTAATTTTTACATGGTCTTCATAATGATCCATGAACACCACCATGAATGGGTTTTAGTTCTTTCTTTTGACTTATTATCTTAGAATAAATTCCTGTGGCATTATCGGTTCTAAATTGTATAATTCATTAATATATTATATGACTTTCTAAACTGATTATGTGATAGGATTCTTTAACAGAAAACAGGAGCCGTGTAGGTGGCTTTGTATGTTAATTTGTATTATTTCTGAAAGTTGAATACTTTGGACTTCTATGAGAGGGCTTTGGGGAACATATTAGTTGGATGAGCAGACTGCTATAGACATTTCTGAGAATCCTTTTAGGAGCTAGGACACAGCACTTCCTGTCTTGAAAGGGTAGGTTTTGAGGAATGGTGATCCCTCTCTTGACCTGGTTATCAAATTCCTGTTTTTCCTACCTTCCTTTCCCCAAAGGCTAGCTTTATCTTGAAGCTGCCACTGTAATTTCCATTGAAGTGAGGTGACTGACCTTAAAGAGCCGCCAAGAATTGCTTCCAGAGTCAGTCAGGGGTCATGGCGATAACTTACTGTGGTGACTTCCTGGAGAAGCTTCAACAAGGAATGAGCAGGCGTTGACTATCCCACCTGTGAACCTCACAGCAAAGGAAGTACACTAATGTTTTGAGTGTACTTCAAAGGAGACTGAGGCCAAATGTCATTGTCTTACTTAACTCTGAAATGAGCTACTATGAGTATACAACAGCTGTTATATATAACAAAACAATCTAAAACAAACAAAAAGAATAAGCCAGAGTTGATCGAAGTTTGAACTAATTGATATTTTACTTGGTTTTGTTCTCTGAAGGTGACTTCAGTCATCTTTCCCACCTTCTCTTTACCTTGTGGTATGATGCTGGATGACTTCTGATATCTGCCTTTATTTCATTATCTGCAAAATGATCTCCCTTATCAAGAAAAATAACACCTATCTCTGTGTCCTAATCCCGCCCATAGTTATACACAGGGGGAGATATTTGGATATAGTATAAAATAGCTATACAATAATACAATTTTAGAGCTGTAAGAGCCCAACCCCTTGGAGATAAGGAAGATGACATTGGTTCTCATTTATCGAAACCAGCCACAGTGTCAGATGCTTTAGCGGAGTGACCTCATGTAACCCTCACTGTGTCCCACCAGTTAGGTGCTATCACTGTCCTCATTTTTCGGAAGACAGAAGTGTGTGTAGAGGCTAGGTACTTGTCAAGGTCTGACAGCCGGTTAGTGGCAGGTCTGAGGTTAAACAGTTCTTGGAATTCTCTGCACCGCATGTTTCTTCAGTGTCTTGGAGAGTGGCTGTGTGTAGAATGACAGAATTGTCTACATTCAGGACCCCCTGGAGCCTCCCTAGAAAGCTAGAGGACTTTAGGGACAATCCTAAGGTACTGCTTGAAGAAAAACCTTCCCGGGTCAGTAAACTGCTGTTTTTTCAAAATTCTGTTTTCCACTCCCATGTACTTCCTATGTGTGTCTTCCCTCCTCCTATCTATACACTCCCACCCAAAGTGCCTCTGACTTCAGGTCCAGTGAGAACTAGTGACTAGGCAAGGTGCCAAGCCCTCCCTCAGGAGAAAGGAGAAAGAACAGACATCTATCTGAACCTTCCAATTCAGTGTGCCTCTGTTTTTCCTTTGACAGGAAATTGATGATTGCCTGGTTCAAGCAAAAGACCGAAGTTATGATGCCCTTGTGCACTTCGGGAAGCGAGGCTTGAATGTGGCGGCCACGGCGGCAGTGATGGCTGCTTCCAAGGTACTGTGCTGGGCCCTGACCAGCATGACTGCATGAGCATCTCAGTCCCTCTAGCCTGCCTTGCTCTTCACCTGTGCAGCTCGCACAAGACAAGCTAAGGACCA
>NW_011888937.1:421409-432645 GCF_000151845.1 Pteropus vampyrus
AAGTTTGAACTAATTGATATTTTACTTGGTTTTGTTCTCTGAAGGTGACTTCAGTCATCTTTCCCACCTTCTCTTTACCTTGTGGTATGATGCTGGATGACTTCTGATATCTGCCTTTATTTCATTATCTGCAAAATGATCTCCCTTATCAAGAAAAATAACACCTATCTCTGTGTCCTAATCCCGCCCATAGTTATACACAGGGGGAGATATTTGGATATAGTATAAAATAGCTATACAATAATACAATTTTAGAGCTGTAAGAGCCCAACCCCTTGGAGATAAGGAAGATGACATTGGTTCTCATTTATCGAAACCAGCCACAGTGTCAGATGCTTTAGCGGAGTGACCTCATGTAACCCTCACTGTGTTCCACCAGTTAGGTGCTATCACTGTCCTCATTTTTCGGAAGACAGAAGTGTGTGTAGAGGCTAGGTACTTGTCAAGGTCTGACAGCCGGTTAGTGGCAGGTCTGAGGTTAAACAGTTCTTGGAATTCTCTGCACCGCATGTTTCTTCAGTGTCTTGGAGAGTGGCTGTGTGTAGAATGACAGAATTGTCTACATTCAGGACCCCCTGGAGCCTCCCTAGAAAGCTAGAGGACTTTAGGGACAATCCTAAGGTACTGCTTGAAGAAAAACCTTCCCGGGTCAGTAAACTGCTGTTTTTTCAAAATTCTGTTTTCCACTCCCATGTACTTCCTATGTGTGTCTTCCCTCCTCCTATCTATACACTCCCACCCAAAGTGCCTCTGACTTCAGGTCCAGTGAGAACTAGTGACTAGGCAAGGTGCCAAGCCCTCCCTCAGGAGAAAGGAGAAAGAACAGACATCTATCTGAACCTTCCAATTCAGTGTGCCTCTGTTTTTCCTTTGACAGGAAATTGATGATTGCCTGGTTCAAGCAAAAGACCGAAGTTATGATGCCCTTGTGCACTTCGGGAAGCGAGGCTTGAATGTGGCGGCCACGGCGGCAGTGATGGCTGCTTCCAAGGTACTGTGCTGGGCCCTGACCAGCATGACTGCATGAGCATCTCAGTCCCTCTAGCCTGCCTTGCTCTTCACCTGTGCAGCTCGCACAAGACAAGCTAAGGACCACTCAGTGGTTCCTTATCCTTTTTGGGGTCCCTTTGAAAATCTGACAGGAAAAAATGGTGAATCCTGACCCAGAAAATTGTGTGTGTACATGCACGCACGATGCATGCAATATTAAGAGGTTTCCAGAGCCCCTGAAGCTCACTTCTAGGTCCTATGTTAAAAATTGCTTGGAGCTTAAGCCTAGGAGAAAAGGAAAGGAGAAGAGGGGAGAGCTTCTCTGCAGCTTCCCAGGGTACACACTGGGAGAGTCACCTAAACTCGAAACGAATGGACACATGGAGAGACTACCTAAGTAAGTGGGTGGACTCCACACTCACGTTGCCCAGCAGATCCAGGGGGAGGAACCTAGGCTCCCAGAGTATATTGAGTGGCTGAAACATGGAGGGAGAGGATGTGTTAGCAGCAGCAACTAGAGATGGAGAAGCTTTGAAATATACATGGTCTTTTGGGATATTGTGATATAAAATTTACTTCCTTCTCTTTTCTTTCTTTTTTCTTTTTTTTTTTTACTTCCTTCTCTTTTCCATCCAGCCCTGTGCATAGGTCCTCTGTGTTCCTTCCTAGCTTCTTCTCACATCACATTCTCCTTATCATTGTGTCAGTTTCTCATTATGTGCTCAGCCCTGAAAAATTAAATTACTCTAGTGTTTGCCCTAGTGTTTCCTGGTGACAACCCCTTGCCCCAAATTTACATGTGGAATAGGGGTCTAAAGTCAGCTGGAGGTGGAAGAAGGGCAGTTATGTTAAGGTTTGGGAAATGCAATATTTAGGAAGTGAGTTGTATTAGCAAAGGGAAGGTTTAAGTCCTGGGTGGTGATGTGAGGGTATTACCAGAGAGTGGGGATCCTCTCCCGGCGTGTTGTCAAGGTTCTTGATGTCTCAAACAAAGAATTGAGCAATACAGCGAAATACAGCAAAAAAAAAAAGGAAAGCTTTATTAGGAGGGAAAGTACACTTCTAGATGTGAAAGTGAGCCTGAGCAAGAGAAGCATGGCTCAGAAGGCCTGGTAACAAAGCCTTTGGGGTTTTTATCTGTATTTGCTGTGGGTGGTTACTTTTCTTAGAGGGGTGGGCTTCTTTGATTGACAACTAAGATTGACAAGACTCAGTGATTCATCATTTGCTTTCTACACGTGTTCATTCCCAGAATTCAGTCTGTTATAATGATATTAATGAACTTCTGGGCATATGCATCATATTATAATGATGGTACAATGAGGCTCAGATGAGTTGAAGGTCGTTGGGTCTTCATTACGCAGGTGCAGGTGACTGGCTTAAACTGATACCTAATGCTCTGCTTACTTGTTTCTTTGTAGAAGTTACTTTTAGCCCAAAAATGCCTTCTGGCTTGCTTAATTATGGGCAGATTAGGCCAGAACCCTTCTAGGATAGGATAACCTTAGTGTCTTTGCAGGCAGACCCCTTAACTAACTTCCCTGCCTAACTCTTTTCTAAGAGCCATGAACCCCCCTTATTATTAGTATGGATGCTGAGGGATGGAAGGTCTCTTCTGTATCTGCTTCCTGCTGAGAACGGTTGTAGTCCCTGCCTATTGGGGTTTCATGGAGCTCTTTCCCTTTCTGCCTTAGGGCATGGTCTTGGGCTTCTTGCTGAAGTGCTGCCTCAGTCCCTTGACAAGGAAAAGAAGATACGAACTTGTTATTTAAATCATATATCTATTAATTTCTATTATTGATTTGCCTATTAAGTGAGTAAAGGGAAATAGGCTTGGTTAATATATTTTTTAAAGAGTAAAAAAAGACCTTGGGCCTAAAGTCCCCACCCCTCTCAGACTCTAAGGGCCCTGTCTGGCCTTAACACCATTTCTGCTAACAATGAGCAGATGACCCTTATCAATAGCCAGAGGATATGAATTACCAGTGTTGGGGCAATTATCAGAATTTAAGAGAGAAGGCCTTTTCTCTGAAGAAAGGAGGAAAGAAAGCTTAACTAGGTTTACTAAAAAGATTAAGAACTCTGCAAGACATGTCTCCTATCATTTCCTGCTAAAAGATTAAGAATTTTACAAGTGATGTCCTGTATCAAAGATTCTTAGGAAGGATGGGGTAGAGCTGTGAAAGGATTTGGAAGAGGGCAATTAATGCTCCATGGGCTTCAAGTGGATGGTGTGATGGAGGGTGCTGACCACCACCAGCTGGATCAGGAAACCAAGCTGGATTTTCTATGCCCTGAACCAGGGAAAAGCACATTAGGAGCAATTTGGGCAGAAAAAGTTAGCACCCAGGGCTCAGTTCGTGTTTGAAAATCACCTTTCACTTGATTTCAAGTTCTACAGACAAAGGCTGGGAGAGAGAGGAGAACAAAGAGGGATGATTCCTATTTCGGAGAAGGACCAGCTTCTTCTGTAACACAGAAATTCATACAGCTGGTACCTGGAGGGGACTTGCCCACCTTAGTACAATAGCTGCTGCCAGGGTGATGGGACCCAGTGAGTATCTTTGGAGATGTCAACATAAGAAATGTACAAACCTGCAGAGAATTTTTATGAGTTAATTTGAGCCAAACTGGTAACAGTTGCTGGGAAGCAAAATCTCAATGGATTGAGAAAATCCTCCAAAGAATGGCTGTTTTTATGTGGCCCCTTTTATATCTACAGAGAAGACATTCCGCTTTGGTATCCTGAGGAGATATATCAGGATTTACAAAGAGCAGTAGATTCCAAGATCCTTCTGTTTGAGATGCAACCATATTATGCTCTTATTTTTAAGCTGAAAGAAGAGAACTCAGAATTGCTAAATTCTGAATTCATCAGGCCAGCTTTACAACTTAAAGCTATACAGACCTTCCCTCGTTCCTCTGTCCACCGCATCTCCTCTGCTTCTGAAGCTTGAAGGAAGAGGGGTTACTGCACTTTACTCAGCTCAGTCACAGAACATAAATATGGTATATTTATCAGGTTGGCTCGATATCCATCACCTGGCCACTCAACCACATGTGTGTAAATTTTATTCTGACAATAATTTTGTAGGGCCATCCTTCTCCAGGTCTGCATCAAGCTGGAGCCTCCAGTCTCTTGATACCATTTTGGCCAGTCACCACCAGCTCCTCTGAGCACCTGGGGAAGCCCACGAGCCCAGGACTCCAGCCAGGCACCTACAACTAAACCTGAAAGAAGCTCCAGACAGTCTGAAACTTGCTCAGGAATAACTGCTCTTTATTTCCCTCTAGTTGGACTAAAGTAGTGAGGAATGCCTGCTTCCTGCTGTTTCTGACGAGAAAAGTTTCTGCCCTTTGGGACCTCTACTTTTCCTCTCTAAATATAAATATCATGAGAGAGAAAACAAATCTTCTCTTCCAAAAATAATGCCCTCTATTTTTGAAACAGATGTGTACTTAAAAAGAAAAAGAGAGAAAAAGAAGTAAAATCCACTTTGGCTGAGGGGTTAATCAGCGGTCTCCATAGCAACAATGACTCATCACTGTGTCCAAATCTAGCTTTTGTATCCATACCACCTGGGAAGCTTTGTTTTTCATTTTTTAATAGATTCTCAGATGTGCTGAATCAGAATCTCAGGCAATTGGTCCTAAATCTGTATTTTAACAAGTTTCCCAGATGAGGTTTAAACAGTTCTGTGTGGGTCTGCCTGAGGCAGCATCCTGAACCATAAGCGCACAGGTGATTAGGGTTAAAACAGTTCTTTCACATTCCTGGGATGTAGACTCTGTGCCTTAGAAGTGTTAACCTTGAGAATGAGATTATCTCAGAATGTTGATTATCCCAGTGGAATAGTCAAAGCAATTATGTGAAAAAAAGACATGCTGCCAAGTCACCCATGGCTAGGGTGACTATATAATTTAATGTCCAAACCATGACACATCTGAGAGTGAAAGAGGTGCTATAGTAATTATCCTGGGACAACAGGTATAAACTGGACCTGTCCTAAGAAAACTGGGTTTGATGGTCACGCTACTCATGGCTCCATTTTACATCTCTTGGATCCTTCTCTTGGACCCTGCCTGTCTCTTCCCAGGAAACACCCTCAACTCACAAGTCAGTTCTTTAAATATCTACTGTATTTAGCCAAGTGGATGCACGAATGTGAAGTAACCAAAAGACACTCTTAGTTTGAACAAACTGAAAGGAGGCTTGGGATAGGGTGACTGAATAAGAAGGTCTCTCATCCTTTATCTTCTGCTTTTTTCCATCCTTCAATGGGTCCCTAAAAGGAAACTGGAGCTTACCAGGAAAAATAAAGGTCTTTTTGTTACTGATGCCCGGGGTTCTTGCAGTCTCTTAGGATGGAAGTCAAGAGAGATCACCAAATACCAAAGTAGATAAAAAGTTTTATTGAGCTTGTGCACAAGGAACCCAGTACCATGAAAGGAAAGAGACAGGTGGTTGGCCAAGGGAGGCCTGGGCAGGATTTTATAAGGAGCTAGGCGGCTAGAGATCTATGTTTACATATGTAAAGGTGAAAGTTTCCTGGCATCTGTGCAGTGTGGCTACACACTTCTTCATGTGTCACACGTCTTATCAGCATGTTAAGTCCCTCCCTCTAGGTGTGATGTGTGTGTGTGTGTGTAGTGTGTGTGTGTGTGTGTGTGTGTGTGTTAAGATGAATAAAGGGTACACAGTGGGTACCGCTGAGCCTGACTATGGCTTGTGGAGCCAAAGGGAAAATTTTCGGCTTTGTAACCGGATCCTTAAGGTTGTCACCCTGGGGTCTTTAATGTTGATTGGCCTCCCTAGGGCTGGTGTCCTTGGGGAGCTAATAAGTATTAGCAGCTGGCTCTTGCCTGTTCAACCTGACTGACTTGAGAACAGAAAGTTGCCTTCTTGTCTTATTTTGGCTATAGTTTTAGTTAATTCTTTTTTTTCCTTATAAGAGACCTGAGCCTCTTTCCTAAGAAAAAAAAGAAAAGAATGTTTACAGGGTTTTTGCATCATCATGAAGTGTGAAGAAACTTTGTAAACCATAACATTGTACAATTATAAGTTGTTATTAATGTTAATATTATTGTAAAACTGGAAAAGCTAAATCAAAAACTTTACATGTGAGAGATTTCTCCCCAGACTTGTTAACCCTCATCGCATACCCAGTTTTCTCCAAGGTCTAATCTTTGTCCCTGGGAAGTGTTGATGAACCTTTCAGTGAAAACTGCTCTGCCTTCTTCCTGGGGACACACTTCTTTAGCATCTTCTAAGTGTCTCTAGTCTCTTGGCTGCCTCCTTGACCGGATTTAGCTGTTTCCTAGCCAGTAATTCCACCCAGAGGGCAAACAGAGCCCCTTGTTAACACTAGAATTTGAAATCTCTCTCTTTCTAAAAACAATGCTCTAGAAATTTATTTATTAAGCAAAACACATTCTCACACTAAAGAGAAACCATAGTGAGAAAAACCAAGTTTCCGGGCCACTTGGTTCCCCTTGAAACTTGAACTACATATTAGGTCTCTTCTCCCTGCCCAAGTCTCAGACCTGATAAACCAAACTTGTTATTTATTTGTCTCATAACATGAAAAATAATGTTGCTTTCCTTCCCATGGGGCTCTTAACCCCAGAGCAGTTGCAGTGGTACCAATCCTGTTATTAAAGTCACCTGTTTAAGACAGCTGCTCTAAGTAAGGCTGGCATCCGTGAATTAGGAATTCTTCCCCAGATTGTGTGTGGGTTTTCCTCCCTAGACTGTAGTTAGATTGTCCTGTTGGAGCTTCTGGAGGCGAGGGGCTATGATTCTTTTCCCTTTTTCTTGCTTAAAAAAAAAAACAAAACCGAAAACCAAACAGTGCTTACTTGTTTTGTGTTTTACACTCATAGCTACTTGTGAAACCTTGTTTATTGATCTGAAGAATAAACCTTTTTGATTCCTCCAATCCTGCTCTGTTCAATATGGTAACCACTTGCCACCTGTGGCTATTTAAATTTAAATTAGTTAAAATTAAGTAAATTTAAAATTCAGTTCCTTAGTCATACAAACCCCATTTCAAATCCTCAGTAGGCACCGTAGCTGGTGGCCAGCACAGATACAGAATTTCCATCCTCACTGAAGGTTCGAATGGGCAGCGAAGCCTCTGTGAAGCCTATCGGGTTTCTCCTTTGCCTATTTTCACCTCTTCGCCTGCAGCGCTCTGTCTTTGGCAAGGACCCTCGCTTACCCACTCAGCACTTTGGGGCCTCTGTATATGAAGTTTGCTGGGAAATAGGGAGATGGAAACCCAGCCTGTAGCATCACCCATGGCATAGCTTTTGTTTCCTCGCCTTCTCCCTGGTCTGGCCCTGCTTTCAGGCTGTGACCTGCACTTTTCTAACTTGCCAGCCAATACTCAGGCACTTGGCCTACAATTATGGTCGGCAGCCACTAGACTATAATGAAGCCTTGGTTATATAACCTGAGCATCTGAACAGTTAGGTCCACAGAGAGATAAATTATAGTGTTTTCCCATTTATTTTTTTTGTATTTCTACTCAATTTTGCTTTAAAAATAAACTCTATGCAACAGTTCAGCATAGTTAAAAATAAAAAGTTAAAAATAGTTAAAAATAAAAAAATCCTGTCCCTCTTCTCTATCACTGCTTTATCTAAACCCCTTGCTTGAATAAAATACTGTTTTCAAACCACCATGGAACTTTATTTTTGGAAACAGAAGCTCATTCTGGGAAGTTCATAAGCCTAGTGATTTGGGGCTTCTGACCAGACTGGAATCGTTTGTCCTTGACTTGGTTTTCTTTCTAGCAAAAAACTACCTGTTTACAGTTAATCAGAGGGCAAGTATTGATTTTCTTTTAATAAAACCTCCCTGTATCAGCTCCTGCTTAGAAGGTATTTTCAAGGAAGGAGAAGACTGCTGTCCCCTCCAGGTCCCTGTGTCTCACTTCGCTGGCTTCACACCCTCCTGTCTGCTGAATTCAAGTGACCAAGGACTCCAAGAAGCTTGAGCTTGTCTCTTCATCCCTCAGAGGAACATTTCTTAGCCATTGAACTAGCTTACATCAAGTTAGCCTTCATCTATTTTAGCCGAAGACTGTGTGACATAAAATTAATATTTAGAATTTGCCACGGCAACTGGTTTTAAACACCAAGATTATCTAAACTGTTATGGAAAACCTGCTGAAAGAGTTTGGAAGTATTCCCTATCCTCTAGCCTCCCAAACGAATGCGCTTACACCCAGCTTAGCTTTCCAAAAAACGTTGACGTGGAACCTAAAAGCAAGACTTCAGAGCAGTGCTGTTCTTCCACACTTGCTTAGCCATCCAGTACCCCGTCATTCTGGATTCTTTTTCCCTAAACGTTTCTACTAGGAATGTTACCTTGCCTCACTCTGCTGGGCAGATGGGTAAGTGGATTAAAACAAACAAAGGCCCAGCATTATAAGTAGCTGAAGAGGGAGGGTTGGAACTCACACGCAGTTGCTGGTCTGACGTTTCTTGCCCCCTCTCTATTCCATGTTTACCCGTGGAGATTATATATAGCATTGAGGGTCCAAGTGGAAAGAGAGAAGCCTGCCTGACCTCAGAAAATAGCCTGGTTAAACCTAGGAGGTCTGAGAAAGCATTTTTAGGATTACGTGTAACGAGGAAGTTCTGTTTCTTGGCTGTGATGATTAGGCAACTTCTGAGTCGCTTCCTCCTTCCTGACTGTTCTCTCATGCTTGGTCCCTTCCTCTTCCCCTCACTCCCTATTGTTGGGTAGGATTTCTCCGCCTTGCTCTCCTCTCCCTCCCAGGGCCATCTCATCTTTTTCCTCACCTTCAGCTGTCTGTCACCTGATGCACCAGCTTCCCAGACTGGCTTCTCTGCCTGGTGTTATGGCCCGAATGATTCTGAGACCCACGGAGCCAACTGAGATTAATTATGAGCCTTTATTAGCTGGCCGGCGACTGACTCTCTACCATGCAGGATTAGAGGAGATCAGCCCCGAACTTCCCGAGAGGGGCAGCTTATAAGGTCTCCTATTACATTTTTGAATGACTAGGTCACAAGAAGCAGATGTTAGTCGTTAACCTTTTGTACACAGATAAAGGTATCCAGGGGAACTCTCAGCTCAAATAAGGCCTAATAGACAATTTTATCATCTTCGCCTTGGAATGTTGTGCTTCTCCCTGGGGCTGGCGCCTGGAGATATCACCTCCCTGTAACTGAGTAACTGCTCTCCCTAGGGGCCGGCACCTGGAGATACTGCCTCCCTGAAACTGGAGAATTTCCACTTTTACACTGGGTCTCAGGTCCAGCATTTTGGCTTTTCTACCGAATGTCTCCTCCCCAACCTCCCACCATCTCCTTGGTGCCTTTACTCAACATTTCCCTGACCCCCAAATCTGTCCCTTCTGTGTGTCCCATCTTTTTTTAATATATAATTTACTTTTCAATTAGAGTTGGCATACAATATTATACTAGTTTCAGGTGTATAACATAGTGATTAGACATTTATTATAACTTATGAAGTGATCACCCCAATAAATCTAGTACCCATCTGACACCATACATGGTTATTATAACATTATCGATTATGTTCCCTGGCTGTACTTTACATCCCCATGACTATTTTGTAACTACCAATTTGTACTTTAAATCCCTTCACTTTTTTCACCCAGCCCCCAATCCCCTCCCATCTGACAACCATCAAAATGTTCTCTGTATCTACAAGTTTGTTTCTGTTTTGTTTGTTTGTGTATTTTGTTCTTTAGATTTCACACATAAGTGAAATCATATGCCATTTGTCTTTCTCTGTCTGACTTGCTCCACTTCTCTAGGTCCACCTATGTTGGTGAAGATGGCAAGATTTCCTTCTTACTTATGGCTGAGTAATATTCTATTATGTATATGTACCACCTCTTCTTTATCCATTCATCCATTGATGGACGCTCAGGTAGCCTCCATATCTTGGCTATTGTAAATGATGCTGCAATGAACATATGGATTCATATGTTCCTTTGAAGTAATGTTTTGCGTTTCTTCAGATAAATAACCAGAAGCGGTATTACTGGGTCCTTCTTTGTCTCTTGCTATAGCCTTTGTTTTAAAGTTTATTTTATCTGGTGTAAATATTACTACTCTAGCTTTTTTTTTTTTTCTCATTCCATTTTCATGAAATACCTTTTTTCTTCCCTTTGCTTTCAGTCTCTGTGTGTCTTTTGATCTAAAGTGAGTCTCTTATAGACAGCATATGTAGGGGTCTCTTTTTCTTATTCATTCGGCCACCCTGTCTTTTGATTGGAGCATTTAATTCATTTACATTTAAAGTAATTGTTGCTAGATATGTAGTTATTGCCATTTTACTATTAGTATTTTTATTATTTTTTCTTCTTTTTCTTAAAGACATCCCTCCAACATTTCCTGTAATACTGCCTTGGCGATGATGAACTTCTTTAGCTTCTATTTGTCTGGAAAACTTTTTATCTGTCCTTCGATTCTAAATGATAGCTCTGATGGGCAGAGTAATCTTGGTTGTAGGTCCTTGCTTTTCATCACTTTGACTATTTCCTGTCATTCCCTTCTGACTTGCAAAATTTCTGTTGAGAAATCAACTGAGTGTCTTATGGGAGTACCTTTATAAGTAACTAACAGCTTTTCTCTTGCTGCTTTTAAGAGTCTCTTTGTCTTTAACCTTTGGCATTTTAATTATAATGTGTCTTGGTGTGGGCCTCTTTGGGTTCATCTTGTTTGGGACTCTCTGTACTTCTTGGACTTGTATGTCTATTTCTTTCACCAGGTTAGGGGAGTTTTCCATCATTATTCCTTCAACTAGGTTCTAAATCTCTTGTTCTCTCTCTTCTGGTACCTCTGTGTTGCAAATGTTGAGATGCTTAATGTTGTTCCAGAGGCTCCTTACAGAGCAAGATTTGCTTTTTTTTTTTTCTTTCCCCCTCTTTATCACCCACCACTTCCACCCCTGACCTATGGATGTTGCTGTTTCCCCTTAAGAACTGGATCTCTGAAGGCGGAGCGTCTCCTCCCACACACTCGCGGTGTGCCTCCAGTGCCCCGGGGCCTGGCGCCCCTGGGGCCAGGTATCCCCAGCGCACTCGGGGGTCCTGGCACACACGGGGCCTGGCGCACCCAGGGTATGGTTCGCTCCACCTGGGGTGCAAACCCAGGTCCTTCTGCATGTAAAGCAGATGTGCTAACCACTACACTATGGAGCCAGCCTGCAGATTTGCTTTAACAGGGCCCTGGTGCCTGC
>NW_011888937.1:434800-447503 GCF_000151845.1 Pteropus vampyrus
CCCTGGGCAAGCCACTCTCCTGCCCTGGGCTTCAGGTCCTCCTGGCTCTGGGCTGGACTTTCTATACAGTTGCTTCTTCCTCCTCTTCAACTTCGAAGTGAGTGGGTCCCTGTAGGGCAACTTACAACACATGAGCACCTGCCCTCCTTCCCTTCAAGAGAGACAGTCAATTGCTAGGGTGGGAAAGAACCTTAGATGGCATCTTCTGTAACCCCTTGCTTCACAGAGGAGAACACTGAGGCCCAATGTTGAATCGCTCACCCAAGGTCACACAGCTGTTAGTTGCCAAGCTGGAGTCAGAGTGACACTTTTCAGTTTCCAGTCCAGCATTCCTTGCTTGCATCACTTCAAGTCCCACTGCCCTCCACACACATTGGACTTACAACTTATGACCATTTTCTACTTGGATTATGCCACCAGACCCTGAGGACCTGTGGCTGAGTGCCTGACAGATGATGGTCTGCTACTGAGAATTTTAGAGTCAGTCAGAGCCCTGGATAATTTTAAGGCTGACTGCCTACCATTCTGACCATTTTATATCAAACACCTCTAGGAGTTAAGTAGGTGCATCAGTATGTAAAAGCCAGCCAGCAAATGCTGCCAAGGCAGGCTCCTTCTTTGCTTTGAGGCAAGGCTGGGGCAACACTTAAATGCAGGAGACAGTACATACTAGGTAAATGAATTTGCATCACATGTCCATGTTACCATGATGTAGTTTCTTTAAAGCTTTATCACTTATAATAATGTGGGCACATTTGTAAATGTGAGTATAACCATAGCTTAACTTTTCACTAACAGCTGAACAAATTTGTCTTGAGGATGACCCCCTTAGTCCCTTCTCATTCACTGTCCCTTTCTAACAGGCTTCTTGTGTCACCTTACCCTATAAGGAAGAAAGATCTGCTAGCACATTAACCTCCCCTCAGGGCCTTCATCTGTCTAAGGAGGAAGCGTGGAGCCAGGCAGAGCTTCCTGCTGAGACGATTCGTCTCAATGTTGGACTTCTACATGCAAGGAGAGGGACAGCCACCATGTGTAGAGAGTCTTTCCTAACCCCAAAATTCAATCACATGGATGCTGGCCTGACTCAGATGACCAGGTCCTGGTCTGGTTTATAGGGACTTGACTCATCTATGCCCTATCATCATTCAACAGCCCTGTCTCTTGAATCACTTGCTGCTCACCACTTCAGCAGCTTTCTTTTGGCACTTGAAGCCCAGCCTGTTCCAAACCAGAAGAACCAAACAAGCCTTCCTTTGATGGTTAACATTTATTTTTGCATTCTGTCTCCTATTAAGGGCACTTCCAGAAGGGAGGCTAGGAAATACAGTCTTTGTTTCAGGCATCCATGTGCCCAGCTGCAACCTGAGGAAGTAGGGGAGAGCAGGTATCAGGCCAGTTCTCAGTGTGTGACACAGAGTATATCCAGGATGTTCTCATTATTCTAAAATCTTGCTTTCTTCACATTGTTCACTACTCAAAACCCTCAGGGGAGCTCACATTGAAGTCCACATGTAGACAGCCCAACTACACATTTTCCAGGCTTATCTCCTGTTATTCACCAGCACCAGACTGGTTCCGTTCCAGTTTCCCAAAGTTTTCTCCTCTCACACGCTAGCCCAAATCACTCACCAGCCTCAGTATTTTCCCTTTCCTTTTGGTGACGCAATCCTGGCCTCACTCAAGTTTGACCTCTTATACGATGCTTCCCTCTGGTGTTTCAGCCAACAGTGCTGTCTCTCTCCTTCCCTTGAACTTCTGTCACACACTTTGTCATCTTTGTCATTTGCCACCTTGTACTCATTTGTGTCTTGATGTCCCAGCCAGACTGTGAGCTCCTTGGGAGCAGGAACCATATCATGTTTCTTCATCTTTGTTCTCCTGATGGGCTTCACACAGAGCTTTGTAAACATCAGCGTTTGTTGTGAATGCCTGCGTGAATGAATGAATGAATGAATGAATGAAGAAATGTGTAAGTAACTGAGTGTAGGAGGTGAGGGCAGCATGGCTCCCTTCAGCCCCATTTTGTAGGCTTGGTGCCCATGCCTTTTTTTTCTTTTCCCCTTTATCAGGTGGCTCAACTCTTTCATTTTATCTTCTCTTTGGACCTCAGAGAAGGGCAGGTAACCCCGTTGAGAGGTGTGACTAACTCCAAACTGATCCGGTGGGGCAGGAGAGCCAGCAGCCTCCTCCACCCACCAGCGCATGGTCTGGATCAGAGCCAGGTGCCTCTCCCCCTAACACTGTGTGTGTGTGCATGTGTGTTAATCCAAGAGCCAGGTCCCATGTCAGCGTCCTTCCAGAACCTCTTATTGTATTAATTTGGTAGCATCTAATGTGATTAATTTATATGGGTATTTTCTTTATTTGTTTGATGCCTGAAAAATGAATTCAATTTGATGATTGATGCTATAGTAGGGAGAAATCCTTCTTTGTTTGTTAATCCAATTTTATGTCACAAACAAGGCCCCTCTTCTTCATCCAGCATGTTGTGAGGATCTTGCCTGGTGCTGATTTGGAGCATGTGAAGCTGTAGAGGTAACTCTGTCAGTGAGGTGGCTCACCAGAAGGAAGTACTAACTCTTTTTGAATTACCAGTGGGAAATGTGGCTGTGCTGGTGGTTTTGTGGTCAATCGCTTGACACACTAAAACTTTTTGTCTTTATTTTCATTGTCATCAGTCTCTGGGATTAGATATGTGTGAGATATGATGGGCTAACATCCGTGTTCTGCTGCAGCCTTCCCCTGTGACTTGGTGTGTCCCTCTGGAAAAGAGGTCTTCATCAAGGGCTTACAACCAAGCTTAGCTGCTGTGTTGAATCAGGGCTCTATGGGCCATCATGGCAGGCGTTCTATTAGTGATAAATTGTTTTACTTGGAATACCAGGTTATTAAAGGTCTGGTTTTTCCAGAACATACCTCTCTCCCCTGACTAAGAAAACATCAAAACATGCAGAATTTGGTGTATGTTAGATACATGGCTTTCTTATTCCTTACAAACTGGGGGAAGAGTTAGAAATTAAAGATCTCAGATTAATAGAAAATTCAGTGACATGATTTACCTCTTGGTTGAAATTCAATTTTCTAAGAGTTTTAGCTAGGAAAAAAGATTAAGATAATCAGGAATATCATTGCCCTTGCCCCCAAAATACTTCCGTGGAATTTCTGCCATTCTGTGCAGCATAACTTAGAGAACCATTGGGCCACATGATGCTGTTTTGCCTAGAAAGCAGCAAGTTGCATCTGTTAAAGCAAATGGCATATAAACAAGCAATCACAACAAAACTGGATAGACAATGCTTGTAACAATGAGGGGGAGAAGAGCTCAAGAGTCTGACAGAATTCCAGTCCTACGATGCTAGGCCGTGAATAGCTTCTTTTGGGGAGGAGGAGCAGGGATGGTGAAGACAGGGCTGACATGTGCTGTGACAGCCCCAGAGGCAGGTGCTCAGATGTACCTGAAGTAGGCTGTCCTTAGTTCATGAAGTGACCCTAGAATTCTTAGGTTTGCTATGGCTCATATTCTAAACTCAGTGCTGACTGGGGAAGAAATTGATACAAGACATTTAAAAAACATACATGTATGCTGTAACTTATTCACCCTTCATCAGAGTTACGTTGGGAGGCCCAACATTTATTTTAGAGATTTTTAAAGCATTCTAGAAACTTTTATTTAGAATTGCAATCAGAGCCAGATAATGAACTATAGAAGAGGGTCATACATTCTTGAACTCAGAATTTTCCAGTTGGTAGGGAACTTGTTCAATGCTTTAATTTCCAAATGAAATTGCAAGGCTGGGAAAGACCAAGTTGACTTGGTCAAGGCCTCCAGGAGGAGAGGCCCCTAGGCTCTCAAGGCTGGAGGGCAATACACTGCAGTTTCTGAAAATGCCACTTCTTCCTTCTCAGTTCTGTTTTTTTGTTTTGTTTTTATTTTTAATAGTTTCATGTCTTTGGCAAGGAGGTCTAGATAGCATTTCTCAGCATCATACAAGCCTTATATTTACAAAATAAGGACCACATGGTGATCATGGGAGAGTACTGTGGGCGTTGCTAACAATGAAATTGTAATGATTTCTTAAGTAAATGATTTCTTCATGGTAAAAAATTCTGAAAATACAGAAGAGAGTATATAGTGAAGACTTAGTCTCACTCCCACTGGCATGGTTGTTTAAAAAAAAAAACCCTGTAGGCTTTCAGTAGGACTTTCACTAATGCCTCCATTTGGCCATAAACACAGTGTAACTTGAACCCCCATCTCCCTAGCAGACAAAACTTCAAAGACTCATTTGGGTGGAATGAAGTGGCAGCTCTGAGTGGTAACAGATACTAAGAGAGATACTTTTCTTTCCACCTGGTTTCCATCTTCACTCAACCAAGTCAAGGCCAGGTCAAATGCTGCCTTCTCTGGATGCCTTGCCCCTCAGATGTGTGTCCTCTGTCCCATGCGCCCTACGGACCTGTGGCATCTTTCATACATTCTTTGTTGAAAAGCCTAACTCTCTGTTCAGTAGGATGCTCCTTCAGGTCTGGGACCCTGGCTGATGCATTTGGGTGAGGGTGGGGGTCTCCTGCTGCTGTACTTTACTTGGTCTTGCTCAATAAATGGTCATATGTTCATTCATTCAACTCCTTGACCCCTAATGTGTATCAAGTAAAGTGGTGGATGCCAAGGCTGCAATAGTAAGTAAAAAATCTAGAGGAGAAGGCATACCAACAGACAACGCCAATAATTAAATATAATTATATGGAGTACAGCAAGTAAGTACAGACTGCGCTGAGAGCATATGACGGGGACCTGAGAAGGTTAGAGAAAGCTTCTCTGAGTAGTGCAACCATATTGTTTTGAATCTAAAGTGCTGTGGTTTCTAAGGCACGTCATTATCTTATGTACCACTAAGGAAGAAAATATTGCCAATTAAATTAGAACATAATGCTTTTTCACTTAGAATTTTTACTTCTACTTATTAAAAAGACTCAGACTTGTTTAGACATAGATTTGTGTGTGTGTGTAACTTTTGTATATACATTGAGAGGAACATAGAAGCACAATACATTTATTGAGGTCTTCCTAACCTCACTTCATTTTCAGAGTCTGACTTTTAACTCAGCTCACCCGTATCCATTTATGACAATGCCATATCACTCTCTGTGCCTTCCAGAGCATTGGTGATGCAGAGCTATTGTCTCTGAGATTTCAATGCTGCTGATACCCATTCTGTCCGTTTGGATGCTGCCCCATTCTTGATCTTACCAGAAGGTGTCAGTGGACTATGTCTTAGACAACGTGTACTTATATTTCTTCTTCAAGTGGTTCTTAAATGGTCTGTTAATTGAACACTCAGGGGCTTCAGTTGTCTCGTCATGCCACAGAGAATAACAACCATGTGCACTCATGTATAGGCAATGACAGCAATGTCAAGGCAATAGCAATTATAATTTCAGAGATGAAAAATATATGTCATTTATAAGATGTCTAGAAGTAAGTGGGGGCCATCAATATTCTAGTGACTTAGTG
Organism: Pteropus vampyrus; assembly: GCF_000151845.1. Taxonomy (NCBI): domain Eukaryota; kingdom Metazoa; phylum Chordata; class Mammalia; order Chiroptera; family Pteropodidae; genus Pteropus; species Pteropus vampyrus. The sequence continues at coordinate 440,319 of NW_011888937.1, forward strand.
ATGTCAGGACTCTGGGTGGATGTTTCTGTGTGTCTCCTAGTTACAAGATGGCAGTTCTACCACACTCAAATGCAGAAAGCAGCGGGGCAGAGCCAGGCCTTTCTTCTCCTGCATATCAGGAAGAGAAAATACCTTCCCCAGAAGTCCCCTAGCAGATTCCCCCTCACCTCCCATTGGCCAGAACTGCATCACATAGCTGTCATAGTTATTAGGGAGGTTGGGAGATCTGTTTTTTCTCAACATTTCAAGAATGGAGTTGGAATGATTTTTGGATGATTAATCACATCTCAGCCTTTAGGCGAAGATCAAGTGGTCAACTAACAGTATATTCCACTGTGGTCAAATATGTTTGGGATATACTAAGTTAACCCAAAATACTGTAGAATTTCTCAAAGCTTTTTATATGGCAGTGTAGCTCACTGAATTATGGAAAATATGGTATCAAGCTTTTCCAAACTTAGAGAATCCAAATTTATTTTTCTAAAATAGAAAACCCAATTTTGTAAAATGCCAATGAACAACTCTTGGTTGTTTCCAGAATAACAAAATGAAAGTTTTCTAGAGCAGAGGTGAAGTGGGAGGGTTTGCGGAGAGTGAATGGAAATGGGGTTTTGAGTAGAGACAGAGCAGGGCTGAGAGGTTTACAAATGAGACAGTTTGATTTTAAACAGCTCAGATTCTTTTAACAGATACAGCTCATTCGTTTTTAAGAGACTTGTATCCATGCTTCCGTGGTTTACTCTGAGACGGGACTAGGTTGATACCGAGCTATTATTATCTCCTCTGTCCTTACTTCTGCCACTTCCAGTCTTCATGATGTTACTGATATCGGAGCTAGGTTGGTTAGTTTCTGGGAGTGGAATTGAGGGCTTTGCTAAAATTGACATGTATGATGCCTGCTGTCCCTACCTCTCAGACACCTTGCTGAGCATTTGCAAGATCTGGCAGACACATTGATGCAGTTAGTTCCAGATCATTGATTTGAGCTTGAAATCTTGAAGCCCCTCCTTGTCATTTGGCAGGAGTGATCTTTCTATATTTTTATTTCAACAGCAACTTGTGTGTCTTAGGCAGCAGCAGCAGCTAACATCCTAATAGTTGACATTTTTCGAACTCTTAATATACATTGGGCTTTGTAATTGATATCTGTTATGGGCATCATATCACTTGACCCTTACCACCATCCTGCTATGTGGATGCTCTTCTGCAGATGAGAGTAGTGAAGTAGAGTGAGGGTCAAGTCACATGTCCTTTAGCCCTCTAAGACCATTCTTTCCTCCTTATGCAAATAAAGTGCCCCTTTCCCATCCCCCACCATTTCCATGTACCTGTGAAAAGTCTGATGCCCTCTGGTATTTCTGAAGATGCTCAGGGTTTATTTATTTGCCTGGTGGTTACTTGCCTGTCACTTTTTGCTCAAATCTCAACTCATTTTGCAACAACCCCAGTCTCCTACCAGCCCCTGCCCCTTCTCAGGTTTCCTTCTCCCTCCAAAACAGTCCTCTGTCTGCCACCCCTGAGGCACACTAAAGCACTGCCACTGTCCCTGGGCCTTCATGATGATCCTTTTCACTCTGACACAGATTCTCTCATCCCAACAGCGAGGACCTTCCCTTTCAGAACTGTAATGGATTGATCTTGCTTCCTAAACAAAAGAAGAATTTTCCCCTGAGATGAATTCTGTGGCTTTCTCAGAATATAAAATGGTTACAGTCAGCAAGGTTTTTTTAAAAAATATATTTTCCTTCCTGATTCATTCCCTTTGGGTATTTTATGAAGTTCAAATGCAACAGTAGGAGTAAATGTGCCCCATAAACAGTGACATGAGCAGATAAAAGAAATTGCTGTTGTCATGCATTTAGTAATACTGTCTGTATTTCATTTCCTTTGAAAAGAGTAAGGACTGAGCACAGATTTTGATTTTCTGACCAGATTTTTGTGTACTAGAAACTGAGAAAAATGTAGCTATATAGGGATTTTTATTTATGTAAAGCCATAGAAGCAGCAGACAGCCCCTAGAGAGCAGGAACTACAGGCAGCGATCATGTCGTTGGCCCTGGGTCTGAGGCTCTAGCTCATCATCTAGAGGCACCTGAAAGGGAGGAAGGAGCCTGGAGCCAGGGAGCAATTGTTGAGCTCCACAGAAGGCCATGAAATATTCTAGACTTTGACCCTCAGTGTTTCCAGCAAGTACCCTGGGCACCTGCCCCTCTGCGGAATCCTTCCAGGTCTTGATTTTTACCTCGCTGACTGTCAGAGCTCCCTGTTGGCCTTTGCAGTGTCTGCCTCCCACTACTACCCATGGCCTGTGGGTCAGGCCTCTGACGTGTGCCCCCTCCTGTGTCATATCCAGGGACAGGGTGCCTTATCGGAGAGACTCCGGAGCTTCAGCATGCAGGACCTCACCACCATTAGGGGAGACGGTGCCCCTGCTCCCTCGGGCCCCCCACCGCCGGGGTCTGGGCGGGCCAGCGGCAAACATGGCCAGCCTAAGATGTCCAGGAGTGCTTCTGAAAGTGCTGGCAGCTCAGGTAGGTGTCATTTTACTTCCTTTCTTTTCTACCTCGTAGGCTTCACTTTCACTTAGAGAGGCCCAGTCCACCGTGTGGCATGTAACCTGGCCCTTGCCCTATGGACTTGCCACCAACACAGACATTCATCAGACCATGTCAGTCCAGCCAAGTAGCAGAGCACTACTCAGACCAGGGCAGGAAGGTGGGCTGAGGACTCTGATTGGGGGGAGGGTTCGGTCATTTGCACCAAAGGGTCCCACTTCCTCCATCTGATTGCTCGGGGGGTTGAGGGGGGCATCGAGTGGTAGGATCTGGACCAAACCTAGGGGCAACAAGCACAGATGGACTGGGCCAAGGCATCTTTCTCAGTTCTTTTCCTCTCTGACCCCTCAATCCTAGGAGAGCTTACCTGTCTTGAACACTTGGACTGCCCCTCCCACCTACCCAAGGCTTATAGCTCTTGTGGTCCTTTTTCTCTGCACGATTATTTCCTAACGCCTCTCTCACTCTACCCTTTCCTCCCATTCCTGAGCCTCCACTTACCATGCACGCCTCAGCCCCCATATGCCCAGGGCCACACAAGCTCTGAGGTCTAATTCCTTTGGAGGCTAGGGCCTTACAGAAACCATATATCTACCTCTGCTTATCACACTCCTGGCATGAGGGTGCCTATATTGGGATTGACCTGGGGATCTTGTTAAACATGCAGAGTCCTAGGACCATTCCCAGAGATACGTTAATTCTGGGGTAAGACCTAGAAGTGTGATGATGTCGAGATGCGTTTGGGACTCATGCCATCTGATCGTCATTGGGTTTTAGGCTTGTGGAAGTTAAGGGCATGGATTAGGGGCTAGGGAGCTGGGCAGGGACTCACAGTTTCTCAGACCATTCCTTGGGACTGTATGGGGACCTTGGCTTTCAGGAGCTGAGTACTACTACTGCCAGCAAAGGGTTTGTGGTGAAGGGGGTACGAGGTGCGAGGGACGGTTCGGGATTGCCACCTCTGCTTCTCACCCTTGATAAGAAATCGAGCCTCAGGGTGGGAATTGGGCACCTTTTCTATAATCTGTGGCTATGATGTGTGCCTGGTGGCTGCCTTGCCATTACAAACAGGGACATCCAGGCCATCTGAACCTTGACTGTGTGCTCCTAGTTGCAGCCTGCGGGGGGCACCTCGGCCCCTAGCCCCAGAGACCTCACTTGTCTTTTGGAGGTTTTAGCCGTGGGTGGGAAAGAAGGAGCCCTATAGCTGCCCTGAGAATGATAACTCATGCTCCCCTCCAGGGAAAGTCGAACCCTCACAGCCAGTCCTGGTGTTTATCAGTTTCTTCCTCGGTAAAGGATCCTCCTTTATCAAGCCCCAGATTTGAAGATTGTGGCTTTTCTGTTGGAAAGGAGATGTTTTAACCCTGGCACACTTGGGGAGGTCAGAGCTTGGCCATGGTGGTGGAGGTGTCCACCTCAGGGAGAGGTTATCTTCTGGGGAACCCACCCCAGAAGAACTAAGGTTGGAATCCCGAAAGTCCAGACAGGGGGACCTCAGATATCACTCAGTCTAACCCTCTAATTTTACCAATAAAGAGACGAAGGCCCAGAAACGAGAATTTTCACCAGGGTCACCCACTGGTGGTGGTCTCTGTAGCTTCCTGACTCCTGGATCAGTGCCCTCTGTTTACTCACTCATCGACCATCCAGGTTTCCTTGAGCATCTACAGTTTTGACCTACTAGGCACTACCCCAGAAACAGGGATGTGAAATGGAATCAGGTGTTTCCACCCTTGGTCAACTCACTGGCTACTGAGCCTCAAAGGCAAGCTGTCACTTGGAAGAAAGAAGGGCCCCAGTTCTGTGAGGCCCAGAAGACAGAGCAAGAATCAATGGGATAAAGTTCCAAGGGGAACCGCCTACTGGCTGTGTGACCTGGACAAGGCATTTATTCCCTCATCGATGCATGAGGAATGATAATTCCCATCTGTGGGGTTGTTATGAGGATTCAATGAAATAATCCCTGTAAAAGGGCTTAGGATCATGCCTGGCACCCTGTGTAGTAGTTGCCATTATTGTTCTTGTTGTTGTTATTTAACTCACCTACAAAAGCACTTTTTAATGTGAAAGTGTCCAGGAGAGAAATGAGCCACCTTGTGAGGTAGCGAGATCTCTGACATTGGAAGGGCCCAAAGCAAAGTTGAATGATCAACTGAGGCTCTAGGGAGAGATTCCTGCTTTGGCTGGGAAGTAGACCTAGGTGCCCCCGTAGTCCCTTTCCCTCTAAGATTGTATGTCGTCATTATAGAGGTGAACCAAGTAAAGGAAGCAGGCTCAGATAGGTTGTGCCGAGGCCGTACAGGACAAGCATCCAGGCCTCCTTCGTGGATTATTTAGGTCAGCCTCAGAATTGTGAAAGTGAGAAAACTGGTGGGATCTAAAAGTTGATGGGAGGTGTCCCCTGGACTTTGAACATCTTCCCAGACCAGCACCAGGTAGAAAAAAGTTTGGGATGATTTGTGTTGGTATTGGCCCTACTGCCCTCCATTAGCAGCACTGTCCTCTGCCACGCCCCAGGGAGGCAGTGGGGAGTGCTCTGGCCCTAGGCCAAGCAGGTGGAGTTCATGGGGAACCAGAGAACCCGCTGTGCTGCCACGTGACCCAGCTCTCCTCACTGCTCACCCTAGGCACCTGTGGTTTCAGGGGGCAGAAAAGGGAGGTGCTGACCGAGCAAGGAGGACAGGGGCCATGTGTCCCTCATCCCAGCTGTTCTGGGGCCTAAAATTATCTCAGAAAGACAGGTGAAAGATGGCCCAGAGCCTGAGCATGGGGCAAAAGCACCCAGATCAGAGGCTCCAGGGCAGTCATAACCCCTGAGTTGAGGGGTGGGGTGCCTGGAAGGAGGTCTGGCAAAGGAGGCACAGCCACACAGGGCTGGCGTTCCTTCCCAGCCCCCAGTGTGGGCCTTGGACACCAAGCATGGTTGGGTAGGGGAAAGGGCCTGAGTCTGGGCTTCCATCCTGGCTGGGTGGCACTGGACATGTGCAGAGACAGTAAATGCAACACAGCGAGGCAGATATCACTAAGCAGTCACCACAGTTGTTCCCACTGGGCCTAGATTCAGCCTCAGAACCTTTCTCAGAATGATAGCCCAGAGAGTCACTACCAGAGGATTTGACATTGGCACAGGAAATGAGGCCAGTTCCCTTAAACTTTCTTCTCTGTAAAAAGGCCACAAATAATCCCTCTTCAGCCTGTGTCTCAGGGTTGTGAGGAGAGCAAACAAGATAGTTTGTGAACCCTGGACAGGTGGCAGAAGTTGAAGGAAACCTGGGAGAAGACAGGTAAGAGGTAGCGGCTGACCCCCTGCAGTTGTACACAGCCATTGGAAGCAATGGTTCCAATGTACATACAGGTAGATCTTGAAAACATGATGCCTAGTGAAAAAAGTACAAAACAGAATGAGATACTATGTAATGAGTTATGTAAAATAAAAATATATGCCCGTTGTGCAAAATAACAATATGGAGTTTGCAAGAACACATTGCTCTCCCTACAGAATGTACTGGGGAGTATTTTGTCAGACACCGTCTATTGAAACCTGGCATTGGACCCCAGGAAGGGTACAGGAGTCGAAAGAGTGATCCTTGCCTTCCATGAACTTAGAGACACTCAGCATGTATTTAGTGAGCACCTGCTGTATACTAAGCCCTGGATGTGCACCAAGACCAATGGAGTGTTCAAAGCAGCAACCAATTAGGCCTTCGACCAAATGGCCAGACACTAAGCACTTTGGGGGGTCAGAGGTCTGTCTGAGGTTTTCTAGAGGTCATTCTGAACTGGAAGCTATAGAGGGGAGAGGCATCTGAGCCTCTCGAGATGGTTGGAGTTACTTCCCAGAGGAAACTTTGACCCCAACCCCCACCTTCCTTAGGGCTGCAGGATACAAGGACTGACATCCGTGGGCCAGGCAGGGGCATTTTCTAGCACCCAAGAAGAAGCTGAATCTGGAACGGTTCCCTCTCCCACCTTGGTGTCTCTACAGAGACCCACATTCCTGGGACCTCTATATTGAACACACTGAGATCCCACACTTCACTGGGCCCTTCCTGTTTTCCTGGGGCTGATTCCTGTCAAGTAGGGGATGTCACTGATGGTGTCCCATCCCTACAGTGTGTACCTGCTGCTCTTCCTGCAGGACCCGGAAAGGTGAGTAAGCAGCCAGCCTCTCTGCAGCGTGCTGGACTCCTGCCTCTAGAAGAGGTTCTAACCATGAGCTGTCACCTGACTTTGGGGCTCCCTTTCAGCTGCATGGTCTGGCGGGGAGGGCTCAGGAGGTTAACTCCTTAAAATAGCAAACCTGTATTATCTTAGAGTATCGGCAGGCCAGGAATTTGGTAGCAGCTTACTCAGGTAGTTCGGGCTCAGGTTTCTCAAGAGTTGTAGTCAAGATGTCAGCCAGGGCTGCAGTTATCTGAAGGCTCGACTGAGCCTGGAGGATCCACTTCCAAGATGTCTCTCTAATAGCTATTGGCCGGAGGCCTCAGTTCCTTACCACATGGGCCTCTCTAGGGTTGCTTGAGCATCCTAACAACATGGCACCTAGCTTCACCCAGAGTGAATGATCAGAAAGAGAGAGAGAGAGGGCATGTGCATGTGCGAAGTCATGGTACCTGTTAGGACTCAG
>NW_011888937.1:448711-528304 GCF_000151845.1 Pteropus vampyrus
AAAGAAAGAAAGGAAGGATGGAAGGTGGGGAGGGAGGGAGAGAAGGGCTGCATGCAGCTACTTCCAGCACTAGAAGCTAACTTTGGCCTTGTGGATATACTAGTTCATGGGGAACAACCAAGCAGTCCCAGTGGCCTCAGGCAACTGTTGTTATTTTTATCAATCAATTCACCCTTTAAAATTTTGAGTTTGTAAATTCCGTGAGCCATTCAGAAAGCCTCTTAATTCTGAGATATTGTCATTTGGAGGACCAGGGAGAGTAAAACTGCCTTCTCCTCCATTCTTTCCTCATGGAACTATTCTGCGCCTCTCTCTGGGAATTCCTCACCTCCCATGACACCTGGTGGTTTCATAATCAGAAGCTGCATTTCCAGTGCATGCAAATAGAATTGTAGTTGACTCTAGGAATTTCGTAGCATTTGCTCTCCCAGGGAGCTGCCAGCACAAGGACAGTTTATTGGGGAAAGGGCAGCAGGTGGGGCTCAGAGGAAGCCTCAGGCTGGGGTAGCCCTGCCCAAGTTGTAATCTGGAGCCTTTCAACCTAGCCTCCCTTTTTTGTGCCCTCTGAACACCCAGTGCTCTGGAGTTCTTTCCTGCCCCTAAGGTCTGCTTGCAAGGAACTGGCAGTTGATTCATCTACACCACTTCCCTCTGTGGGTGTGGGAGAGTCCCTCCACTCTCAGGCTTCAGCCCCCTCTGCAAAATGGTGGAGTTGGGCTAAGATGCCCCAGGGGCCCTTACAGATCTGACCATCTTTGCATTGAAGAGTGCTGGGTGCTAAGTGTCAACAGGTGGTGTTGGGGGAGGTTTGTCTCAAACCTGGGGCTGGAGGTCAACAGTCAGGCAGTGGTGCCCTGAGAGAGGATTTCAGGGGGTCACAGATGCTTTGGTCAGGGGGCTCTCCTGGTCTCCTGAACTGATTTTCATCTGATCTCAGATTGCAAGAGAGCGTTCTCTCCCCAGTTCTCCTTCATTCCCGCCCCGCCCCACCCACGCCATCAGTCGACTCCCTGTTATTTCCTGCATGCTCCTTTTCTCTGTTTCTATTCTCTCTTTCCTGGCCCTACTTCCCTTTTCCCCATCTTTTCTCTCTTCCTACCTTGTTGTAATATAGAACTGAACTCTGTACTACTGCTTGGAATGAGTCACAGATTTTTTTTCTGTATGTGTGTTTGTGTGTGTATGTTTTAAATCAAGTGTGTAGAACATTGTTTTAAAAAACAAAGTCATCTCTATTTACTCTCTCAATTGGGGATGGGGAGGAGGTGTTTGACTTGAGTGTGGCCTGGGCTGTATATTTCCTCTGACAGCAGCAGGAGCTGTCCAAGGTTTAGAGTGTGAGAAGCAAGTGTGTGTGCCTGTTCATATGCATGTACCTGCATGCTCACACAGGTGTGTGTTTCATCTCCAATGACCCTGCCCTAATAGAATATTCTTTTCTTTCTCCTCGGTGACTGTTGGACCTGGATGTAAGTGTTCCAGATGGGTGTGCTCTTTTCCAGACACATTTGCTGACTTCTGTTAATGCTCCTGCTCACGTGTGCTGTGTGGAATGTGTTTACTAACCCAGGGCTTGTTCTGCTGTCTGCTGGGGTAGGGGTTCTTAGGGCTCAGTGCTGTTGGATCTGCTGGGTCTTTCAGGGCTAGGAGTCTCTGCCAGTTTCTCCCTCCCTGCCTTCCTCACAGAGAAAAGAGATGGAGCTGCTTCCCAGCCTGCAGTAGTCGTGCAGACATGTTTGCTAATACAGAATGTCAGCCAGGGCCACACACTCACTCCCCTGCTATGGAAAATAAGAGGAGCCCCTGCCCTTTCCTCGAGTCCCCCCTGCCCCCAGCCTCAGGCACTATGGTGGCAGCTCTGCAGGCACAAGGCCCTGGATGCCATCACCTGAAGTTTGGAGGTGGTTCTCATGGCCATGACTTTCCATAAGAGACACTCCTCCCCTACAAGTTGTCTCCAGGAGCCATCCGAATATTCAGATGTGGGTAGCAACACCCTGCTCAGCCACCCATCCTCATCTTCATCTTGGTGTCCATCTTAGTGGGACCTTGTTCTGTGGTGTTTATTTATTTATAGTATTCCCTGTTCCTAAAAGGATTTCAGTCCCCTGCAGAAATACAGATGATAGATCAAACCAAAGTAAGAATAACGAAGTTTGGGAGAAAAGGAACAGGCAGGTGAGATAGAGGAAGAGGTGAGAAGAAAATTTTAAATGCATGCCGTAAAGTTGTGCACTGTCAAAGAGGCTGGGTGACCTTTCAGCCAATGCAAAGAAGGAAACACAGTCAAGAGATTCAGTGTCACAACACAATAGCCAACCAGAGGCTCAGAGGCTTAGCTTGTTCAAATGTTTATTCTTATGGGTCCTGAGAGTAAAGCAAGAGATTACAAACAACATCCTTGGTGGAAACCCTCAGCAAACATATTGATCAGTAGGGTTCCTCTCTCTTTCGTAAGCTCTCTCTGTGGCTTCCATCTGAGGTTACTTCTGGTCCCCTGAGCTGCCCATACCAGCCTCGTTTACTCCCAGCCAAATTGAATGCTTGTTTTCTATTCCTATCTGGATATCTAGGTTCCCCTTGAACCATCATTCCTAGTGGGCCAGAGGGGCACTTCTTTCCTACCCTTTAGCCTGTGCTCATGCGTGCAGTGGAGAACAGACTCAAAGCCATTTTGGTTTTAGTCCTGAGGTAGAGGTGGTGGGGATGATGATGATGATGATGATGATGATGATGATGATGATGATGATTTTGGTAATGTGCGAGTTCATTGCTCAGTCTCAGTGAATCTAGACTCGGTGAGCGGACTGAAGTGTTTAGTACCTGAGGATCTGGTGGTGACTCTGGACTGCCTTTGGAACCCCAGAATAATCAGTACGGGGAAAGCCCTGGACCTGGATTTAGAGGCAACTGCATGTGCAGAGGCACAGACTCAAACCAGTCCCCAGGCCTGCTCCTAGGATGCAGGGCTTCTGGCTGGGCCTGAGCTGGCCAGGCTGCTTCTGCAGTTTCTGCCCTGGTCTGAGGGCTTCTGTCTTTTTTAACTCCCTCAGGCAGGAAGTATCTGTGCCCAGACAAAATTTCCCTATGGATGAGAATCGAGCTCTGCTTCGGGACAAGAGCTGAGCTCTCTAAAATGAGTTCAGTGGCCGAGTGGCCAACTGCATGCTAAGCCCTGGGTCAAGTGCTCAGAGTGACCAAGGAAGAATCTGCCACATTCGGGACGCTTCCTGTTGGGCTGAGGCAATGAGACTGACATGAGAACCAGGGCAGACGGTACAAGCCCTGTGGTACTGAGTCTGAGCGGTGTCAGAGTGAGGGAGTGGAGAGGCCTGGGAGGGCGAGAGTATTTGGGGAGACTCTCTGGGGTTGCCAATCTTTTGTGTTCATTAGTCCACAGGGTGCACCTGATTTGGGTAGGGATGAGACCAGAGGATAAGCTAAACCCAGAGTAAACAGGCTGGGGATACACAGAAAAAATAATCAAAGGAAGGTTAATGATCTCGGCTTGGCCCTTACTAGGATGCTTTCTGAGAAGGTCACTCGCAGCCTACAATTTAGCGTTGAAATTCGTGATTAAGACAACTGTGCTCTCATGCTGCCTCCCTCTGGCTGTTGGGGAGCACAGCAGCGATAACTGGGAAGGTTGCTCAAGATGAAGGTTTGGTTGTTAGTTTTACTTAACCCACACCTGGTGCTTTTATAGTCTAGCAAGTCCCCTTTTGATGGAGAGAACACATTTGATGGTTGAACACATTTTTAGGAGCAGTATAAGGCTGTCCCAGAAAGAACTCGGTTTCTATCTGTAGGCCTCAGAGCGGTTGGACCAGATGCTCTGAGTCCCCCCTGGCTCTTCACCATGTGATTCTAGGTAAAAATAATTTATATAGAAAGATATGTCTATGGGTGTCAGATAGGCTGGGTATGGGTAGGAAATATATGACTAAGATAAGACTATCTGGCTAGATGACATGAAATATGCTCAGCATTGACCATTTTTAAAAAAATTACTGTGCATTCAGTGATTCGTGTCATTAATTCTGGAGCTTTTCCTGTGTATTAGTCAAGGAAGACTAAAACAGGAATCTTGCCGTCATTTTTGAGGGGAGGGACTAGATTCTCCTTCTACTAGGCTAGTTGCTTCTCTAGGACTCAGACTTCGAAATGAAAAATCTACATAATTTTGCTTAAGGTTCTCTTTGAGGCTTCCTGACATTTTATATCCTGTCTCTTAAACAGTGCTTTGAGCTGAATATGCAAGTGTAATGCACTGTCAACAGTGCTTGTATACAAAATAGAGAAAACTGTTCTATTCTTCTCTTGAAATCACTGTCACTCTCCTTTCTAGAGAAGATTCCCCGCCCTCCCCTTCTCCCAGCATTTTTCTGGTGTGGTCACAGGTCTAAGCTGCAGGGTTTGACACATCTCAGTTAAACAGCATCTATCTTCTTCCACGAAAGCATGTATGCCCCCTTCCCTGTGGCCAGTCTCACAGTTGTACCCTCATAATCCCAGATCCATGTGCAGGATCCCCAGAAGATACTGGCTGCTTTTTCAGACAGAGGGACTTCAGCTGTCCTAACAGGCCTGGCTTTTCGTGCTGTGTGCCTAACCTTGCCGTTGCCTGCCCTTCCTTGCTCCGTTCTACACTGACCCCTCCTTGATATACTTTGTCTCCTCTGTGTAGATTGTAAATGGACATTAAGTGGTTGAGGGAGATGTGAATGAGGGTGGTGTGAAGGCATGGGAGCCCCACCAGGTCCAAAACCCACTGGCGTTTTCTGACGAGGAGGAGGAAGACCTGCTGGATTTCATGTACAAGTATAAGACACTGCGAAAGACGGAGTTCCCCCTGGAGGTACACGGCGGCGTCTGGGCCCGTGGCTTGGAGCATGCGTTTGCACAAGGGCTTCACCCTGGAGATCTGCGGGTTCTGGGAGCAACATCTCTCGGGCACCCAGGATCCCCTGAGTGCCTGAGGTGGGGCAATCTCCCTCCATCAAAAGAAAGGGCAAGCCCTGGGTAGCATCCAGCTAACTGCCTAGGGGCAAAAAAGACTCTACTAATTTTATTTAGAAATATGAGATGGGATATAGTGTTTAAATAAAAAAAAAAAAATTAACTACTAACCTAAGATATGTGAGTGAAAAGCAACCCAGATGAGTGTTGGGGGGAATGAAAAACTCAGAATGTGTTATTTGACAAGGTTTTATAAATAAGCTTATTATTGCATCTCCAAGACACATAGTGCCTGGTACAAAATAGATACTCAGAAAATGTTATTAAAGGGGCACGACTCTTTAAAAACACCCAAAACAATACACTGGATATATGTACTATTGCCAGTTATAAATGTAGATAAAGTTTTGCAGCAGGAGGGTCAAGCCTAGAGCCTTACGGGCCTTGCTCTGTGATGTGAGTAGGACGTCACCAGCCTTGGGCTTAGGTGCGGGGCCAGGAGATTCAGGGGACCCCAGAGTCTTCCTTTCTACCCCCGTATGTCACCTCTCCTATTCCCTATCTGCTGAATACTGTGACCCCAGGAGGCCCAGATGAGGAAATGCATTGAAAGAGTCCCCTACACAAACACAATGACCTGTAGTCACTGTTCACCCTAGGACTGTAGTTATTAGCACCTCAATGTACCTGAGGCCATAAGATTCCTTCCTGAGGTGGGGCACTTGGGGGGCACTTTTGAAGTTACAGGTTTTGGTAAAAGTTGTTCTGGGCATGGAAATTGCTCGAGGAGCCCATTACTGCCTGGGCAGCTCCAAGATGGGGAGAGGGCTGGGGAGGAAAGTGCCAAAATCATTCTAGGGCCTGATGGGTTGTGCCATATGGTTTGTTTCTTAAAGCTCCACAAGCTGCTTTACTGTTAAATAGCTTGAGGCAGGTTACTGATTGGCGCAGGCTCACTGATTCTTCTATTATTCTCTGTCCAGAGATGGCTGATAAACATTTCCTAGTTGTAAAGGTATAGTGTGAAGACTCAGGATGTGGAATGCCTGGGCCTTCTGTCCCTTCTCCCCACCCCAATCCCACCACCTACCCTGTGTGCCTGCTGGTCACTGAGCAGCACTGGTAAATGATGGTGCACTTGGACCTGTCCTCAGGAAGTGGATGAGGGAAACAAGCACACCTGCCATGGGTGCAGAGTCCTCCTATGTCCTCTAATGTGCAAACCATGAGAACAAAGGAGATGACAATCCTAGTTGTGTGTGACTGGGCCTTGGGAGTACAAGGCACTCAGAAGCGACCTGAGCTGGGTCACACAGAGGACTAGAAATAGCAAGACAGAAAAGGGAAGAAGGGCTTCTAGTCAGAAGGAAGAGGTATGAAAGGACAGTGTTATATAGATCAGTGGTCTCCAACCTTTTTTGGCACCAAGGACCGGTGCTCCTATGAGAATCTAATGCCTGATGTCCTGAGGTGGAGCTGAGCTGGTGATGCTAGTGTTGGGGAGCAGCTGCAAATACAAATGAACTTCACTCACCTGCACTCACCTCCTGCTATGTGGCCCGATTCCTAACAGACTACTGACTGGTACTGGTCCCTGGCCCTAGGGTTTGGAACCCCTGATGTAGATAAAGAAGTTGAGTACAGAGGAGCAGACAGAAACATGGGTTGAGGATAGGTTGGGCCCCTCGTGTGAATCCCTTTGAGTGCTATGCTAGGAGAAAACCCTTTCTATTTCAAGACAATGTTTCTCTTTGTTGTATGGTTTGCTGTGCATTAAAGGATTTCACATCTAGAAAGAGGAGTGGAAATTAGGTTATGGAAATTTTTAAGCATGTACCAAGAAACACGAGACCAGTTCCCAAAGGAAATAACAAAGACAAGGGAAGAGATGAGGAGGCATTTCTCTCAGCTGAGTCACTTGTCAAGATCATTTTGCTCTGAGGCAGAAACAAGAAAGACTAGCCATCCTGCGCAGCCATTCACTCAGAGACCCAGGGACTTAGGAGAGCACGAAGAGGAAGGCACGGACCTCTGTTGGCTCAGCTTCTTGGAGATGCTTGGGAAGTGACTGATTCTATTGTGGAAACTCAGTGAGCCCCCAGCCCCAGCCAGCTGTGTCACACACATGTTCATTTAGCCAAAGGAACTAGATTATCTCAACACAAACCCATTCAGGTGCTGTCCTCAAGACTCTATGTTTATGCCAAATTGAAGGATGCCTTTTTCTGTTTTCTCTGGCAGGCACCGCCTAGAATCCTTCGATCTCGCTTCAGGAAGAAAAGTACCTCATCCTCCGCCACTGAAACCACGTGAGTGAGATGAGCCAACAGCACCGGATACACAGAATGTTTCTTCTCTGCCTTAAAAGAGCTATTCAAAAAAACAGAAATCTGCAAGCTGGTGTGCTTTGAGTGTGCAGCCTCACAGACTTGGCCTTTTTTCTCTCTCCCCTCTTCCACTTTTAAGATACTTGTTTTTCCCTTTATTTTGCTGGGGAGAGGCTAAAGGGAAGGTAGTGAGTGGGGGGAGGTGTGATTTCCACAATTGGATTGTCATTACAGATAGCAGTGTGTTTTTAGAAACATAAAAGAATGACCCCCACACTATTGAGATGTACATTTGTAATTTATTTGTTGCATATTTCCTTTTTAGTCCTGTAAATGCAAACAAATCAATTTTTTAAAACTTTTTTTGTTCTTGGTACTAATACTTTGGACTACAGTGTACATATTTATGGCTTTTGGCTTAATATAATGAACTTGCAAGGGCTGCCAGAGATTCTGATAATATAAGAAAACTGCCGAAACAGAAGGGTAAAAATTTTTCGATTCTAGAGAATGTCTTAGATGTGCTTGTAAAGCTTCCAAATACAACTCCAGTAAACTATCCCTTTTCCTACAGGACGACGGTCCATAAACTTCAGTGTATCAGAGGTTTAGAATGAAGAGAGACAATATTTTAGTGACAGGTGACTGTAATGAGGTTAGGGGCACAGCCTAGAATAAGAGAAGAATCACAGGAAGCTTGTTTTCCCCTTGGATTCAGGTTGAGCTCCTGAGTTCTTTCCGGGGTTACCATTTGCCACAGGCAGGTGGCTCCCCCTTGGTAAAGCTGCTCAGGGATGCGGACTCGCAGAGCTGTTGTGAGGAATCATTTTGAGTGCTTCTAAAGTTCTTGACAAATGACTGTTGTTTCTCCTTCGTAGTAATCTGTGCTGTGACTAATCTCTCCAGGTGGAGGAGCCTACAATCTGAGCACTTTCTTTCAGAGAACACTAAGCAAAAACCAATGACTGAACCAAATTAAAACAAAACCTAGAACTACGCTGTTTCAGATATGCTGTAAAAATACATTTGAGACACCTGTGTAACAATCAAAATGCTGGGTTCTAGAAAGGTTTTAGAGGTTGAGATCTTTATGGATATGACTTGCTGTTCAGCTCCATGGGCAGCTGTGGCTCATGTCTTTTGCCTTTCTGTTCTCTTCCTGGCTTATGCAGAATGTGAGAGGAAAGTCGCATGCTCACAGGCACTCCAAGTCCTAATGGGCGTTTTACACACACCCGTATTGCTTGGAGAATAAAGTACTACCCAAGGGGACTCCCTACTTGGATTGAGAATTTGTCAGAAAAGACAAATCTGGTTTAAATAGGTTCAAGGTAGCTGCTTTACCCTTGGAGAGCAGAGCTTAAATGTAGGACTGTGTATTTGTGCTTAAGAGTTGGTATTTTCTTTCAGTGTACTGCATGCAGTGGTTACAACCCAGTTATTTATAATACTTGGATTGTGTTTGTTCTTAGATATGCCCTGAAGACTAGAGAATTAGTGTTACGTACCACAAAGAACTTACTGTCAACCAGTTGTAAACAGGCCCAATTAGACTGTTCCATTACTGAGCTACGCGAGTACATCAGTGGTCTTTGCTGATGACACATTGGCTGGATCTTAGCCACCTCACAAAGGGTTCTACTTGAAGTTGATTGTTACCAGATGTACATATTTAAATCCCTTCTTCCCCCAGTTACTCTGAAGGTGACTTTGTAATTTATAAAAAGATTTAGGAAAATAAACCTAAAAGCAAATTTGTGATTCAGAGGACAAATAGCTGTCTGTTCATTGTCTGTGCCCCACACCCACCAATACCTAACCTGTTTAGGGAAGACAGAAAAATCGTTTTCTTCAAGTTCATGGAATAGTTTCAGACAGAGGGAAAATATATGCTTTAAATGTATATACCTGCTAGTTGGGAGTGCCCAGAATTATCAGAAACAAGTGCATAAAAAGCTTAACTTATGCAGCTTTTTAGCAACTTTTCTTTTGCCAAAATAACACATGCCTATAGCAGCAGAGATTAAAATTCTATTGTGAACAAGCTAGATTTTCACCATTTTACAATGGAAAGTTTTAACAAGTACAGACTATCAAGTTTGCACTCAACTATGCCAAAAACAAGTTTGAAGCACTCTACTTTCAAATGCTGTATTACTTCTCATTCAAGATTTAAAAGATATAAAGTTATCCAAACTGCTGTCTTAATGTAAATGTAACTATTTTTCCTTCGTGTTGATTAGGGAGTTGGTTTCTCTCTTAAAAACACTCACTGTACAACTGAGAGCAGCTGTCATATTTCTGGCAAAACGTGTTTACTTATCCAACAAGCTGTTATATTTGTGTAAGGACTGAGATAAAATGTGAATGCCTCAAAGTGTACATGTAGTGGTGTGGTGTTCTGTCCAGAAGATATAACTAAATGTTTTTAATTTGCTGATATACAGACTTAGGCTGTTTACAAAATGCTAGCTTGAAAGTCTGTAATTTTCATGTAATAACTTTTATTTGCCATTGAGCACCTGATCTGTTTGAGGTGGTGAGATGTGGTGTTGTACTTATAAACTGGAAAGTTTAGTCATAAACCCTCCTGGCTTTGTGTGAATAGCTTGTTCATTTTGCTGGTCTCTGAAACGTGTGTTCTCTGTAGCAAACTGTCCGTGTGTTTGTGATAACAGTGCTTGTTCACCATGACCACCATTGAGCACCTTCCTAGTTCTTCATCTTGCACAGTATTTAAAATGGTAAAGGATATGTTTCATTCTCAAACAGCTGACATGCCGGACTGCGACCGTGCATATTCTCCCTAGTTTCTGTAGTCTCTATAGAACGATCTGTAATAAAATAGCATACTGGACTGTGCATCAAAGGGGTGTAAAATCACAGTATTCCAAAGGTTGAAGTTCTGCTGTTTTGTTATAATGCCTGATATATATCTTGAATAAAGTCTTAGCATTTTTCTTTTAAAAGACATCTTTGTATTGTTAGGCTTATGAGGAAAGAGAAAATACTTTTTAAAACACGTGGAAGGTAGCAAAGATTAGAAGCTGAATGCTCAGCCACTAACAGACTTAGTGCCTGGAGACCTGGCCTCATGCCTACTACATTGAATTGCTGCAAGGAAAAAAATTAAATATTGGTGTTTTGAAAACCAGTTGTTCCCATAAATATAAACTTGGTAGTATTGTTGTTTTATATTTTTAAAGGGCACCAGTGGAAACTGGGTAGCTGTGAAAATAAAATAGTAGTCCATCTGGAAGGCAGCTTCAATTCTGCAAACAGACCTTTGGTCTGTTTTGCTTCTTTGAACCTGTTTCCTCCTCTGCAAATGCGGGGAGAACGTATGTAGGTTAAAGGATGGGGTGCCTGTGGAGGTGCACTGGGTGGTATGGACGCCCCAAACACCACTGCAGCCTTGCCTTTAAAATATGAACAGGCACACATAAGCTTCATTGGGTGGTCACAGAGACTTGGAAACTCAAAATTTGAAACATCAAAATGAAACACTCATTTTCTTTGCCTTTATAGTCCTATATTCTATGTTAGACACAAGGACTGCAAATTAAAGCAGCAGCAGGTAAAGCATATTCAGAAGACTGAAAAGATGGAAAGAAAAACCAGGATGAGAGGTAACAGTTATAAAATTTAAAAGCTGACTTGGTACAGTATCATGAACATACTTAGTATTTATAATGCTAGTCACTTGTTGATTTAGATATGAATTTTCATGTTATTAGAAGATTCAGAGAAATACACGGGATTCCAAGGAGTTAGACTTAGGTTCTGAGTGACGTATTAGCTATATTTTGGGTTATTTATCTAACTTTCTGTAAGCTTCAGTTTCCTAAAATCTACACTAGGGATAACTCTTATCTCCTTGCAAGACTGGTATGAGGATCAGTAGTTTTGTAGATACATGCTCATTCCTATGCTGGGGACAGAGGAGGTTTTCAATAAATTATATTTTTACGTATACCTGAATGCCATTTAGGTAGACCCTTTAATGAAAGATGTTTTGTTGTCACACTATAAAATCAGTTTGATGAAAAACCCTGCTGCTACCTACAAAAATTATAAATGAAAACTCGCTTTCCCTTAAACTGTGTACCTGTCAGCCCTTCTCCTTCAGTCCACCTGTGGATGCTGAGGCCTGCCTGCCAGTCCTTGTCTCTGCCTCCCCTGACCAATGCCTAGAGGAAAAACCAAGGTGTTCTGATGCCCCAGTGACAAAGACCCTTGTCCATATTTGTACTTAGGGAAGTCAAGGAGGCAGGGAGAACATGTCTTCCTTCTCAAATTCTTCAGGCACTAGTTCCATCCCACGACCTGAGGTAAGGTGGTAAAACAGGGCAGGAGCCAGGCAGGTGGGAAATGACATAGAAGCCTTGTCAGTGGTTGGTTTCTGCCATCTCAGAAATGTGAGATAATGAAAACCCATCAAAACAATGCCATTCTATGCTGCAGCCTCTTACCTCATCTCTAATGAAATGTCTGTTCTTTACTAATTGGTCCCATATATACACCTTTGCCTTCTAGTTTTAGAACACTCTATAGGTGCTCCTTTTTCTTTTTAATGCACACACACACTGGTTTCAAGGAATTCCTCTAATAATCCTAAATTGACATGCCACAGAATTTCAATTTGGTTATCTTTTACCTTATTCTATTAACAATAGAGGTCCTTCATCTTAATTATCATCAACTATTATATTAAAGGATTTGAAACAATAAATGAGGGACACTGCTATTTAATTTTTTTTCAACCAAAGTGCTCTGTTGTTTGAAAACGCTCCCAGATGACTGCTGATGAGAAAGCTGGGAACCACTGCACAGACTACATCTACTCAGTCAACTGAATTTTCCTCAGTGCTCTTACCTGACCCTCTTTTAAATGAACAACACTTAACTCTTACATCATTCCTAAAATGACTGAGGTGACTTTTGACCCTTTAGTTTCTATGGTGCATATTTGGAAAATTTCGGAAAAAGTTTATCCTTACAATTAAAAATATGAAAAGTCTCAAGTACATAAACTAACTTTTAAAAAATACAATATCTTTTGACTCTTGGGTAAAAAGTTTTTGTCTTCATTTGTATAACCACTTGTTTCATGAACAAGCATACTGACAGGCTATTTCATTCACATTTACTCTTCTCTCTGTAAAAAAAAAAATTCTGTTCCATTAAACTAAATTGAGAAATGCTATGAACACAAGGAACCCAGTATACTAGACATATGTTGCCACCCATGCTCACGTCTAAGTGAAACTGCCCACAAAACTATTTTCTGCTCCACACAAACCCGCTACCACAACCAAATGGGCCAGGGTGGGCTTCTGCCCTAAGAACAGCCAATCCCTACACTGTTTGGTAACCTGAAATGAGACCTGGTGTTAAAAGATAAGCTGGCCAGTTAGTCTCTTGGCAATTGGAGAGAGGGGCTGAGGGTCATGATGTAGAAAATAACTTTAAAGGGTCAAGCGAGAGTTATTATGAAAAGCAGAAACCAAGTCAGCAAAAGCTATGAATTAGACAATTTGGTGAGTAGAGAGAGAATGGAGTCAGCAACTTAAAAAGAACTGAGTCACATGAATGGCAGACCCCAAAACTCCTGCTGAGGCTCCTGAAGGTAAGGTGGGATCCAGGATCATCATACAATTTGTACTCTTCCTGAGGCCTAGGAGTTATTTCTGGGTGGGAGATGGAGGTGGTGTGGTAGTTCCCGAGTTCCCAGGCATGTATCCTTAAAAAAGAAGTCAGAACGTGGTTCCATAGTGTAGCGGTTAGCATGTCTGCTTTACACGCAGAAGGTCCTGGGTCTGCGCCCCAGTGGAGCCAAGGTCCATGGTCTACGGACGGCCATGCCACCCTCAACAAGCCTGATGTCTAATATCAGAAGCTAAGCAGGGTCGGGCCTGGTTAGTACTTGGATGGGAGACCACCTAGGAAGACCAGGTGCTGGAAGCATAAATAATAATAATAAATAAAAAAGAAGTCACACTACTTGAGCTAACTCGTTAGCTTTAGAGTCTTTTTATGTGTCTGTCCTAACTTGGGATTCCTTTGAACTAAATAAGCCTAATTGGAAGAACTAGTTAAGCCACTACCATTTGTTTAAAGTAATCAATAATTTTAAACTTCTGTTTCCCTGAACAAATGTGCAAAGATTTAATTCATTAAATTTTTAAACTCTAATAAGTTTAATGTTGGTACTGTATGTTTCCATCAGGTTGGTACTACTTACATCACATTTTATACTTATTCATTTTTGCAAAGACAACATATACACAAAGATACATATTCAATAACTGGGAAATCGTTAACACTTCTGATCTATACTTTCAGGTTTGTTCGATCGTGATACTTTTGATAAGGATCATCAGCATACCAGTTTCGCCTCTTCCAGAAAGATGTTGTCATTTTATCTAAGAGTTTACTCTGGGTTTTATTGCAGAACACAAATTCCCTCAAGCGTCTTTTTCTTGCAGTTGTCTTTTTCCATAATTTTTTCTTATAACCAGCCTGTTAGATATTAAAAAGACATTTAAAACATTATAGAAACAACAGATAGCTTTACTACTCATGGTTTATAGGCCCAATGGGAACACAGACAAGACTTTCACAGGAGCTGGTATGTTCCTCAGAAAGATGTGATGATTCTCAGTGGGAGTTAGATGGGAAGGTATGTGTGGTTTGAACAAGAAATATTAAAAATTAAAATTTTGGAAAAGATTTAAATGAAAACCACAGAAAATAAAGCTAAATAAATCTTTGTGGCTGATTAAGTACAGGGTAATGGTATGTAATTATCATAATAGTTAACTTTATATGCATTACCTTACCATCTCCTTAACAATCTTCAATATACCATTTCACTTTACAGATTTATGAGAAACAACCATTGCTTCGAAAAGTTATGTAGCAGACTGAGGTCAGAGAACTAATAAGAGTTCTTAGCCATTACACTGCTTTTTTTCCTAATGTGAAGAATGATAAAGGGAGTACCAGCTAGGTTGATGACACTTATGTTCATTTAAGGGGGCTAAATATTTTAAGGGCCAAGAAACACAGTTCTCAAATATAGTACTTCATTTATTCTTTCCATATACTAGGGACTAATTTCTGTAGTAAATACTTTTCTAAAGAATAATGAATATAGTAAAACTATTACTAGGAGTGATTAAGAAATGAATGGTTAACCCGTGTGTTTAACCTAGAACTGCCATATATATACCATCCATGCATTATTAATTTTGGAGAAATAATTTTTGAAGAAACAAAAAACTAGATTTAATAAAAAACCTGTAATCACAGCCTGTTTAAACAAGAAGAGATCTTAGATACCACCCAGGTTAATGCCTGACTAAAACCACATAGTAAGTTATGAGGTGGGACTAGAATCCATGCTGCTGGTAAGAGCCCTTGGGCCCTTCCAAGCCAAGAGCTCTTTAGGGCACCATACTAACTGAAGAAAACCATAGCTCTTCTCTGAGAAGGTGCCTTGGGTTTTTGACATGTCTTAGTATCTTCACTGTGACCAGCAAGTTCTATAGTAATCTCAGAAATAAAGAAAGATTACTTAGGAGTTTTGGTTTTAAAATACCAGAGGTTAGATTTTTACTACTCACTGGTTAAAATTTTAAATAGAGTCAAATCAAAATCCCCATATCTGTATAATAATTTTCTAGTTTGCAAGCCAAACTGGGTCCCTATGGCTCTCTGATTTACAGAAAGCTAATTTGCTGTCCTGCCCATCACCACCAGTATCCTTTGAAGATTATTTTGTGGAATACAACAATGGGAAATACTTGAAACATTTTAGACAATCTCTAGGTTCAGAAATGAATGGACGGGATAAACAATAAAAATCAGGGACACCTGGATTAAACTGTCCCACAGAAAATAATTTGTTTTTATACATTAGTGTCAGTTAACCCACAGATTTTTTGTTTTCCTCTTAAAGATTTTGATGAAGTAGGCCATTCTGCATATGGAATACTTTTGGGGGCCCTAGGTGGGGACTAGGTATTATATTTCGAGAATCTGATCAGGTCTTTTAACAACATGAGGATTTCAGGGCCCAATTAAAGGGACGTGGAAAGGAAGGCAAAGATAACCACCTATTTCATTTTATCTAGGGTCAGATGAAGACCTGGAAATAATTAGTATGATAACAAAGGAATGGAAATGTTTCCAATGGTCCAAAATTCCCCATATTCAGAACTAACAGCTCAACTACTTAGTCTAGCTACTTATGGATTACATGAGCTTCTACTGACTAGTGTAGGAAACCACCACAGTATTATCCTGATGGAGAAATGAACTGAGAGTTCTAATCAACCTATTCATTTACAAATTTAGGATCATTTATGAGATAGGGGATAATCCTTTCAACCTATCAAATAGTGAGACAGTCCTACCAATTATTTTATTTTTACAGGGAAACAAATATTTAAAGAATCATTTGTTAATTTTCAAGTACTAAAAGGGAATTAGGATTTGAATAGTTATCAAAACTCAAAGGTGGTTTTGCAAAACTCTGGTCTTCTGCTGCTTTCTAATGATCAGTTACTCTATTTCTATGAATGAGAATGAAAAAGCCCATAGTCATGCATCAGAAGAGCTGTGGGAAAGGACAGAGCAGTAATAATCTGTCAGAGTCCGCCTTAGTGGCTGTGGATCCTGGCTAGAGTAAGTATTAAAGTTCTGTCTGATATGGTCCCCAATCATATCAACAGAGATAGAAAAAATTAAAAAAAAAAAAAAAGTGTATGTGAGGTTAATGTTCTTACTGTAAATACTAAAACACCTGGAGAATCCAATTCAAGGCAGGCTGAAAAGCTCTTCAGGCCCCAAATCTGAGCCATGTGACTAAGTTCTTGCTGAAGTCTCCACTACTGTAATACTATAGGCCTAAACAGAGCCTCCCCACAGGTGAAGGGCTTTCACATTGGAAGTTTCACAGGGCTTCTGGTAATCATTAGATAAGCCAGGCATGTAAGAGACCTGAGAGGAACCTGTCCTACACTGAAGACTTTCACCACTGTAATATTTTATGAATGCCTAAACATGTTTTCTTCACATGGATTCACTTACATGAAGAGATGCCTGCCAAGCCGTACTTAAGCACAGCACAGCACTGTAAGAGCTACTGCTAAAATGGGAAGAAGACATGTCAATGAATAAGCAGAATTCTGCTTCATTTTTATACTTCTTTTTAAATCAAGTAACAGTGTGAAGACTCACCTTCCTCCTTAGCCAAAGGCCAGAATGAAGTCGAAGAAACCTATAGATGACGGCTTTTACAGTCTTTCTCTTGCCTTTTCGTGAACTGAAGTACGTTACAGTTCTGACTGGCAGCTTCAGGACATTTGGAAGCAAGGGGGCCACTCTAAAATATATTTTAAAAATTTTAACTCAGCAATAAGTGATTAAAGGAGAAAATATTTTTCTATACTTAGAAATAAGTAAAGCAGCTCCACTGGAATACAGCTGACTGTTTAATATACATTAGCACTTCAAATGATCCATGACACTAAGCATAAATAGCAGCAGCTATCACCAACTTGCAAGCATGTCCTAATCTATGCCCCCAATCCCTATGACAGAATTTATCCTATTATATTTTAATTATCTGATTTTTTAATCCACTTGCCCACTATATTATAACTTAAAGACTTCAATTTGTTTATCTTTTTATCCTTTCTGCCAAGTATAGTACTGGGCACCCAGGTATGCTTAAATATTTGCTGACTAAATGAACATCACTTGCAGCCCAGCCTTGTAAGCTGAGTATCTTGTTTGCCCTCCACTTTGGCTGACAGCTTCTATTCAGAAAACCACATCTAGATCGGACATATGCTATTTGGTAGTCCCTGCTGCTAGAATGTAGGCACATGAATGCCAATCTTATTCTCCCTTCTCCCATTCCATCAGGCAGTCTATGTAATAAATCGCAGGCAGAAAAAGAGCATCATCTACGCCAATATGTCTCTGCAGGCATGAATATTTTAGTATTTTTGTCCAAGCATCATGTTTACTGAAATATACTCTACCTATTGAGGATTGTTGCAGTATGACCACATGTCAGGTTTCTGACAGATGTGGTAAGTCTGGGAGCAGAGGAAACAACTGAAGTCTGAATATGACTAAAATGTTGGGCGGACAGTGAAGAACTAAGACGGGCATTCTTGACACAGTTTCGATAGGCTGAAGACACCAAAATATTCAGGGGCCGTAAAATTCCTGTAAAGATAGAGAAGCATATGTGCTTAATATGATACTCCAAAATATGCACCTAGATATTTAAAATTAATGTATCAAAGTAACCAAGTGTTATACATTAGTAATGTATCCTGAGCATCAGACCCATGGAGCTTTTTATCAACTTTACTGAGGTATAACTTACATACCACAAAATTACCCATTTGTGTATGTACAAGTCAATGCTTTCTAGTAAATTTATAGTTATGCAACCATCACCACAATCCAGTCTGATGTATTCTAGTTCTATGTTCAACAGTACAGGACAAACTATATGTAACATTAATTTCCATCTGCCAGATCTTAGGCTCTGATGCAATATAACCCCCACCCATAGTGCAATGGCAAAGCAGAGACACCAAAGCTTGACAACTCCCTGGAGAGACCAAAGAGTGGCAAGAGGAGGATATATAAAGAAAACAGAAGAGGTACTTGAACTCTCCTCCAAAAAATGAATAGGCCATGAGAGGAGGTACACAGTCCAGAATAAAAAACATATGCAAAAACAAGAAGGCTGAAACAAATACATGTCTGGAATGGGACTGGACTTGCCACAGAAGCTGAGCACTGCTTGCCTGACTGGATCAAGAGATGCCTGGGGAGTAGGAGTAGGAAACAAGGGCCTAGATGTGTGGACTGAACGCAGTCCTCTTTATGTATCCCACACATTACTGCCAGACTAGAGTCCAGGTCTGCAAAGCAGAATCACTCAGAGCTCGGACTCCACTCGTAGATTCTGAGTCTAGTGTAAGATTCAAGAAGGTACACATTTAAAAAATTCTACAAGATGATGGAAATGTCCTAAAAATGGATTGTGGTGATGGCTGCACAACTCACTAAACTTACTAAAAATCATCAATTTGTACACATAAAACAGGTAATTTTATGGCATGTAAATTATACCTTAATAGATGATTTTTTAAAAAGCTCCATTAAGTCATCAGCTCAGCCAGGGCTTAGAACCACTGCCTTATTATCTACTGCACTGATTTCACATAACAAATGAGGGAGAGTGTGATGTAGAAATGAAGTGCTAGAGTTTGAGTCCAACTGCATTCATATTCTAGCTGTGTGATCATGGCAAGTTATTTAACCTCTCTGTGCCCCAGTCTCCTCAAATTTAAATGAAATTTATCATGGGGAGGTAATAAGAATTAAATGAGATAATATATGTAAAGTGTTAGGAAGAGTGCTTGGCACAGAGAAAACATTTAATGCATGCTAACAGCAGATAATAAAGAAAAGCCAAGGAATGCTTAGCAAAGTTCGTATGTTAACAGGAAAAAGGAAGACGGAACACTTAAAACCCTTATTTTGCTTTTGTGTTCTCTACCAAACATAACAATCTTCAAACTAAAAAGCTAGCATAAACATTGAGTTAGCTGAAATCAAGATTCAGGAAACTGATCAGAGCCCTTACATCAGGCCCTGTAAGTCAAATTCTCTACTCGGTGCAGGCATTCAAACTCCAGGTACAAATAAATTATATCTCAAAGAACTAAAAACATTTGCAGATATGATTACAAGCCAGGAGGTAATCTTTGGAAGATTAAGTGAACTGAAAAGGAAGATTATAGACAAGAAAATATCCCAATTTTCACAGGCCATCAGAGCTTGATATATCTCAGTTAAAAACAAACTCTTATAAATTCTTGGAAACCAAGCCCGAAGGAAGTGAGCAGACAGAGTCTAGAACATATAAATGTTCTAGGGGCTCATCTGTAGGAAAAAAATGTTACAATGGATAAACAGGAAGTACACAGAACAAAATATATTATCACTTGGGAATGTACACAGTCACTAGCCTGGGAATATCTAGACACAGTGTACCCTGACTTTAAGATGTCATGTGAAAAAGTTTCTTTATATCCTAAAGAAATTCCTAAATGTGGGCAGGATAATAGCACAGTTAGGTAAATTCCAAGCTGACCAGAAACTATCCCCAAATTAGTCTACTGTTGTTCTGGTCAAAGTCTCTTCTTGGGTCACTGATTCCATTTTCTCCCAATTTTTATGAAGGTCCTGAAACTGCATAAAGTATGTTTATTAAATCTGCATAAAAAGTAAGCTGGGAACTATGCCTTAGACACATAGTTGTAAAAAGATAAACTATCTGGACTCAAAATGACCTCAGTAAAAGAGAAAATGGATCAAAATTAACAAGGTGAACTCTGGGATAAACACACTGAGGTTAGAAAAAAATGGCTACCTGTAACGACATGAAGGGTGAACTTGGCTTGAGAGTTCCTGGAAAAATGACTTGAGGGGCCTTATCCACCATACCCTCTGGTGGACCAACCATGTGATTTAGTTTGTAAAAAATGAAGAGTCAAACTCAGAGTGTGTTTAACAAAAGGGCAGCACATAAATCAAAGATAGTAATTAACGGCTCCTTCGGTCTTCTGCCCTGTTTCGGCATTCTAATACAGACCAGCTTTCTCTAAACACATTCTTATATGGAGAACACAGACGTTGTTACAAAGGAGGTGACACAAAACTAGGGTTTTAAAAGAATAAGAGGAGGCAGAGGAAACAGAAGCAGCACAGTACCCCTGCCCCCACCCCGCCCCCTAAAAAAAGCATAGATGAAGGGGCAAAAACAGTGGAGTATGTTTGGGGAATTATAAATAGCCCTGTGCAGCAGGAAGCGAAGGAATGGGGTAATGGGCAGAGAGGTGGTCTTCTGGCTTTTTTGATCCTGTATC
The DNA here is from genome assembly GCF_000151845.1 of Pteropus vampyrus. Lineage (NCBI taxonomy): Eukaryota > Metazoa > Chordata > Mammalia > Chiroptera > Pteropodidae > Pteropus > Pteropus vampyrus. The sequence continues at coordinate 468,966 of NW_011888937.1, forward strand.
CTCTAGAAGAATTCTGAAAAATTATGTACTCTTTCACAAAATTTTACATATCTAAAAGTTTTAATAGTTTAAATTGTTAAAAAGGATATAATCTCCAGTATATTTAAAATACTGACATTTAAAATAAAGCTGTCGCATCACTCTTTTAAATGTTTTCAGTGGACTCATAGTTGATACCCACCTACATCTTCTAAAAAACACAAGGATAATAAATTCAAGTTGATGACAATAAGAACTTCTTATCATCAAACGATACTTTAACTAAAAAGGCAAGCCAAAGTGGGAGAGAATATTGGAAACATGCTTAAATGAGAAAGTTCGCATATCCAGACTATATAAAGAACTCTAAGACAAGTCAGTAGGAAAATGGGCAAAATGTTTAAGTGGGTATTTCATAAAAGAAATTTAAATGGCCAGTACACGGGTAAAGGTATTCAGGCTCATTACTAATCAAGAGAAATGCTATTTAAACTACAATGAGACACCACTAAATACACACCAGGTTGACAAAAATTTGTAAGTGTAACAACTGTTGGTGAGGACGTGAAGCATATGGTGCTGGGGTGACTTTAAATAAGCACATCACTTTGGCAGTGTCAGGCAATGCTGAATACATACATGCTCTCTCATTCTGCAATTCCACAGCTAGTTTCATATGTGTACACACACACACACGCACACACACCCCTTAGAGAAATTCTAGCACTCAATGTCCCAGGACACAAGGTCAATCAGCTTTGTACCTAATCACCCCAAACTGGAAACACCTAAATGCCCAACAATAGTAAAATGAAGAATTGTGGGGTAGTCAGTCACATGAGACTATAACACAGCAGCAACGAGAATGCACTACAGGTACATGCAAAATGAATGAATTTCACAAAGTAAAAGGATACAAGAGTAAGTACTGTGTGATTCCATTCATGTAAAAGACAAAACCAGATGAAACTAAACAATATATTAAGGATGCTAAAACTATTACAGAAAAAAAAAGACAAGGTAATAATACAAATGAGGATATTATTTACATTTGACCAAAAATAGGGACCTTTGATTGAGGAGGCTCATAGGGGTGAAGAAGGCGCTCATTAGTGTTCTATGTCCTGACCTGGATGTATTAGTGTTCTATGTCCTGACCTGGATGTTAGTTATACAGATCTCTGCTTTACAGTTACAGGCATACCTTGGAGATATTGAGGGTTGGGTCCCAGATCACTGCAATAAAGCAAATTACATGAATTTTTTGGTTTACACTATACTGCAGTCTATTAAATGTGCAATAGCATTATGTCTAAAAAATACATATCTTAATTAAAAAATATTGTTAAAAAATACTAGCCATCATCTGAGCCTGTTTGAAAAATGGCACCAATAGGCTTGCTCCACACGATTACCACAAACCTTCAATTTGTAAAAAAGGCAGTATCTAAAAGCGCAATAGATGAGGTATGCCTGTATTTGTTAAGCCATTCATGTGTGTTACATTTTACATTGTTATATTTTACAATTTTTCTGTTATATTTTACAATTTAAAAATACCCCATGTAAACAAGCTCTTCTGTAACAGGTGGGAAATTTACATAGTATCTTTTTTCTTTATTTCTATTCTTCCACAGTTTTTTTCTAATTTACCTTTTGTGAAAGTAATCTACTGATAATTTTAAATGTGAATGACCTTTAACTTTTTGCAAAGTCCTTAAGCAACTAAATTAAGTTGCCTTCATTCATCTAAGCCAAGAAATACTTGACTGCCCTTCTGTAGCGGTCTGAGTGAACGAAACAAGCACATTCCCTGTATGTTGTGTGAATCTCGCACATGCAAAACTATCATGTGCCGCACACTACTCAAACGGCTTTAGGCACTGAACCTCATTTAGTTATTATTCGCATTTTAGAAGTGTAGAATCTGAAGTTCAGAGAAATAACGTTTTCAAGGTCAAAGGTCCTGAGTAGCTAGTCCTAGCCTCTGACTCTGAATTAGAAAGTGAGGGAGGCCTTTTCTGTCTCCCCTGCTCCCCTCCGCCCCTGTCCTTCTGGATTGCTTTCTAGGGAAGGCAGAATGGCTAGGAGCCAGTAAGGAAGCGGAAACTTCGAGCCACACTGGTCTGCGAGGGTCCGAGGGTTCAAGAGTCTCAGAGATAACCTGGGCGGCCAAATACAGGCAACCCCGGAGAAAATTCGGAATTCTGTGACCTGAAATAACGACATCCCCCGACCCCCTTTTTCTGTTAACCTCCACGCTAACTGCCCATTCCGTCCTACGCCAGTCTCTCCTTCCGCAAAAGCAAAAATCAAGCGCGTTGCTCTCCACTGACCTGATGCTGCCCTCACGGTACCAGCAAACGCCGCGGCCGCCATTTTGACATCTCGCTCTACGGCAGCCGCATTGGCTCTAAAAGGTTCAAGACAAAGGGGAATTAAGGAAAATAACTTGGGTAGAGTCAAGGAAGGGACAAAAATTAATAAAGGGGCGGTCAAATCAAACCTTATTGAATGTCTTGTATGTGCCAGGCTGTCCTTCACCTCTGTGAAACAAGTGCCTGGCATATCGTAGGCCTTCAATACATTTTTATTTCGAATTTGATTGAAAAATCTATTTAAAATATATGACATATTTTAAACACAATTTCTTTTTGTTCATTTTATTAAATTTATTTGAGAATAACTTATTACCCTTCCATAACTGGTACATGAATGGGAAGTAGCAATATTATTAAAAAATTTTTAAATTTAATGCCAACTATAATCAAATAAATGTAAACATCTTAAGGATATCTCACACACTTTTTCTAATCAGTAACATTGATTGTCATTTGGTAGAAGAGCATCTAAACCCTTCTTGAACAATTCTACGTTCCTTATTTTATTCCTGAGAATTAGTGATTGCATTTTTTTCTGTTGATTCAAACAGAAAAAATAAACCAATGAACATCTCTCCCATCCTTGTTGCCTAAGATATTCTATGCATATACAGTATATGAGACTATCTACTGGTTGAAATGGGTAAGGGTTAAATACTGGGAGTTCACATTTAATAAGGAGACAAATAACGAACATAAATACGAGGCAAGTAAATGATTAACAGGGGCAGTTCAAAGTTAAGGAGAGGAGACTTCTGATTGGGATGATGAGGGATGAGGAAACAGAATACAACATGGTACGTAAAGAATGGGGAGGATTTTAAAAAGGGCAAGGTCATTCTTGGCAGTAAGAACACCAGAGGATAGGGTGAGAAGGGAGGGAGCCAAGACATACACAGAATTTATTAAGAGCAGAACTTCTTTACCTGCTTAAAAATTGAGGACCCCAAAGAGCTTTTAATTATATGTATTATATTTATTAGTATTTACTATATTGGAAATTAAAATGGAAAAAATTAAAAATATTTATTGTATTAGTTTCCTATTGCTACTCTAACAAATTACTCAAACTTAGTGGCTTGAAACAATACAAACTTATCGTATAATTCTGTATGTAAGAGCCCCAAATAGGTTTAACAGATTAAAATCAAAACATCCAGGGCTGTGTTCCTTCTGGAGACTCTAAGAAGAATCTGTTTCTTTGCCTTTTTCAGTTTCTAGAGGCTGTCTGTCTTCTTTGACTTGTGGCCTCCTTCCATCTTCGAAACCAGTAATTGAATCACTCTGACATCTGCTTCCATTGTCATATCTCCTGACTGACCTTCTTGCCCCTCTCTTTCATTCATCAGGACCTTTGTGATTACATTGCACCCACACAGAAAATCCAGACTAGTATTCCTATCTCAAGATTCTTAACTTAATCACATCTGCAAATCATCTATTTGTCATTTAAGGTAATATATTCTCAGGTTTCAGAGATTAGGAGCATGTGGACATATCTGGGAATAATTATTGTCTATCACACTTATTTTAAAACAATTATAAACCCATTACACATTAACATAAATATTTTTATGAAAAACTATACAATATAAAAAAATTAGTGAGAAGTGTAGCATTGTTCAACCTTTTTGCAAATCTTTCAGGTCTGGTTTCATAGAAAACTGGATTCTGAAATTTGTTTATGCATACACTCTATTGCAGTGTCTGGAAAACTACAATTATGAGAAAATTAATGAAAACAGCAAATAATATCTTAATATTATGAAAGTAGTTTTGATTTTTTGGACCCCCTAAAAGGGTCTGAGTCTCCCCAGGGATTCCAGATCCCACTTTGAGAATCACTGAGATGGTTATCCTTCAGTTTCTTTGGGTTATAGGGCATATAAGTGAGTGATAAGCTTGGACAGCTATTGTTGTTATCTCCCACCTAGAGTGGCCACTTTGAACATAGAAACATCCACACATGCTGGAAAAGTACTCTTGAGACATTTCATATAGGCTCTTTGAATTGGCAGTAGGAATCACTGCAATTTTTGAACAGGGGAGTGATTTAAATTTCTGAGCTACTTTAAGAGAGTCCATTTTAAAGCTAACAAAAATTCATAAATTGCATGTGGAGGATGAGGATTAAGGACTTGGTTATATGAGATGTTAAGAAACGACAGAAAATTATTTTTGAGTTTGAGATCTTGAAGCTGGTGAAGTTGCTAATGACATTCAGGCCCAAGCTGTGGTTGTGTCATAATGACTGGAGCAGACTGAAATTGCTCATTGACATTGAGAGGTTTATGGCGACGGTGTTAGCTAAGTCACCACACTGGCATCACCCAGCATGACAACAGTGGGCAGGAATGGGAGACTGCACATCTATTAATAAAATTTTACTTAAAAACATGGAAGACTGCTCTGGAGGCTGTTAAGTGATGGTGATAAGAATGAATTGTAAATAATGTAAGTGAAGAGTGTAATGTGATTACTAAAATACGCTTAAAAGCATTTAACATATACTAACATTAAGTAATTACTTGATTTTAGATTGTTTTCAAATGGTATTAGTGTTATCTGTCTCTAGGGAGAACACCATACTGTAATATATTACCTAGTTAAGACTTGAAAGTACTTTGCAAATACAAGATATATAAAAGTTATTTAGTTTCTATGATATTATACTGTGTTCAATATTTAATGTTATACCTTGATTAAAGACTCACTGGAATACTTTGAACAGCGCTTCTGCACTGACCTCCGTATCTTCCGATCCATCCCACAGACTGCGGCCAAATTACCTTTCTAAAATAAAACCTTGAAGAAAACGGTGTGGTTTAATCTGAAAGGAGCAGAAGCTGTGATCTGCCATTTATTAGATACGTGAACGACACAGTATGCACGAATGACTCTCTAGTGTTCGCTCGCCTAGTCTTCGCCAATCAGGAAGACTCCTGAAGGACTGTCAAACGAAACAAACGCGCAAACCAAAACCAATTTGGCCAAATCAACTGCTTTCTACGAAATATCCGACAGCGGACATGCGGACATGCTTTCTTGCTTGAATTCTCCGAAGAGTTACGCCCATGCGTTTTCCGCGCGGATCGAACCCTAAGTTTTAGACGTCCTCCCACTCCTCCTGCTCACCTAGCAACCCCGGATTGGGGCTACCGACTAGAAGCCCAGCGCGACCCGGAAAAAGAAATAGCCCTTTCCGCCAGGGGAAGGGATTACCCTCTGCAAACTTCCAGGGCGGGGACGAGAAAGACGGCTGCGCGTGCGCAGTGGCGTTACTGCCTTTCTGTACGCCCGGCGCAGAGGCGGCACGGACGGACGCACGCACCAACGCACGCACGCCCTCCTCGATTCGCGCCGCTGCGGCAGCTCCACTGTATACCAGCAGCGCTGTCCACCGGGTCGAGATGCTGCGAGCCTATCAGTTGTCGGGCATGACCTCAGCAGCCCAGGTGAGCGCGGGGTCGCCAGGAGAGAGCGCGTGGTGAAGCTGACTCCGAGACCAATGGAAAATGGGGGAGGCTTTCGCTCTGCCTAGGCCCCGGGACTGAGGTGTGTCTCAGGGCCGCCCTCATCGCGAGAGTCCCGGGCGGGCCCGTCAGGCTGTGAACTCAGGTGTTCGTCCCGCAGGGATACCATGAGGGTTATTGCTGTAGCGGGATGGGGTGTGGAAAGGAGAAGGTGGCAGGGAGGCGGGCGTAGGACGGGAGGCACGGCTTCGGGGACGTATCATCCAATCAGCCTGGCGCTACCCTATTCAAGGACCAATCGTGGCACCTGGAGCCCGGGTTGCCGGTTGGGCGCGTGATTGGTTTCGCGCAGCCAGTGGTTGAAGGTCGAGGGGGAGAACTACAGTTCCCAGCAGGAAATGCAGAGCCTAGGCTTATATTTTTAATAAGCAGGTGCTTGGACTGTTAGAGTCCGCGATTTAGGGGTCAAGGTTATAATTATTCGGAAGGGACTTTACATAGCTGAGAACACCTCTGAGCTATTCTTAAACGAAAGATTGTAGTTTATGGAGTTCAAACTCTTAGTACTTGAGCAAGGACAGGAGTCATGACCTTGTGCTCATTTCTGAGATTAGCCTGGCCATCTGTGTCTCCAAGGTATTGGGACAACTTTGGCAGTTGTCCAAGGAGCCTAGACACCCAGTAACTTTTCTTCATTATTATCGAAGTAACTTTCTAAAATTAAAATGTTTTGGCAAAACATTGTATTGCAAAACTGGTACTGTGACTCAAGCAGTAATTGAACAAAATGAATTAGAAATCATAAAAGCCAATTTTTTTTTCAAGTTTGTATATCTTCTCTTTTGTTGTTAGGAGAAATAGCCTCTTCCATAAGAAAATGGAATCTGAATCAGTTTTCTATTGCTACATAATAAATCCCATACAGTTAATAACTTAAAACAACATCTATTTATTATCTTAGAGTTTCTGGACACGAATGATCTGGTCTGTCTGCTCAGTGTCACACAAAGCAGCAATCAAGATGTTGGCTGTGCTGTGGTTCTCATTTGGAGCTCAGGGTTTTCTTCTGAGCTCATGCAGTTTGTTGGCAGAATTTAGTCCCTTGTAACGGTAGTACCTTGCCACAAGATCCTCAGAGGCAGTTCATAACATGATTCTTCGGTTGCTTGCAGGCTACCAGGAGCTTGTTTCTGACTTTAGAATCTCTCACCTCTGTTTCTGATCTCTAGACCCAGATTTAAAGGGTTCCCACTGTTAGGCCAGGCCTACCTGGATAACCTCTCTTTTGATTAATTCTGAGTCAACAGGTTACATCTGCAAAATCTCCTTTGCCACACAACCCTAATCATTGGCTTAACAACAGGGGGTGAAGATCATGGGGGCCTTCTTAGAATCTGACTTACTGTAGTACCCAAGTGGGGCTAGAAAGGTAAAGAAAGTAGAACTAACTGCCATTCAGGATAGAACTGTTAAAGTTTGTCTTTGGAGTCCTTTCAATGTCACACTTTTCCTTATTCTGTCCTCAAGTTACATCAGGTTATCACTGATCTGTCCCCTTTGTCTACCCTAAAGTCCAAAACTACTTTTTTCTTTCTTACCTTTATCAAAATATTTTCCACTTGCTGGGTTCCCCATTAGGAAATTAGAAGAAAACAGATTAAGATTTCATATTAAAATATGAACCCTTTTCTAGCTTGTGACCAAGCTAGATTTCTTACCTTCCAAAAATTTCTATCTTACAAGATTTTTTTAAAATAAATTTTACACAATTCATTGGTTTATTCTTACTATCTTCCCAGTCATTCTGTAGCATTTTATACTGTTGCTCTGTGAAACTTTTTGCTCTTCTGGCTTTTCTCATGTAGTATCTTGGGGCCCATCTTACCCTTAATCGCTCCCCTGTTTTCCTTTGCTGAGTCTGCTTCCATGTACCTCTAAATATACCCCCAAGGTGTGTTCATTCCTTCTCTCTCTCTCTTTAAAGTAAGACTTTATTTTTTTAGAGGAGTTTTAAGTTCACAGCAAAATTGAGGGGAAAGTACAGAGATTTTCCATGTACCCCATGCCCCCACACATGCATAGCCTCCCCCATTATCAACATCCCCCACCAGAGTGGTACATTTGTTACAATTGATGAACCTACATTGGCATATCATAATCACCCAAACTCTATAGTTTACATTAGGGTTCACTTTTGGTGTTGTACATTCTGTGGGTTTGGACAAATGTGTGATGACGTTATTCATCATTATGGCATAATACAGAATAGTTTCACTGTCCTCTGTTTTCTACCTATTCATCACTACCCCACCCCTAGCTCTAACCTCTGGCAACCACTGATCTTTTTACTGATTCCATAGTTTTGCCTTTTCTAGAATGTTGTTTAGATGGATTATACAATATGCAGACTTTTCAGATTGGCTTATTTCACTTAGTGATGTGCATTTAAGGTTTTTCCATATGTTTTCATGGCTTGACAGATCATTTCTTTTTAGCGCTAAATAACATTTCATTGTCTGGATTTGCCACAGTTTATGTTCATCCATTCACCTACCAAAGGACGTGGTTGCTTCCATGTTTTGACAATTATAAATAAAGCTGCTCTAACCACTCTGTCCTTTTTTGCATCACTCTGAAATTACCTTTACCCTACTTTGTTTTACCTTGCAGCTCTTTCCCCTATCTGGAGATCTTGGGGGCTTTCTTAGAATCCAGCCTATGGTAGTACCCAAGTGGGGCTAGAAGGATGAAGAAAGTAGAGCTGTTCATAGCACTACTTGAATGTTCATAGCACTATCACAACAGGCAGAAGATAGAGACAACTGATGTCTGGATAAACAAAATATGGTACAGCCATATGATAAAATAGTACATTCAGCCTAAAAAGAAATTAAGTACATACTACATACATGATACATCTTACAATATGGGTAAACATTGAAAACTATGCCAAGTGAAAGAAGCCAGGCACAAAAGGCCACATATTGTATGATTCCATTTGTATAAAATATTCAAAATAGTCAAATCTATAGAGCCAGAAAGCAGATAGTGGTTGCCAGGGGCTAGAGAGAGGGGAAATTAGAGACATTTTAGTTGGTACAGGAATTTCTTTTTGGAGCAATGAAAATGTTCTAGGATTAGATAATGGTGGTGGTTTTTATACAGCAATGTGAATGTACTGAATGCTACTGAATTGTATACTTTAAAACAGTGAATTTTGTAAGTGAATTTTACCACATGCAGAAAAAGAAAAACTTGCTACTAGGTATGTGCAGATGGCCTGAGGTATAGAGACAGATCTATATATGTATGTGTGTGCATATAAATTAAAATAATATAAAATGATATATAGTATGTATTATAAATTTCAAGTGGCATCTGTTGGCCAAAGATAGGATGATTTTAAATTTTCAAAAAAGATAATTATAACTGGTTAAAATTCATTATAGGCTTAAATTCATGAGTTCATAAAGATAGTGTTCTGGTTAGCTGTAGCTACATAAACCACCTCGAGTGTTGTGTAAAATAATATTTATTATCTCAGTTCTGGGGGTTGCCTGGGCTCAGCTGGGCTCAGTGTCTCTCATGAAGTTTTAATCAGACAATGACTAGGGATAGTCATCTCAAAGGCTTCCTCACTCTCATGTCTAGCAGTTGATACTGGCTGTAACTGACACCTCAGCTGAAATGTTGGCTAGAACATCTATATGTGACATCTTTATGTGTTTTGGCTTTCTCACAGTTTGGCGGCTTTGTTCCAAGAGCAAGTGTGATGAGAGACAGCCGGGCAAAAGCTGTTATCCCCCTTTATGTTCTAGTCTCAGAAGTCACAGAGCATTACTTTCATTACCCTATATTAGTAAATTAGTAACCAAGTCTTGCCCTTGTTCAAGGAAAGGGTAGATTCACTTGGGAGGAGTGGCACAATTCTGGAAGAGCATGTGGAAATAGTGTTGCAGTCAGTTTTAGACAATACAGCGTGCCTTCTAGCCATAACTCACAACCCTCCTCAAAACCCTCCAAAATCTCACCCCATCACAGAATCAGGCTTAGACTAAAGGACCACGATCTTATCTAAATCAGATTCCTCTGCAAATAAGACATTTTGGATGTGGTCCTTAGGGGACAGCTCTCTGAGTATTTTTCCTTTCAATCTAAAGAACTGTGCTCCCCATATATCCAGCATACAATGTAGTGTGACAGGCACTCTAGACATTCCCATTCAGAAAGGCAGAAAACAATAGGCACACAGCAGTCACTGTTCCATAACATGTAAAATCTAGCCGGGCACATGTTGCTATTCCTTAACTAGGACTTAGTCTTACTGCTTCTTCGTAGCTCTTGGTTCTATTCTCTGGGCTTCTAGTTTCTCCCCATTGAATTATCCTTACCCAGAATATGTAACCTGTTAGTAGCTGAGTCATTTTCTCATCCATCTGTAGAATTGCAAGAGTCTAAAAGCCACCTTTTGTTTGTACCTTTCCCTTTTAAATCCAAGCTGGCATATTTTTCATCAGTACAGTTCTTAACAACTTTGTGTTTTTTGTGGGTCTAATTGGGCTTTTCTCCATTGGACAAAAGCCACAGCCACAAATCTTACCAAGATCAACCCTCTTTCATTTTGGGTTCCCTGTGAGGCTGCTGTGAAGTGAAACCTTTAAGATTCTCAGTAGTCCTGTTTAACAGAAAGATATAGGAATCATACCCTATGATCCTTAGTGAGCCTTTTCTCTCTGTAACAGGTTCTGTGAGGAGCACCTCCTTAGATCTTTTGAGGTCTTAAAGAATCTTTGCCTACTGGAGTTAGCTGAGAACGAGAAACACTTTTATTTTTGAACCTACCAAGTCCAGGCTCCTATATATTTTCCTTTAAATTTTGCCTGAAAGCTAAACAGTTTTATTGGTTTATTTGTTTTAAAGCTCACTTCTATCCTTATCATATTCTGCTAAAAGAAAGCAGTTAGCACTTTTGAACATTCTGCCTGGAACTTTCTTTTACTTAAATCCATCAGTTCATTAAGTATATCTATAGCTATATCTAATTTTCTGTGTTTTACCATAGGTGACAGTTTTGATAAACTTCTGCCACTACATAACAAGAGTCCCTTTTCTCACAGGTTCCAGAAACATTTTTCTCACTTAAGCCCTCACCAACAGCCTTCATGAAGGCCATTAGGCTTCTGCTAACACTTTCTTCAAGGCCCTTACAACTTTCACCCTACACCATCCGGTCCCAAAGTCATTACCACATACATGCTTTATGTTTTGTTGCAGCAACCCACTTCCAGGTACAAGCAACTGCTTGATTATAGCTGTATAACAAACAGATCACCCCAAATTTAGTGGTATTAAATAACAGCATTATTATGTATTGTTTTACAATAAGTAACATTATTATATAGATAAAAATTATACTTACATATAAGTAATATAAATAAAACATTTATTATATAAATAACAAATACTATATTTTATCTCTAAGAGTTTCTGGGCTGTGTTAGGTCTCATGAGATTGTGAGGTTCGAGAAAAGTATGTGGGATGGGAAATATAACAATTTTTGGAAAATACAATCTGTCACAGTTAATAAATGAAAACCCAAAAAATCCAAAATTGGTATTATCAGAAGATTACTGCATAAAAGGATAAAAAGAATCAAGCATTTGTCTTGCCTTTCCATATGAACTGAACTATTGGATAACCAAATTATAGATGAGGAGAAACATCTCTTTATAAAGTATGTCAAATAATAATAAATTAATGGATCTAATAAATTAATTCTAATAATTAATGCATCTAGACATCATACATCAGTACAGTTGAAAACATCCCAAAAAGAGAGATAACCAGACATTGTGTGCCTCCTGATGAAAGAACACAACACCACCTAAAGTTCTGACAAAGAGAGTAAACCTGAGTCAGAGCAAGTGTCTGGATCCAACTCTAGTTTACAGGAAATATAGAGAACAGGAACATGTTAAATTGCACCTTGAACAAAATCTAGTCTGGAAAATTCTACAGGTTAAACAACCCAGTTTCTTCAAATTAATTATTGGAGGGAAAACCTATAGATTAAAAGAGACTTAGAGGACATCAATTTTTTTTAAATAGGCAAAACTAAACTATAATGTCCAAGGACTCATACTTGGGTGATAAAACTTAAATTTTCTGACTTTTAAAGCTCTATTTAGGATATTAAATGCTAAATAGAATATGAGGGTAGACTAATGAATACAATACTTAATTTTTTTAAAAACTCAAGAGCTACCGAATCAGGTAAAAATCCTATTTGAGTCAATCATTTCTGCTTTTTTCTTAAGTATGAAACTATTGCTATAATTTTTGGTTATAAAAGATAAATTTTTTCACATTTTATCCTCTCAACTCAGGGTACATATTATAATATGTTATTTAATCAAAAGCATTTTGATGGCTCAGTTTTCAAAAAAAAATATTCATAAAATTCTGAAAAAGAATAATACTAAAAGAGTACTAATTTAGCCCTACCATATTAAAAACTATTTCTAATATTCAGTAGTAATAACATTGTGGTATTAGTGTATGAATAGGTACATAGGTGGAACAAAATAGAATCTTGAATACATCAAAGAATTAGTGTATTTTAAAGGTGGCATTGCAAATCAGGAAAAAAATGGATTATTCAGTCTATGATTTAGGGACAACTGAACAGGCATCTGGAAAAATATATAATTGAATCCATACCTTATAATTTACACTAGGTTCAAAGATTTAAATATATATACACACGTGTGTGTGTATGTGTGTATGTGTATAATGAAACTGTGAGAGTAGAAGAAACCATGGAAGAATTATTTTATAATCTGAGGTTGGCTTTCTAAAAAGATGAGAAAACCCAGAAGGCATAAAAGAAAAGACTTGACAGTTTTGACTATGTAATATTTTGCATGGCATAAGCTACCATAAACAAAGATAAAAAGCAGATCATAAACTGGATAAACACATTTGCAATTAGTAGATACATGGCTAATTTCTCTTTGTTTATAAAGAGCACTTAGAGAAAAGAACATGAAAAAGATAGATCTTATTTAACCCTTATCCTGATTGGAAAAAAAAATGCAGTTCGCTTGTTAATTTAACATCACGTGTAGACATGCTGCATTTTCCAGGATTTGACATTTTCAGCGATCAAGAATTACTCTATTTTGTAAATGGAAATACCATCATAAAAAAAGAATGCTATAAATAGAATGATGTCATCTGTTTCCAAAGACTATCGATATACAAGAGCGATGCAAAAATAATAAAAACGAGATTTGTGGCAAACTTTGGGGGTAAGGTTAGGACTGTAATCCGCAGCATCTTGGTAAACACGGTGGCTGGGCAGATAACACCAAAAGTGTTGGAAAGGCTGTGGGAAAACATATTCTCATATTACAAGAGGACAGTTTGGCTAATTTGTCAACATTTATCAACACTGCAAATTGTACTTTAATAATTGATCTAAAATGATACATTTGCAAATTGTATTTTAATAATTGATCTAAAATGATACGAACTTATTGTAACAAAATTTAAGACAGAACCCCAATATCCATCAAAAGGGAACTGGCTAAATATATTAAGAAACATACAAAAGAATACGGAATCTCTGTAATATCCACTAGGAAGATTTTTATGTACTGATATAGAATGACCTCAAATATATAATATTGAACGAACTTTAGTACAGAACTGAGTGTATATTAAGGTATCATTTGTGTAAAGAGGGTGTGTCAGGAATTCTCTGTCACAAAATACCTCTGGATATACAAGAAACTGATGGCACTGGTGCCTGTGGAGAGGAGATCTGAGTGGCTGGAGGTCAGAGTATGAGAGAGTTCACCCTACACAACCAAACTTTTTTAATTTTGATTTAAAATGTTACAGTTTAATTTCACTTATAACTGGAAAATATAAAGTTATATCAAATATATTTCAAAGGGAGGAAAGAGGGTAAAGATAAAGTAGAAGATAGATAAAGAAACAGGTTAAAAGTAAATTTTGATGTGAATAAGGTCAGAGTATGAGAGAGTTCACCCTACACAACCAGTTTAATTTCACTTAAAACTTCGTGTGACCTGCTTTACAGAATAGTATGAAAACACCCTTTTCTGTTAAATGTAGTTCAAAAATGTTGAGAATTCTACACTTTAGGTAATAATTGAAATACTTTAAAAATGTCAGTTATAGATGCTTTACATATTATAAAACATCTAGTTAATTATTTTGTGGGTTTTTTTCCCAAATAATATGTTAATTTGATGTTTACCTTTAGGCTTTGGCAAATATAGCAAAAATTACAACTAATTCTAGAGTAATTTCTTGTGCCCTCTGATCATGTGCTATATTTTCTTCAAACTTAAGATACTTCTAAAAGGAAGTTTGTTTTTCTGATATTCCTAGGGTGTAATTTCATCAAGGAACCTAGAAAAAGCATTTTTCCCCCTTGACTTGTTGCAGTTTGATTTTCTACTTAGTATAAAGAAAGATTTTACTTCTGGATGCAATAAATTTGAAATTTCAGAGTTTACAAAGTACTAAGAGGTTTTTATACTATTTTATTTTTTTCTTGCTAATCAACAAAACATGGCAAATCCAGTTTAGCCAAGAAATAATTAGCATACCTAACAGTTAAACATGCTTATTGATCATAGTCTGATAATCTTTTTTTTAATCTTAAAAGCAATTTTATATGAGCCTTGGGGATCCAGGAGGCATCACTGTTTTTAAGGATCTACAAATATATTTCATGGTTAGTTGATTTCTGAAAGTAAATAATTTTTTATTTAATGAAGACATTTGTAATAAAAGTATTGCTTCTGAGTTTCCAACATAAAAACATTCACAGATTTAACTATTGGTTTTGATGTTTTCTCTTTCCTTTCTAGAGTTGTCTCTGTGGGAAATTTGTCCTCCGTCCATTACGACCATGCCGTAGATACTCTACTTCAGGCAGTTCTGGGTATGTAGTACGTCTCCCTGTAAACAAGCTTTTAACTGTGCTAAGGGGAAGAGGGGGCGTGGGGTGGGGAAGGGAGGGAGAGAAGGGGAGAGAGAGGGAAAGGGAGGGAGAAAAAGAGAGAGAGAGAGAGAGAGAGTTTTCCTTGACTATGGGAATAGCTGCTTAAAACCTTTTTTGTTAAGGGATACGAACCCTGGAGCTTTACTATAATATCTTTGCAGCATTATTTATTTGTAGGTGAAAATTTCTTAACAATGCTCTTCTTGTTTCTTTGGTAATTGGATGGTGTTCAAGGTAGACCCCACTTCCTCATGTGCTATCTTCCATTCTATGGCAAATAGATTTATATTCAGAACTCAACACATTGTAACTTAAAAAGTATTTGTTATTTTTGTTTGATATTTGTATTATGTTATTTTTCTAAAGAGTTTATTATATTTACAGAAATGTTTAAGGGAAGGGGAGCTTTGAAAGTTAGTGGTATTTCTTCTTTCGGTTCGGGGAAATCTCATAATTGTGAACATCTTGAATTTTAAGTATTAAAGGGTAGATTGCTTAATTCTTCCTATCCTTGCTATTACTGTATTTAAATTTTTTTTAGTTATCCATAAATAAATGTGATTTTCTATTGTGGACATGTTTAAAACAAATTAGGGAAAGGTGATGTGCAGCTGTGGTGATAAACTTGGCTGCTGTGATCTGAATCAGAAGAAGTAGAGGCTCGAGGCTTTTGAGTAGGTTTCGGAGAGCCGGGAAATATAAATGGGTTTCCTGTTTCTTTCATTTAGATTGTCTCCTGGCAAAATTGCTGGAGCTGGTCTTCTGTTTGTTGGTGGAGGTGTTGGTGGCACGATCCTGTATGCCAAATGGGATTCCCATTTCCGGGAAAGTGTAGAGAAAACCATACCTTACTCAGACAAACTCTTTGAAATGGTTCTTGGTTCACCACCTTACAATGTTCCATTGACAAAGAAGCCGGTAAGAGTTTTAAACATTATTTCAGTTTATCCTATGGAATACTTTTAAAAAGCAGGTTTTCATCTTGAAACTATCTTTTTTGGGGGGGGTGTGAATATCAAAACATTTTATTGAGGGCCTTTGGGGGTGGGTTGAAGAGTCGGGAGGACAGTGAGATCCAATGTCTTCGGCCTGGCTGGGACCTTTCCAGTTTCACAGCCACTGAAAAGTCATCTTGAAAATACCTTGCATGTATAATTCAGTAGAGCTTGCTAGATATGGTTGTCAGTTTTCTTTAATATTAGTCTATAGAGTTGGATTTTTATCCTTTAGGAGTCCCATAAGTGCTCTCACTTAGTACATACCACATAGAAAATAATTGTGTGGCACATGAGGGTAAATGGAAGAGGCAGCTCAGGCAGAGGTAACTCTAGCTGCCATGTAGACTGAGAGGGTCTCTGTCAGCATACACCGTCGCAGTTATTAAGCTCTGACTTATAACACTAAAATGTAGAATGGTCATGACACAGAACCCAAATATTTTTATCCTAGACTGCAAAACAGAGTCTCAGAATTTTCAGCTACATACTGACTGGTTCTTCAGTACTAATTGGTATTCCTTGGACTTTGTGCATATTCTTCAATTTCACCCCTCCTTTTCCCCATCAGGCTTAAAAATTAAAAAAAAAATCTTAAATATATCTTTATTTAACAACTTAAAAAAAATTTACAGAAGAGAGCATGGATTTTTGCTGATTTGGTTAGCATAGGGTATTTTTTATGTGTTGTGAAGCTGGACATGGCTTATCAGTTCATCCTTAGAAACTGGGTGGATTTCTGTTCTCTAGATCTAGAGACCAATCCTGTAATAAAGTTAATATTTAGAAAAGCAAGTGTCCTCTGACAACTCTCATCCCCAAACATGCTTTTAAAAATATTCTTAGTCTTCTATATTATTTATTCTTCCACATGAACTTTAAAATGTCTGCTGGCTGAGGGAGACAGTTTGCAGCTTCAGCAGTCAAGGAGCAGAATCCTTAGGATTCATTCTAAAATCCTAGGTCTATTTTAAGCTGCAAGACCCAGAGGAATAGCTGGAAGCAATTCTAGGAGCATGAAATCAACCTTAACACTTCTGCACAGTGTTCTTTTTGCTTGAGATGGTTTCAGGTGTTTTTTGTAGATGACTCGTTTATCTCAATAGCCTCAGCCTCATCTTATTCCATTTTATCTACTCTGCTGAACGCTTCCTCTTGGATAACTTGGCAGATCCATACTGTATTCTCTCAAAGCTTACACTCTTCTTAATTTGCTTTTTCTTGTATTAGAAATAGTACCATGCTGTCAGTAACTAGGTTAGAATTCTTGGATTCATCTTCACCCTCAGAACTCTCCTCCTATTATAACCTAGCTATCCTCATATCAATACCAGAAAACTTATAAAATAAATATTATGTTTTCATGATACTTTCATGATATTACTTATCAGGAACTTTTATACATTTCCTGTTGTTTAAAAGACAAGGCCACAAAATGTAAAAACTAGAGAGACTTTAGAGATTATCTCATGTTCTGAATAAGGAGAGTAAAGCCAGGAGTGGTTAACTGCCGAGGAGCTGGCCATTGGTTCCTTATTTCTGTAGTTTGTGGTCTTTACTGGTTCTCAGATTGACATGTGATACCCTTGGCAGTCTGTCTTTAATAGTCCTGCACACAAATCCTTAGCTTTATGCCAGTTTACCTTAAACATGTGCCTTGTGCTTTCCATTCATCTATTTATTCAACAAATGTCCATCAAATAATTATTACACCAGGCACTGTTCCAAGGGCCTCATTTAAAGCAGAGAACTAAATAAAAATCCCTTCTACTTGCACAACTTTTCCCATGATGGTCTACCCAGAATTACTTAACTTTCTTTTGCCTGCAAATGTTCTCTTCAAATTCTGCATCCTTCACTATAGACCAAAGTGAATTTTCTCACCTCTGAATTATAAAAGCAGTTAGTGTTTTTATTTTAAAATTTTTACCATTTATTCAGCATTCTGTACTATTATGTATTGTTATTAAACTCATTGCTTTTAGAAACTATGCATTTTATTTCATGGTAACCCTTTTGGTGCCAACATGGTTATTTATGCATAGATAGTAAATATTGAGAGAAGATAAACTTAAAATCTTTTTAATAGATATGGAATGAGACCAGCCTAAATGGAAACGAAACAACTGTAATGTTCCTGGATGGGACTTAATATGTTAAAAAATGTTATTTCTTTCAGATATATTTATTTCTCTCAATTTCTCCAAAATTTGTATGTATTTGGGAGAAACAATAGATACATATACATTCATACACACATATACATCTAATAAGATTTTTCTAGAGGTCGAAGAATTAGACAAAGTTTATACGGAAAAATAAATAATATAGCCAAAACAGTTTGAAAAAGAGTTAGAGTAGGGAGGGGGTCAGATGATACTTGCTTTTCAAGATAATGACTGTGTTATAATCCTACTTTAATAAAACAGTAAAGTTTTATTGTATTTCAATAAAGATGAAAGATATATATATATATAAATATATATATGTTTATATTTATATATATATCTTTCATCTTTAAATATATATATATATAAATAAAAGGGAAAAATAAAGTTTTGACACAGGATTAAAAATTAGAGAATAGAACTGGAAATAGATGATACACAAACCGTTTATTGTGAGAATGTGAGTTGCTAGAACCTTATGTGAAAGTGATCTGTTACTATCTGTTAAAAATATACAAGCCCTTTGACCCAGCAATTTCTCTTCTGGTAAACTCTTACAGATACCATACTACAATGCTTTTTCAGTTATATAGATAAGGATGTTTAACAAAACAAAACAGGAAACAACTTGAATGACCAAAAATAGAGGAGTAATTGACCATATCCTAACGTCTACATTAGCATATGCAATTAATTTAGGCTATTATGCAACTAAAAAGAATTTCTTGACCTGGAAGAGAATGTCTATAATATATTGTTAAATGGAAAAAAAAAAAAGTTACATTGTAATTTGTATAATATAACCCTATTTTAGTTCGTTTAAAGAACTGCAAAATTGTATTTGTGTGTATTACGGAGCTTATGCTTGGGAGGGAACGGTTGAGTTCAGGCTCTTAGCATTGGTTCCTGAGAGTGCTGGAAGGGAAAAGAGCAATGAAGAGGCAAATTAAAACCACTGATATATCTTGATGTTATTTTACTTGTTAATAATGAGCATGTATTTCATTATTTTAAAAAATTAATTAAAAAATGCATATATGTTTAATTTCTGGTAGTGACAAAGTTCTATTTTGAAACAGACTATTTCTGTTTCATCTGGCAGTCGTGTTAATGAACAGTGCCGTAAACTTAGGCTGGTGGTGATTGAGAAAGAGAAAAAGCAGGTTTGATAATTGGATTATATATTTTAGTGCTTAAGTTGCATAAATCTTGGAAATTAAATATACACAAAACTGATTTTCATTTTTGCTCAGCCTCTCAAAATCATTTGTTTCTAACTGATGTATACAGAAGACAACATAATTTGATTTAGGAAGCAAATAGAAATAGCCTTCTCAATGTTATATATGTGAAAACAGTGGTTTAAAGGGAAAGCCATACATCGTGTACTTTATTAGTTGCCCCAAGAGAAGCCTTTCTTACTACTAAAATATGAGCTAGTTGTTTGGAATGAAATCTGTGAGTGCATTCTTCAAGTATGATGGCTTCTCAACTATGGTTAATAAAATACATATGTAGTAAAGTGTTAACTTTATGTTTGAAATCTGAAAGACTTGGCTTTTGAAATAGTACATATTACTATGCTGCCTTTTAAAATAAACCATATTATATCTGAAATGTTAATTGTTTTCATTTCCAAGATTCAGTCTGGTCCACTAAAAATCTCAAGTGTATCAGAGGTAATGAAAGAATCTAAACAGCCTGCCTCACAGCTCCAAAAACAAAAGGGAGACACTCCAGCTTCAACAGCAGGTACCTATATTTAGAATCATTCTTTTAAAATTATTTGACTTTGGGTAGTGAACACATAATGCAGCATACACTTGATGTATTATAGAATTGTATACTTGGAACCTAATAATTTTATTAACCAAAGTCACCCCAATAAACTTAATAAAATTTAAAACAACACAAAAAAATTGTACGTAAATAAATTGTTTTAATGTATTTGTACCCATGGTTAAGAGGGCGGCCCTTCCTCATGAATGACTCTTCTAGTCCCTAGCTCTAATCTTGGGGAAGAATTATTTTCACTTACCATTTTGGCTCATTTTAGGGATGGAGAGGGATACGGAATTGGGCTGGATGGAGAGGGATACGGAATTGGGCTTTATTATTAACAGCTGCTGAGTGAGGTAACAGCAAGAATTGTCTTGCCTACAGACTTTTTCTTTTACATTTTTTCCTGACTCCTAGCGTTTTCCTCTCTTTAGATTTTAAGATTTATTCTCTTTTCCCGCCTATTTTTCCTCTTTCTCTTTCTTAGTGATGAAAGTGTCTGATCTAGTCTAGATCTGTTTGTAGATATTTTTTGCCTAGATTACAGCACTTACCTAACTAACCTGTTCAGTAACACATTTGAATTTCTTATGTTTCTCCTTAGTCATTTCTGTCCTTGATTAAATCACTTGATTTTCTTCCATTGGGCAAATATTTACTA
The DNA here is from genome assembly GCF_000151845.1 of Pteropus vampyrus. Lineage (NCBI taxonomy): Eukaryota > Metazoa > Chordata > Mammalia > Chiroptera > Pteropodidae > Pteropus > Pteropus vampyrus. Next base: position 489,443 of record NW_011888937.1, read on the forward strand.
TCTGCTGTGTGCCCAGCATTATTCTACGCACTGGGGATATAGCAATGAACAAAATAGTAAAAACAAACAAACTCGGGGAATATTCCTTAGTGGTATAGGATGTCAGACAGTGATAAGTGTGGGAGGGAATATTATGATTTTAAATAGAGTAAAGAAAGTCTCACCTGGAAGGTTTCATTTGAGCAAAGACTACAAAATGATGAAAGAACGAGTCATTTAAAACGCTAGTGGGGAAATGCATCCCAGGCAGAGGGATCAGCTAGTGCAAAGAAAGGCTTGCTATTTTCTAGCAAGAAGCAAATGAAGCTGGAGTGGAACAAGAGGAGGACAGTAGCAAATGAGGTCAGAGAGGGAGCAGAGAGCCTGTTGGGGTAGTCCTTGGAGGCCATCATAAGAATTTTGCTTTAAAAAAAAAAAAAGAATTTTGCTCAATATTCTGAGTGGGATGGGAAGACCTTGGGAGGGTCTGAGCCAGAGGTTGCTATCTGACTTTTATTTCAATAAGATCACTGACTATTGTGGAGAATAGATAAGGGACCAATGGCAGAGGAGGGAGACCAGTTAATAATGGGTTTTGTGATAAATGGGACCTTAAGTTTATTTAAAATTTTTTTTCTCCATTTTGTTGCCTTCCCCCCTCTATTCCACTACTAGAATTATTCATTTTCTCTTCCATCAACACTCTTATTTATAATTTACAAGCTCTTGATTTTCTTTCTTTCATGTCTATGAAATGATTTTCTTTCTTTCATGCCTATGAAATGATTTTTTTAACTGAGTTTTGTTCTTCACTAACTCACTGTCTCTTCACTGTGAACTTCTCTTTGTGTTTAAAATTGTCATCCTGTTCTTGCTCACACCTCTTTCATCTCTACTACTCTTCAGTTAAAAAAGATTTTTTTGGTTACTTTCTTTTTCTGCCTTCTTCATTACAGGCTCTTTTTTTTCCTTTTTAAATATTTTTCTACATTATGTAAATCTTATGTGCACTTCTCATATATTAATATTTAATACCACTTAGTGCTGTTACTAGAAGCCTTGCCTGAGAATAGTGATTGTTAAAATGCAGGTGGATGCTGACAAGACTCCTTTCCCTTTTGCCTTCCCAGCTGTTGTCCATCTTGTGTGGGTTTGTGTATGTGGTGGATGGTGCTCCTGTCTATTTGTGTGTTTGAATAGTGGCAGCACATGCATTTGTGTCTATGAGGAGTCAGATACGAAGTGAGTGGTGGTAGTAGATTCCTGTGTGTTTCTGTTAACCCAGGAAACTATAACTACCACGAGTAACATATCTTTATAGCACCCCAGAGGCACCTCACATTATTTCTGCAGCAGGTGATACACTGTTGATTCCAGCCCCTGTGGTTCAGCATGAAGAATCTATAAAAATTGATCACCCTCAAATTGATGAAGGAAAATCCAAGCCTGCAACTTCAGGTAGTTTACTTATATTTGTGATTTTATAAATGGTATGTTCATCAGAACTATTGAATGCCTAGACAACCCCTACACACTATGTAAATACACCTTTACAGTTTGAAGACTTGCTTTGGGAATTTTAAAAATTTCAAAGTCTGAATAAATCTTTGAAAGCAAGGATTTAAGAACTGATCCCTATTTCTTTATGTTGGAATTATTGAGTGATAATGTGGTTTGAGAATCCTTATCACAAAAATGCCCAGTTGATATAGCTGGCAAATACAAATGATGGTATTTTTATATCCCTGTGAGCTGTTGAAATTCTGTGCTGAAACTTGATTTCCTCTTATTTACTTTTGCTGCAAGAGAAAGCATCCTCAACTTCTGTAAGGGAGCGACCACCTGAAGAAGTTGCCGCTCGCCTTGCACAGCAGGAAAAGCAAGAACAAGTTAAACTTGAGTGTATGTAAACCAGACAGCTTCTTAAATCATTGGGGTCATTTCTGTCAGTTGCTCTCTTCTTGAGCCATTGGCACAAGTTTCTCATCTATCAACTAACTATCTGTTGGTTCTTTTGTTTCTTTAGTGGCATCACTCTATTCACTACCTTTATTTCATCATTTGTGTTCTTTCCATCTAGACTTCATTTACATCTAGGTTGTTCTTAGTGTATAGTTGGTGAAAATTCCAAATAATATATGTCCTTTCTCCATTTGTTTTTATTATGGTTAGTGCTGAAGACGTTTTATTGTCTGGTGAACAGAAATTGTTTGTTTGCAAATTGCCTAAGAGTCTTTCAATTTATTTGTGCAAGTCAGAGTGGCTCACACACTTGTTTATTACGCAGTCACTGTAGTAGCTCCCTTACCTGACATTGGTGAGGGATGGAATGCTTTACACATTGCTGGTTTCCAGCTAACTGAAGCATATTTCTTCTTAAGTTTCTATTTTAATGTTTTGAGGGCCTAAACAAAGAGATTTGTAAAAAAATATTTTATGTCTTTAACAAGGTACATGGAACATAATTTATTGTACTATATTGCATGTTGCAATATAATGATGTCTCTGGAGGTAGTGGGCATGTAAATTTTTGCTAGACTGACAGGCGTTTGTTTGAAATTCTTATGGAAGGTGTTTATGGTTTTGTTTTTTGTGTCTCCTCACAACTTATATCTGTTTGTCTTGCTGCCTTAAACAGGGTAAAGGCCAGATCTTTTCTTTGGGCAAAGGCGAATTCTTTACTACACAATCTTGTTGGGAAGAGTTTGCATAGTGTAGAAAGATGTAGAAAATGAAGACAGCTGGTAAATGCATATACATACACAGTATGTCAATGTGGCTCGTTGGAATCAAAATTTGAACCTTGATTTGGTTTTGTTATATTCTCCTCTGGCTAGAAGATTAAATGAAGAGTCACCTGTTTCCTTGCTCATGTTGGTTCTGCCCTCTTCAGAGGAGGCAAATTTTTTAGAATTGTGTAAAGGGTAGAAGGGACAGAAGGAACATAGATGTAGAGCATTTGTTTGGCTGCTTGGATTTTGTTTTTTTGTTTGTTTGTTTTTTTACATTCTCCTGAGTTTGTGGCCATGTTACAAATAGTTGAGAATGTTGAATAAATAACTTCTAAATAAGTGAAGTATTTCTGTTTTTTCCCACATCTTAATTTTTCCTGAATTCTCTCCTACAAATCAAGATCACTTTTTTCTTTTCTTTTCATATTTTCTTTATTTTTCACTTTTTTCCTTTTATCATATGGACTCCTTGAAGTAAGTGGTAAATTTAAGGTGACGATATCTCCTGTTTTATCATGCTCCTTTATCTTTCGTTTTGGGAAAAGTGAAAAATTTCAGAATTTTGTATGTCTTAGTTTTCTCCTAAACTTTACTTTAAAAGTGTGTGTGTGTACATGTGTGCGTGCATATGTGTGTATATGTAAAAATTTTATCAAGAATCAAAGCACAAAAATCAGCAAGTTTGACTACATCAAACTAAAAAAGGTCTGTATAGCAAAAGAAACAGCAAAATGAAAAGGAAACCTATGGAATGGGAGAAAATATTTGCAAACCATGTATCTGATACAGAGTTAATATCTAAATTATACATGCAACTCATGCAACTCAATGGCAAATAAAACCCCCACAAAGCCAGTGAGTAGAGCCCTGAAGAGGGCTTCCAGCTGGCAACCCAATCTTCAGGGGTCTTTGGGCCTCTGTAAAGTGGCTTAACTATTATTTGTGCTTGAATGTCCCACCATTATTTATGCATGTTCCTCTGTAGCCTCTTTCTCTCTTTATATCCTTTTGTCTTCATTTGAACTTCAATCTTATATATATGTTTTGATATTTTCTTAGTATTAGTTTTCTCCTTTTATCTGTGTTGCAGAGGTGCCGTGTTTGGTTCGTCAGATTCCATTTGTCCATCTCTAGCTTATGCTTCTTTTTGCTCAAAATCCCTTTTTGTTTTTATCTCACCTGCCAAATATATTCCACCCAACCATCCACCCCACCCCACCCCCCGCTTTTTTTTTTGTCATCTGGTATCTGATATCTCATTGGCCTTCTTTCTTCAAATGACTCTTTTTCCATTTTGATATTATATCTAAAATTATCCCTTGCTTTACTTTAAAAAAAAATTAGGTTTCTTTTTGATTCCTGAAGCAGTATATTGAAATGTGATCAGCCTCTTGAATACTGTTCTCTGCTATTTTTTGAATCCTTTGTGGAAAAATACTGTCCATTTCTAAGCAAACCTCTCTCTCTCTTTTTTTTTTTGTTTGCATGTTATCTTGCTTGTCTTTTTCTTTCTCTTGTCTGTCTCTTATCTTCTTATAGCTTGATAATATAGATAACTTACTATGAGTATCCCTTCCTGCTGAGGAGATGAAAATTAGTACCTCTTTTTCTCTGTGGGATCCATACAATTATTTAAAATGAAAAAATGCTGATGGTAATGCTGAATTTATAGCATCTAATAGGTAAAAGGGGCTATAGTGCTCTAAACCTTGTTCCTCTCATTTGAAGTAAATGCTAGCCTTTTTTAAGCAGTTTTTTTCTTTTCAAAATAAAAAGTGGGGTTTTTTTTTTAGGTGTCAAAATAGTATAATGAACCTCCACAGATCCATCATTCAGATTCAGTAATTATTAATATTTTATCGTACTTTTAAATGAAACTAACTGTAAATCTGTATGTTTTTTGTTGTTTTAACACTTTTGGGGAAATGCAGTAGAAAACTCAGTTGGAGAAGAGTGAAATTTTAAAATAAAGACATTTAGAGGGAGGGATCTGTTATTTAATGATTCTTTTTATTTCAGCTCTAGCCAAGAGCTTAGAAGATGCTCTGAGCCAAACTGTCTCCATCACTCAGCAGGCCATCATAGCTCAGAATGCGGCAGTCCAGGCTGTCAGTGCACACGCCAGCATGCTAAAAGCGGCCATGGACAATTCTGAGGTGAGCCAAAGAGTGATTAGACATGTAGTATTTCAGAAACTGATTTCTTCCTCCTAGCATGAGCTTTTTCTCACTAAGCAAGGATAATCTAAAGTAATTGTCTTAAAAAAAAAATAAGAAAAACTTTTAAATGTTCTTTTTAATGAATGTTATATGGTGTTTTATCTCAGCACTGATATGGTGCAAGAATTAGTTCAGATTTGCTTTCATATCTTAATAGTGCTTGAATGTATTTGTTGTTTGCTTTCTACTTTTGCTTTAAAATCACCAACCATTTTTAAAAATAAACTCTTTATTTTGAGATACTTTTAGATTGACATGCAGTTGTAAGAAGTAATACAGAGATCCCATGTCCTAAAACACCATCTATATTACGTGCTTATGCTGATTATTTAATTTACATTGAACACTTCAGAGAATAAATTAATTACATTGAATTAAAAAAGTACTGCCGGGACTCAGTAATTTTCCTTTATAATTACATTCAGTTATTCAGTATATAAAAATATATCTTGACACCAAGTTGTTATAAGAACAAAATACATAAACTATAAATTTCATGGATCAGGATCATGCCTGATCAGTAAAGTTAGTCACCATAACTGTGTGGTTTTTAAAAAATTTAAACACTTCACATTGTTTTAATCATATAATCATACATCACATAAGAGTTAAATTAGACCTTTGATGTAAACAGCCAGAAACTACAAACTTTGAAAACTTAAAATTCTTTTTGATTCAAAGTCCAAGAAAATTTTTAATTTCAGATCAGAATTCAATCAGAAAAGTGGAAAACACACAGAAAATATTTAATAATATTTAATTATATAGATGTGGCAAGGCTGGAAGTTGCATAATATTAGGAAGGTGGATTTGAACCCAAGTAGACCAATATCTTTCAGGACACTGATTAAAAGCTTTAAATATCCATGATACTACTTTGATGGAAGGCTGTATGAGAGAGTAGCTCCTCTTCCCCAGTGAACACATAACCTGTAGTGCATGTGGGTTAAACAGTATGAAATCTACTGCAATCAAGATTTTACAACTAAAGAACACCTTGTGGTAGCAGTTAACTGCATTAGAGAGAATTAGCTAGTATTATAAAATAATCAGAAAAATGTATGAATAAAAGTTTTGAAATGTACAAATGGATTCCAACTTTTGTGTTTTCTATAAAGAAGCTGCATATGCACATAGGCTCTATAGTACACACTAAAGTACTTTGTCAAAGCAGTGTTTGGAAACAATTGGACTTGGCTGGATTGTAGGGGAATCTGGTGTCTGTTTTATGTGGAAGCTTATCCTTGGACCTGTATAAGGAAGACTACCTTTAACAAAGGGAGACACATTTTGGCACCCAGATATGCCATTAACAAGTGATTTATAAGTCTTTTTGAGTGAGTTATAAAGAGTTTTCTTAATGCAATACCAAGTTCTTCTAACAGCATACTCTAGAATCTTGGAAAATTTGTTATACTTGACAAAATATTGACATGGCCCAAACTAACATCCTTTCTAAATGTATTTTATTTTGCAAGATGACTAAGGTGGCAATTCACTGAAACATCAACTTCATTATTCACACTATAAAATTAATTTGCTTTGTCACTTCCCAACAATTTATAGAACATAAAAAAGTGAGATACAAAGATAGAAGGAAAATACCAAGTATTTCCTCTAAAAGCTGAGATTTTTAAACCTAGAGTTGGGTCTGTGGATAGACTTTAGGGGCTTATTGGACTTCGATGGAAAACATCATTTTCCCTACCCTCAAGACCTTTTCCTTCAATTATGAATATTGGCAACAAACCGCAGTAACGTTAGTACCCATAACTTTGTCACCAATAATAGAAAGCACAGGTATTTTCATATCACTTTATGGTACTTGAAAATCTTGAGATATCATTTATGTTCATCACTACTTCTAAATTAGGATATTTATTAGTCCTACCAGTAGGTCTTAATTTCTGTTGCACAAAATTTAAAAAATATAATTTTTTATGACCATCTTTCAGTGTAAATGAGTTCCTTTGTAATCCTCTAAGCATTTAAAATGGTATTCTGAGAAGCTTCCTCAGGCTGCCACTGTGGTACAGTGGCAAGGTTAGCACTGCCTTGAGGGACTTTGATTCTTTAAACTACTGATTGACAGTAGAGATACCTTTAAAATAAGACCATTCTGGATGACTTTGGGAACATAATGGAGAATTGATTTTGAATGACCAAAAAATCATAGGCGTGGCTTTTGCTGAGCTCTCCTCCCAAAGCAGCAGGCCTGGGACTGCAGAGGCAGAACTACTTGTATTTCTCACAAGGAAAGATACAAGTTAGACATCCATGGCCCAGGACACCTTACTAAGATGACAGGCATGTTCTGGCTGTGCAGCAGCCCCTGCAGTGGCCCTCCTTGGTAATTTGAAATATAATTATTGAACCAATTTAGTCACTTTTTCCCCTAGATAAAATTATTTTATTCTTTGATAATTTACTATGTTCCTGTTCACCTCCCGGGTACGAGCACAGCATACTTTCAAGATAAGCCTTACGGTGCTTTTGCTTCATATCTAAGCAGAACATATTCACTTTATATGCACTTGGCAAAAGGAAAGAGAGAAAAAATTCATTTAAAAAAGTTAGCAGTTAATTTAAAAATAATTTAAAATAGTTTAGACAGTTCCAGACAAGATCCCACTCATTGTATATATGATGAGGAATGTGGGGAGGATGGAAGCTGGACTCTATGCCTTCGGTGATCTGGGTTCTTGCATCTCGTAGTGTGAGTGTCTTGCTGCACTGAGTGTGATTATAGTGTTAATTATAGTGTTGCAGGTGGGGTTTTTTGTTTTGTTCTTGTTGTTTTGTTTTTTGGTATGAAGTGGCAATCATTTCCAACGCTGGAGCAAATCCACATTAGACCTGCTTCAGGAGTTATAAAGAGAAAGTTTTATATATATTTTACATTCTATAAAATTCACCTTTGGGGATTGACATTATTTGATTTTTACCTTACAAATTACAGAGGTTCATTCTTTAGGGTAATGTTTTAGAGGAGTAAGGACCATACAAATGTGTAAGCATTCTACTTTAAACTATGATTTTGGTAGATAGACCTGCAGTTAAGAAATTTTTAAGTGCTAGTGCCTCATTGACAAATGATTTAATTAACAAAATTCATGAAAAGTTAATTTTTTCTGTTTCATATCTCCTTTTGAGAGTCTAATAAAAATATCTCTTATAAAATGCTCACATGCACAGAAACAATCTTTTACAGTTTTGATGGCAGGGATAGTTGATGAGAAATGGTTCATGGAAACCTTTGAGCCTAACCATGAACCTTAGATTAAGAGTTCCTACTCTGAATAATGACATTTACCTTTGAATTTAATGTCACTTGTTTCTGCATTTGGTCATGTTGGTCTATCCTATGACAGTAATAACAGTTATTCCTGTTTACACAATTAAAATTTTTTTTGGCGGTGATGGGATTTGGCTCTGTTTATTTTTAAAGAATTATTTTACAAAACAGTTGACCTGCAATATTATATTTGTTTCAGGTGTATAACATAATGATTAGACATTTACATACTTTGCGAAGTAATCACCCCAATAAATCTAGTAACTAAAAATTTTTGTTCAGATTGCAGGTGAAAAAAAGTCAGCACAGTGGCGCACTGTGGAGGGTGCATTGAAGGAACGCAGAAAGGCAGTGGATGAGGCTGCCGATGCTCTTCTCAAAGCCAAGTAATTACATGGACTTTAACAAGTAATTAGGGCCTCCTGGTGGCTTTCTTTGGGCTGGTTGTTCTTTGTACTGTCTGTATAAAAAGAGGAAGCAGAGAAACCCTTTCCTCCCTTCATCTGTTCTTGATCTATTTTGGTATCAAGAACACAGGTTTAAAAGTGAGAGAGGGAATAAAATATAATTAGACAAAAATAAATTTGACAGAAACTTATATAGGAATCTTACATAACAAGCAGTTTTTCTTTGGATTATTGCTTACATGATACATCTTTACAGATTTCCTGAGATTCTGCCTTAATTTCAAGATTTTTCTTGAATGGTTCAAGCAGTTTTATCAGAATTTAGAATATCTTGCAATCTCTTTGCCTTAACTACCAAAGTAGTCATATATAATAGGTTAGTTTTATACCACTTTGACCTTGATTCCTGGAAGTTGGCTAAAACTAAGCTCAAGCAAACCAAGTACTAAGTCATCCTCTGAGAATGGAAACCTACCTTGGAATATACGCTCTCATCAACATAGTGGAATTGTTACTTGTCATTTAAGATTGCTGTCTTAAGATATTTATTATTGATAAAAGAAAGCCTTCTAATAAAACGAACATATTCTTTAGGAGATTTAAGACATTATGCTCACATCTAGACCATGGGTCATGCCTCTGAGCCTATGTTTTGTGGTGGGCAGACTACAATCTATCCAACTTGTGAAACATTCTGAATAGCAAGGGCTCCCCGACACCTAGCTACTTGCTCAGTGAGCTTTTTGGTCTCCTCTCTTGCTTTTGCCTTCTTTATGTGCTATCTCATTGGCAGGGGAGTTAGCCTAATCCTTGCAAAAGCTGCTGTTTATTCATGTGGCAGGCCCTGTGCCAGGTACTTCTTATGAATTGCCTCTAGTCCCTATTATACAAGCATGTGCAGCAAAGGAAAAGCTGATCTGGGAGGTAAATCCAAGTCTACCTGGTCCCGAAGCCTGTCTTTTCCTGTACACCACTTCTCCGGTTCACTGTAGTAAATCTAGCTTTTGACTGAGGTGTTTTCAGTTGTTAGGAAAACCTCTCTGCCTATTGAGTAATGTTTTTCAAATTATATTTTTTTAAAAGATTATAAATAATTATATGTTATATTGACTTCAACCTCTTTAATACAGTTGACAAGGAATACTATTAAATCTTTGTTTTTGTTTTATTGGTTTCCAGAGAAGAGTTAGAGAAGATGAAAAGTGTAATTGAAAATGCAAAGAAAGAAGAGGTTGCTGGGGCCAAATCTCATATAAGTGCTGCAGAGGGAAAACTTCATGACATGATAGTTGATCTGGATAATGTGGTACAAAAGGTGTGTTTTTTAGGTCTTTTACAAGTATTTTTTACTTTTAAATATAACCCTTTAGTCAAGTGATTTTAAGAATTCAGGAAAATAAAATTCCTACTCTCTCTCTCCCTTTTCCCTTGCAAAGAATATTGTTACTAATTTTAAAAACTCGACTTGGACACAAAGTAGATTGTTCAGTATTGTTGATACTTTTTATAATAGATAACATTTTTTGTTATTATTACTTATGAAAATTTTCATTTTCTGGCAGATATTCTGTCTGCACTTGTGATCTGTATGACTGGTTGGCTGTGACCCAGAGAAAGATGGATGGGGCACAGTAAGCTGGGAGAGGCCTTGCCTCATGGTATTTGAATAGAATTAGAAGGAAACAAAGACAAGGCTTATGTTCCTTTTTCTGAGCAATAGATTTCTCTCTTTATGTTGTTTATATATTCCCAACAAAATGTCAATAAATAAATGAATGGAACTTCTGTTTTTTGGAGTGTGTATGGTACTTTTTGCTCACTTTAACCACATATCCCTTGTATTTGTTCAGGTTGAAGCAGCTCAGTCTGAGGCTAAGATCGTGTCTCAGTATCATGAGCTGGTGGTCCAAGCCCGGGATGATTTTAAGCGTGAACTGGACAGCATTACTCCAGAAGTCTTGCCAGGGTGGAAAGGGATGAGTAAGTACAACTGAAGTGTTGGCACTTTTCTCTTTTTGTTTTTAACAACTTACTTCAACTCTCTTCATCTAGCCCAAACCCCTCCGGCATGCATATCTCACTTGGTGTACAGTAAATATTTTCAACATTTTATTTCAGTCACAGCCATGACAAGTGACACACCTGTGACAGTACTCTCATGGTTTTAACTGTAGTGGACGTAAGTTCCAGCTAGTGTTTAATTCCATCATCCGTGATTCCATTCTATTACTCAAAAAAATTTTTTTTTTGGAATCTAAGTGAGAGTGACATAACCTTGATTGTATTAGAATATTATATATATGTAAAGTTGTTCAAAACCGTTGGTACTTTAAAAATATTCATAATGAATTACTTAGGCACACCTTATGACTGCTGTGTGACAACACTGTGGTTGTAAACTCGCCCAGGGTCACTGCACTGAAAAGGAAATTGGCTGTGTGGCTGTCTCCTCGCAGATAGCTCAGACTGAGGGAACTTTGATGATTAAGCAATATACAGTGTAACAGCATATTATAGTCTCATTTTCCTGAAGTGCTGTGAGGGTGGTAAGAATTAAGAGGTTACCAGTCTTAACACATCAAAATACTATTTAAATGCCATTGTCTGTTAGAAACTGAACATTAGGTAGGATCTGAAGAACTGGTGTTACAGGCCTTTCTGGGTTGAAGATAAGGTTGCATCATGGCACCACAGCTGGTCTAAGGAGCTAAGGTAATAAAGACCAGTATAGGAATTTTATATGTATAATGGTCAGCCAGGGAGATTTAACAAGAAGTGAAGTCAAGGCTGTCAAAAATAACTGAGACATTTAGTTAGTTTTTTTGACTGCAGTTAATTCACTTAAGAGGGAGATATCAGACTCATGCCAAAAGAAAAAATAAAAGCAGTATTTATAAGAGGGGATAAAGTGCAGAAAGACAGTTCAGTCTGGGAACAGTGACTCTTGTTTGCACATCATTTAAACTGACTAGCAGCTAGTAAAGAGGGCAGTGTGAACAGACTGTCCTTGAGCAGGCTTAAACGGCATCTGCACCATTTCCCTCATCAGAATTTCTCACGGGCTGTGCTTCATTGAGGTCACCCCAGAGACTTTTCCTCTTGCCCCCCTCCACAAGTCACTGTACCACATTATCTTATTTTATCCTTTTGAAATTCTTATTCACTTGATTTTGTAATTGTTATGTGTCTCTATCCATTAGGTATAAGCTCTTTGGCATAAATGTGACATTAGTAGATAATGGAGTGTCTAGGTCAGCTGAATTAAATGAAATAAGGTTGAAAAGGCAGGACAGCCTTTGTCTGTGGAGAGTTAGTTATGGGTGCTATCCCTAGGAATTTGCATTTTCTCACTTAAAATATTTGTCTTTGGTCTTCCCACTAGGCTAAATCCTACTAATTGTCTCATGCTAGCCTTAGAAGTTTTTAACTTTTTAAAAATTCTTTTGCTGATTTTGAAAATGCCTACTGATAAAACATGAAAACATTGAAGTATTAGTTCTCAACCCAGGCATTTTTGACCTCCGCAGAGGGACATTTGGCAATGTCTGGAGATGTTTTTATTTGAGGTTTACACCTGACATCTAGTGGGTAGAGGCCAGGGATGCTGCTAAACATCCTACAGTACACAGGCCCCTCACAAAAATAATCATCTGGCCCAAATCGTCAGTAGTGCCAAGTTTGGAAAACGAGCATTAAAGAAATGTATCACGTACAAAGTGAAAGTCCTGTGCAATGCAATCTCTGAATTACTTTTTCTCCCACAATCTCCATTTAATATTTTATTAATTTTAAAATAGATTATTTACACAATAAAAAAATTGAAAAGGAAAAAATGGCATCTGGTGTAGTTTGCCTTTTACCCCTGCCTGCAGCCACAGTTTTTCCTCCAGTGTTACTGACTTCTTGTGTGATAATAAAGTACTCCATGATTACCCCAATCCTTAACATATATCCTCACTGCTAAAATCTGAACTCATTTAAGACCTATTCCAAACTCATTAGTACTGGTTGGTATTATCAGTTACTTTGCTCTTATTAGTCTTATTTCCCTAAGTTATAAATTTCCTGGTGATATTCATTTGTATAATACTTTTTCTTTGTTTTCATAGCTGAGCACAGTGTCAAACATACAGTAATAGCTAACATAATAGCAAATACAATAACATAATAATAGCAAACATAATAATAGCTAACAGAACATAATAAATATTCCAAGTGCTTCATTCGTATTAACTTATTTAAATTTCATTACAGTCCTGTGAGGTAAGTGTTGTTGTTATGTCCATTTTATAGATGAGAAAACCGAGACTCAAGTTAATTCACCCAGGTTTGGGGATAGAGCCAGGATTTTATTCTTATCCACTAACCCCTCACTGTTCTCTGCCCGATTGCTTTGTATTGGTGGTATAAGATCCCCTTTAAGGTGTTTGAGGAGTTTTTGATGTGATTGTAAAGATGAGGAAAATACATTTTTATGAGAGTTGAAGGTATAGGGAGGGATGCCTAGGGACAAGGAAGCTAGTTAAAAGCTGCTTGAGTAATCTGAGGGTGAAGTGATATGGGCCACCCTAGTATGTGTGCCAGGAGCAGTGAACATGAAGAATAGGAATGAATCTTATATGTAATCATTTAGCAATTGATTTGTTGAACCATGAGGTATAGTATCTAGTGAAGTTGACGATATATACACTCCCTGATCCAACGGTTCAACTGCCAGGTACGTGGTCAGGAAGACTCGCATGGGTACTTAAAAGATACTCGTAAAAATGTTCGTAGCAGCACCATAAGAGCAGAAAAATCAGAAACAGCTCAGTGTACTTCACATATAGCAGTGCAAATGAATGAACCAGAACTATATCTCTCAAACATAGATGTTAAGAAAAACAAAAAAAGTTGCAGAAGAATACATAGAGTAAAATACCACTCGTGAAGTTTAAGAACATAGAAAACAAAACCATATATTGTTTAAGGATGCATACATATGTAAAATATAACAAAATGAATGATAAACACCATATTCAGCAGATAGCCCTGTGGAGAAGGGGGAGGAGCCATTAGGAAACGTGCATGTGGCTGTTGCCAGGGTGAGAGAATGGTGTGCAAGTTATAAATTGTCAGTATTCCCAGGCCACCTTTTCTTTATTGCTTATAGGCTAGTATTTATAGCCATATTTATATGCCGTGGTGAGACTGACATATTATTTCTCATCTTGTCCGTCTTTGCTAGTTTTTCCTTCAACATTAGGACATTCCTGTTTCTCTGGTTAATACTAGATTAAGTGGTTGAAATTCAGAGCCATTTTGGATGAAAAATACCTGTCTGAACTTACTGGATCCAGGGGTCATACCCAGGATGTTAAGAAGCTCATCCTGACTGGCAGCTCCCCTCTCCCATCAGGTGTTCAAATAGTAGCCGTGTCGGAAAGCATCATCCAAACTATTCAAAATATTATTTTTCTCTATCGTTGAATCAGGCGGTCATGGTTCTTAGTTTAATTTGTACAGGTTAAATGCAAATTTAGTGTGAGTTCACTGTTTTCACATTTCCAGAGAAAAAAAGATATAATTTCTTAGTTATTTGAAATGTTAGTAGGAGTGTGGTACTGAGAACTGTGTCTTAGTGAAATACTCTATGAACTAATGCAAATGGAGAGGATAAATGAGAATTAGTTTCTATGTAAAAACGAAGTTGATTGTTTTAGCAAAAATAGTTAGAGATGAGTCCCTGAAAATGAAAACTACTTTTAATATCAATGACTTATTTTTTAAATCTTAGAATTTACCTTGATTTATATTGTTTTACAATCTTTTTGAATTTTAGGGGAAAACTCTCTTGGTTTGCTTTCTAATATTAAAATAAGCTTTTTCTACTGGTTTCTCATTCCTTCTTGTTTCCTTTTGGATAGTCCTATTATTAATGATTGATAACTGAAATATGTATATTCTTTTTTTTCAAACTTTTTCTTTTCCTTTGTAGCTGTTTCTGACCTAGGTGAGTAATTATCTGTCTTTTATGTTTAAAGGCTTTTGTTTTGAATCTTAAAAGACTGAAATCTTTCTGTTTTGCCTATGATTCTTATATGTTAAACCATCTAAACAAGATAAAATGGAATTATGTTGTATGTGATAAATCTGATTTGGATATTTTTCACATCGTCACTCATCTACAAAAATGTTTTACGAAGTGATTGGAAACTTGTAGACGTAGCTATATTATATATACATATGCACACATATTATATATATGATATGTAGATGTATATACATACATATAATATATATTTAAGTGTTTGTTTTGTAAAATTTCAAACATATGTATATACATACATATAATATATATTTAAGTGTTTGTTTTGTAAAATTTCAAACATTAAAAAGTCGGAAAAGAACTGTAATGTACTCCTATGGACCGACCTATCACCCATCTTCTGCAATTTTCAATACATGACTAGTTTTGTCTCATATATTCCCACAGCTTATTTTGAAGCAGATTCCAGATATCATACTCTATTACTTGTAAATACTTTCAGTATGTTTTTTTTAAAACATCAGTATACCATTATCATACCTAAAACTAATAATTCCTTAATGTCATCAGATGTCTATTCTGTGTTCAGATATCCCAATTATTTTATAGAATGAGGTTTGTTTTTTTTTTTAGTTGTTTTATTCAAATCAGTATCCAAAGGAGTTACACATGTTGAATTTGGTCAATAAATTCCTTAACCCCTACTTTGTTTTTTGCTTTTCAATCTATTATAGAATAGAGTCATTTATCATAGTATTTCTCACATGCTGTATTTTGCTGTTAGAGCCATAATTTTTAAACTGCGCTAATAGAACACTCCTGGAGTGTGAAATTGGGAGGAAAAGAATGTTGAATCAGAATCTTTCAAATCAGAATCTTTGGGCATGAGTATTTTTAAAAGCTTTACAGGTGATTCTGATGGACAACTCTGGTTGCAGATCACTGTCTTAGATAATATCATCTGTTTAAGAAAAAGTATACAAACTCTTATTAGGGAAAAGTCTGAGAATTTGATTTGAGTTTTAGCAGAAAAGAGTCTTTAATTGGATGCCTGTTATGACTAATCATAGTTATGCATAGATGTGATTGTATATGTAAGCTCTGTCTTTTAGAGGCAAAATTATAGTGAGTTATTAAGCCAATTTATAATTAGTTCAGATTAGAAGTACTAATTTGGGTACTTGGAAAAGAACTGATTAATATACTTGAAGGCCTGCCAAAATTACTTTGCTTGGGATTGAAAACACCATAACAATTGAAACAAGTTACATTGTAGATGTATAATTTTGGCAAAATGATTAACAATTTAATGTGGTTTCTCTTTAGCTGACAAGCTGTCTCCTGATGATCTGAACTCCCTGGTTGCTCATGCACATCGTCGCATTGACCAGCTAAACAGAGAGCTAGCAGAACAGAAAGCCACGGAGAAGCAGCACATTGCATTAGCCTTGGAAAAACAAAAGCTGGAAGAAAAGCGGGCATTTGACTCTGCAGTGGCAAAAGCATTAGAACATCACAGGAGTGAGATACAGGCTGAACAAGACAGAAAGGTAGAAGAAATGAGAACAGTAGCCTAACATAAAGTGAATCTGACTGGACTATCTACTTTTAGAGATAATACTAGCAGTCACCGACTGTAAAAGACTAGATGGAAGTCATGTCAACCTACCTCTTGAATGGTGTTTTTGCCCTTGTGCCAGTCAGAACATCTAGGGAAGGATTAATCTGCTGGAATTCTTTTATGTAGAGCAGATGCAGAAGTGTAAGAAAGTAACACGCTTCTGTTATCCAGGATTAGCTAGCTTATCTTTTCCCAGGGGAGCTTCTGCCCCTTGAAGCAGTGCTGAAAGAATCTCTGTTGGATGCTGAGTATATTTTTCTCTGCCAATGTTTTTAAATAGTTGGTGGTTAAGAATGGATGGAATAGCTCTTTAGTCTTCTCTCTGTGCACATCATACATTATAGGTGTCTGTAAGCTGATCTGGAACCTGAGTACTCTAATACTACCTTCATGTCCTCTTGGCTGCACAAGCCGACCACTCCCTCCTCCTTGAAACTCTTCCTTCCCTTGTCTGTGAGAAGACTACATTGTTCTAGCTTTTCTCCCACCTGCTGTGGCCACTCCTTGGCTTCCCTCTTTGCTCAGCCTCTCAAATACTGGCACTCACTGACATGGACTCCTAAACCTCTTATCCATCTAAACTGTCTCCAAGTGCTCTTAACTAGTCCTATGGCTTTGAAGTGTAAGTATTATCTGTCGCTTGAGACATTTATATTGCTATCTCCGACATCTGCGTTAGCTTCAGTTTCCCGTCCAGCAGCCGACTTGATATCTCCACTTGGATTTTCAGTAGTCGTCTCAAACTCAGCATATTTAAAACAATTTTCTTGATTTTCTCCAGTTGGTCTCCCAATCCCTCCCTCAACTTGTTTCTCTCTAAATAAACCTCCATCTACCCAGTTGCTGAAGCAAAAAAGCATGCTTAGTTTTTCTTCCATCAACTTTCACATCCGGTCCATTGACAGATCCTATCAGTTTTGCATCTGGAGTAAGTCCCATGTCTGTTCACTTTTCTTTTTCCATTACTACCATCTTAGTCCAGAGTATTATCTTTACAGGTTCCATGTTTTCATACCCATCTTTCTTTATCTATTTACACAAACAAATGGTTCTTATGAAAAACGTTCTGATCAGACACAAGGCTGCTGAAGATCCTCCACTGAGTGCCCACTGCATTTAATATAAATCTTTTAAATTCTTAACCTATACCAGTAAGGCCTCTTGAGCTTATTCCTGTTTGCTGTGAGCTAGGCCTCCCTTACTTCACTTATTTACATGATATCTTGTTTTGGTTTTGTTTTGTTTTTTTGTGGTGATTTGGTGCCTTGACTATATCTTTTGCCCTGGGGTCTTTGCTCTGCCTGGTACATTTGTTTTGATTCCTGTCTTTAAACCTTAGTTCTAAGCTTGGATGTCACCTCAGCACCTCCTTTCTTATCCCTTCAATCTAAAGTAGAGCCTCTGTATTACTTTCTCTCACATTGCCCTATTTATTTTCTTAAAAACAAGTATTATAGTCTGAGGTGTCCATTTTGTTTACTTGTTTACTGTCTGTCTGTCTTGAGCACCACTGCATCCAAGCATATAATAGGCACTGCCTGGCACAGAGCTGGCACTTCATAAATGTTTATGCCCTGACTGAGTGGATTCATTCATTCATTATGTTGTTTCTGAGAATAAGTACCTTAATGAATTCCAGGTAATCAGTGTTAAATAATTTGCAGTATGACCCATGGCTAATTGTTAGGCAAGACATTATATATGCTTTTCATAGTTTTGGTTTCATTTAGTCTGTGTTGAATCTATATATTAAAATAAGCAGTTTCAGAGCAGTTTTCTTTATTTAGAAGAAATTGTGTTCAGCACCTGCCAGATATTTATTAATTTTCTTAACAGCTTATAGATGAGAAAATGGAAATGGTAATTTCCCCAAGGTCACACAGATGGTTACGGTAAAGCAGTGTTTTATCTCAAGTCTTTTTATTTATTTTTTTCTGCGTTTTTTTCCCTCTTGTTTTTTTCCCAAGTCTTTGTAGTGATTTTTTTCCCCCGTGATCTGGGATTTGGGAAATGACCCTATTTGCTTTATATAGGAGGCAGCCTAGTGATAAGGAAAAAACAGTTTTGGAGCCAGAGAGACCTTGTTTGAAATCTGATTTTTGCTACAGCTGTGTGACCTCGTTTGACTCACCTTCCAGCGTTCAGCTTTTTGATTCACATAAGAAGAATGTGTATGTGTGCATGACGCATCATCGGGGATCAGGACATGGAAGCTGCTATAATCATTGTTACTAGTTTTTTTCTCTTTTTCTAAAAGTGTATGTGTAGAATTGGGAACTAATCATTACTGTTTGGTTTTGCAGGTAGAGGAAGTCAGAGATGCCATGGAGAGTGAAATGAGAACCCAGCTTCGCCGACAGGCTGCTGCCCACACTGATCACTTACAAGATGTTCTCAGGGTACAAGAACAGGAACTGAAACATGAATTTGAACAGGTGAGGACCCATTAGAAGGCATCAACCTCCTTTTCCCCTTTCCTTTAGTAACAGTCTCTCTTTTCCTTTTAATGTGCTCTGTGTGTCATTCCTCTGAGGAGATGGAAGAATAGGGAAAAGTTTCTAATGGTACCTACTCTTGGTGGAGTGAGGCTTTTATATATTTGCAGAATTGCTCCTTTTTACATAAAGGGGTGCCCCTGTGTTACTGATAAGATGTGTTTTGTATCTTTGTCCTGGTCATTTAGAGCTTTCAAAGCTTTAAGAAGGGCTGGTACACGGGGTTTCAAAAATGCAGATAATAATACTTGACACATGTAGTTAATGAATGAATCCATTCAGTCAGTGCATAGATATTTATGAAATGCCAGGCAGTGCCTACTATATGCTTGGATGTAGTTGTACTCAAGACAAACAGACAGTAAACATGTAAACAAAATGGACACCTGAGACTGTGGTACTTATTTTTTAAGAAAATAAATAGAGCAATGTGAGAATTGACACTGCTTTATCCCTACAAGCTCCTGTGGATTACATGGTAGTTTTTAGATATTTATATCTGAGGAAATTTCCCAGAAACATTAAGTTTGGAAATCATCAAGATACCTTTAATCATAATTAGTTTTTACTCAGCAAGTCATTTATAATATATTAATTTATTATTTCATCTCACAAAAGGGAAATGAGGTTTTCTACATAAGGAAATCTTCCAGGAAATTGAAACTTATGCCAATATGAAAAGGCATTTTATTTTAAATTCTATTTGATGGGTGTTTTTCTAAGAAAAGTGGATGCATATATAAGCTCTTAAATAGAGGATATTGATACAATTTAGTCTAGTTATTATGTTTGTATGGTAGTACAGTTACTTTACTTTCTAAAGTTGGCATTTTCTCATTTTAATAGCCTTCTCTATTCTCCTGTTAGTCTGCTTCCTCCAATATTAGGTTCCATTAGTAAAATTTGTAGAAAGTTACACATTAAATATGAGTTTTAGGAAATTTCCAAACCTTACACATAATGTAGGTATTTCATGAGAACTCTTTCTGAACTTCTAACGGCCCTCTTTTTTTTTGGCGGTAGCAGTTGCTGGAAGACTTAAGTGTCCTTACATGTCCATTGAGGTAGCATCTTGTTTTCTGTACACTATGTTTTATTTCAGGACCTGTCTGAGAAACTCGCTGAACAAGAACTACAGTTTCGTCGGCTCAGTCAAGAGCAAGTTGACAACTTTACTTTGGATATAAACACTGCCTATGCTAGACTGAGAGGAATCGAACAGGCTGTTCAGAGTGAGCACGTGGGCCTCTTAGATAATTTTATTTAATCCAGCTTCCAATGAGGATAATGGGATACATGCATTGACATTAAGGCATAAATATGCTGAAGTCACTCTAATAAATTTTATTCATTTCTTAGAAAATTAGCCCTAGGTTAGGTAATTTTGGAATACAGAGAGTCATGGGAGGAAATTTAAAAGAATTTAAAAATTAAATCTTAAGGGTTGCTTTATAGTGTAGTCTTTAGCACGTCTGCTTTACACGCAGAAGGTCCTGGGTTCACGCCCCAGGTGGAGCCCCGGACCGTACCCCAGGTGTGACAGGTCCCAGAGGGTGCCAAGCCCTGGCGGGGGGGGGGGGGGGGCAGGGGGAGGATGGGACAGGGAGCCAGGCCCCGGGGGCGCCTGGCCCCAGGTGCACGCAGCGAGGAGGCCCCAGGTGCACACAGGGAGGAGATGCCCCGCCTTCAGAGATCCAATTCTTAAGGGGAAACGGCAACATCCATAGGTCAAGGGTAGAAGTTGGAGGAGGAAATTAAAGAGGAGAGAAAAAAATTTTAAAAATTAAAATTAAAATTAAATCTAAATAAGTCGAAGCTTTACTTCTTATATGACAAGAGATCACCATTTATGAGGCAGTTTACTCAGCACACTTTGGTTATGTCTCATGTGCCTTGAGTGGAGCAGAAGATCAGTGTGGTCCTACGCTGTGCTCCATGCTGTGCTGACCTGCCTCTAGGTCTGTAGTCAGAGGGGTTATCTGCAGGTGACTTGCTGATTCCACTCAGTCAAATGGACAGTAGATATGCTGAGGCCTCTATGTGCCACATTGAAAGGGAAATGTCTTAACAATGAGGATGTAGATAAAATGGGTTTGTTTGGGATATTATGAAATCTTTTTTGTCAGATAAAGATAAAAATAAGATAAGTTTCAAGATCCAATAGTCCATTATTTATTCGAAGTCTCCCATCCCTTTTTAGGAAGTTTCTGATGGCCTTAGCATAAGTCTCAGCCTAATTTAAATATCATGTTTCCTTCTCAGACATTTCCGCAGATAAATATCTGAATTAGATGCCATGCATTGTCCTAGATGTCACAGGAAGACAGAAGGGAGACTCAATTGTGCTTGTGCACATTAAGTCCTGCTTGTTTTCTCCACTGGCTTTAGGATAAAAGGTCCTCATCCAGTTATGTTGTGGCTTGTTGCCTCCTATGAAGAAGCCAGCTAGAAAAGAACACCTCAGGGCAGGGGGGTTGGAAAAGGTACTTTCTGGCCCCATATTTCACATGTGTGGATTTAGCTTGTTGAAGATATATCAGTTCTCCGGATGTACAAGTAAGACGTGTAGTCATGTGAAAAGAAAAATGTTTTTCTTTGCTTTTGTTTTCTTTATAGGTCATGCAGTTGCTGAAGAGGAGGCCAGAAAAGCCCACCAACTCTGGCTCTCGGTAGAGGCATTAAAGTACAGCATGAAGACGGCATCTGCAGATCTGCCCACTGTTCCACTGGGTGGTGCAGTTGAGGCCATCAAAGCCACCTGTTCCGATAGTGAATTTGCCCAAGCTTTAACCTCCGCTATCCCTCCAGAGTCCCTGACCCGTGGGGTGTACAGTGAGGAGACACTTAGAGTCCGTTTCTATGCTGTCCAAAAACTGGCCCGAAGGGTAGCAATGATTGACGAAACCAGAAATAGCTTATACCAGTATTTCCTCTCCTACTTGCAGTCCCTGCTCCTCTTCCCGCCTCAGCAACTGAAGCCACCAGTGGAACTCCGCCCTGAGGATATAAACACATTTAAGTTATTGTCATATGCCTCCTATTGCATTGAGCATGGTGATCTGGAGCTAGCCGCAAAATTTGTCAACCAGCTGAAAGGGGAGTCCAGACGAGTGGCACAGGACTGGCTGAAGGAAGCCCGCATGACCCTAGAAACTAAACAGATAGTGGAAATCCTGACAGCATACGCCAGTGCCGTAGGAATAGGAACCACTCAAGTGCAGCAGGAGTAAGGCCTAGGAGGAATGTTGTAAAGTCCTATTTCTTGTCAAAGGAAATCCGCAGTAATACATGAAAGGTTTGCACCAGGGTCCCTGAATTATCTAGAAAGGAACAGGTACAAATACTGTTCTAAATGTTAACACTTGTTGCATTTGTGTTTCCACTTGCTATCATGTCACTGAACTCCCGGAGTGCTTTTTTGCAACTTGTGTAACATTTTTCATTTTTCAGGTTTTACTGATCAGGCTTATGAGCCAGTCAAAATAATGTTTGTGATCCCTATTATTGATTTTGCCCTTGGAGCAAACTGAATAAAACAAAAATACGAAAACTGAGTAGCTTATTCCTTTTCAAAAGGTGCCCTTTCTGGCTCAATGTGTTATAAAATTTCCTTAAGGAGCAGCAACAGCAAAACTTGAAGTCCTGTGCACTTGGTTTCCAGGCTGTGAAATGGGTCCCAAAAGTCCAAGGCTTGTCTTGACGCTGACAGTTCTGGTGAACTGATTCCTGCTGGTCAAACTCAAGAGAGATTTATAAGCCAAAATGCCAGACATATTTACAACTGGAGATATGTCATCCCTAGTGGTTGAAAGGCACTAGAAATAATATCGCAAACTTTGCTTGCTACTAAAGAAAAAATACTTTATATTGGGTCCTAACAAACACATGCACACATATATACCTGAGTTTCTTGAACCACTGCTTCCCTTTCTACTTGGGATGTACTGTTTTCTGGCCTATGGCATTGAAAAAATGGTGTCTTTCCTACCCACAAATTAATTCAATGGCCCTCAAAATAGATTGCAGCTCAGTTCTGAGACACTAGGGATTGACCTTGCTCCCTTCTGGCACCTGGGCTGAATCTCTTCATTGAAGTGGAGCTGCTGAGCCTGGAATCTTAAAGGGATTGAATAACTATGTGGTATATTTGAACTTTCTTACTAAATTCACTTCTCTGAAGATTAGGAGAATTGCCATATTGTGTAAACATTAACAAATTCCTATTTTTTAACTCCATAAAAACTCCCCCACACACATTGTAATTTTTGGGGGAGGATTTATGTGTTCACAAGGAGATAATGAGGAAGCACTTTTGAGAAGCATCTGCAAATCATGAAAAAAGGGGAAGGAGACTCATTTCTGCAAGTGTACGCCAGCCCCTGGATTTGGATTGTTATATTCAGGACTGCATGACACTTAACCTTGTTCTTTGACTTATGAATCCATTGGTCTATTTTGGCCTGGAATGATGTTAATATTCCTTATGTTCCTCCTTAAGTGGATTCTTAATTCAACAAAATACATCTAGTTTCTCTGGAACCCGTGCTTTTTGTAATGTCCTTAATTTATGCAGGTAGAGGCACTCTTGGCACTGTGGGCTACTAAGTTTTTACTAGAAGATAATGCTGTTCTGAATTCATCCTTTCTTCCCCTTTGGCATGAAATTGCAAAGCACATTAACTTGCAAAGCTGACTACTTAACCTACTTATATTAGAAGTGTTTGTAATTTGTCTTACTCATGAAATATGTAAAATATTAGAGATAAGGAAATCTAAATTTTTCTAGGAGCTTGGGAATAACTTCCTTCAGATGTGATTATCTGAGCTGAGAAGCAATACAGAGTGCTACTTTAACTGTAAATCAAAATAATGAAGCTTTGAAAACTTTAATAGTTCCTTTAGCAAACCTCCCACACCCCCCACTGCAAATTGGAAAATTAGGATGACGTTGAAAAGGGGACTCTGCTTGGCCAGGCCTTGATTTTCCTTCCTCATTCTTAAGAGGTCACTTGCAACCTTTCTAGTGAAAGGGGCCTTTACCTGGGTTTTCAGTTCTATTTGGAGGTGGAATCCAAAGGGGCAAGGTGGGGGGAAGGTAGACAAAGATAGCCTTGGGCAGTTAGAGCAGGGCGCTTCATTCCATATTTTTGTTTAAACTCCAAGTGGTTAAGTTACGCCTCTGCCATTCCCGACTGGATCATAAGAAGCCTAGTCATCACTCCTGTGTTGCATCTTATATTCTCAATGTTTTAGCCTTAAATTGGGTCCTCACTCCCTCCTGAGTGCTGTTGAACAGTTCCTCAACATTTTAAACTCATGCCTCCAGATTTAACATTAAAACTGATATTTGCTTTACTGTTCTTTAAAATCAGTGTAACAAACTAAAAGATAATTTTACAGTTGAAGGTATACTATATCCCTTAGTATTAAATCCTCTGCTCATTTTACAGGTTCTGGATAAAAGCAGTCTCCAAGTCCCAAAAGTCCCACCAGTTTTAAGGTAACTTGCTTGAACTCAGTGCAGAACTGATGATTTAACATTAAAAGGGAAATAAAAAGGTTACGTATTGGGCAAATCAGTCTTCATCAGGTCCAGTGGTCATCATCTCCCAGAATCAAGCTGAAGCTTCCCTGATTTCCTTCCCGTTGGTACATTTAGAAGCCCTAAGGTGGGTGGGGGAGCGTGAAAAAACAAAGGAGGGGAAGGAGGGTTTCCAGGCCACTCCGCCTTTGTCCATGTGGGAAGGCGATGTGGTTTCGGTGGCTTGTTAGTTTGAGCTAGCTATATGGACACTACTCTGGGGTCTTCCTGAAGAGGAAGGGGTTCTGGAAGGATTGTGAGGCAAGAGCCAGTGAAGGGTGCCATTGTGATAATAGTCCACTGGTATTGGTGGCAAACCTTAGGTTTTCCTGGGAATAAATTATATGATCTTTACTCTTCTTAGACATTCTTAGTTTTCAAAAGTAAAATTTTGCTGAGTTGCACTCTGAACTTTTCTTGGGCTTGATCTCCAGCAGTCTTTCGGATTCTTCTACAGAGCCCACAGCTATGCAAGATGCTGGACAGCATTCTTTTATAGACTAGGCTCTTTCACTGCCCAGACTCTGTGTACCTAATATGTGACCAAAGTAGCAACCAAACAAAATATACCCATTTCTCTGGTAAATCACCACTCTGTCTCAAAGACCTAAATGATTATATAAAATGTGCGCTGCCCACCCATGCTCCTAGTGACTGCTGTCTCACAGCATAACCTATTTCAATGTTTCTCTAACTCTGACTGTGACCAGCAGTAGAATAATAATATCATCACCAGGTACACTTAAACACCTACATGCATATATCTACTACACGGGGAACATGTCACAAACTTTACTGAATGCCAACATAGATTTTCTAATACATCTCACTAAAATATCCATCACACACAAAAATTGATTTCAAACCCTGTAGTTTGAAAGACCTAAGATAGTCCATTTTATTTTGAGTCCTCAAGTGTTCTGTTGGACCAAAAACATTCTAGTCTCTAAATTCCACACTGGTAATTTCTAAGGTGACACTGAAGTCACTGCACACACATGCAAGACTTCACTTTACCCTTCTGTTTCTCATCGGACTCCCTTCTATTCTTCTGATGCTCCAGTTTCTCCTGTTCTTTTCTGATAAATTTCTCAGTTTCACTACCCTTAGTTCCCAATTTACAAAAGGCCATTGTCTAATTTTTTTTTTTTTTTTTTTTTTTTTTACATATGGCTGCTTTATACACTATTGATGCTGACACCTCAGCTGGGGCACCATTAAAACAGTACATCCCCTTTCACTGCTCCAAAGCTTTTCAAAACTTGATTCTGATCCTAACTGGATCTGAATTGTAACTAAAACCTTTCTCCTGTTGTTTAAATTAAACTGAGTTTCAGGTTGCAAATACGTTTCCTATATAAATATCATCCAAATCTATAGGTCTCACTGACTTCTATGACAAAAGAATTGTTAAGACTTCTATGTGAGTAAACTTAAAAACGAGGGGTCCTACTACATCACCAAGAAGCCACTCATTTTGATAAATGCCTTTTAGGGGTATGGTACTTATATATTTGTATTAAAAGTGTAGACAGTAGTGAGGTAGAACAGACAGCAAATTGAGAATGCCAACTGAAAGCAAAAACTGGCAGTTTACTAACTTTGACATGGAAACATAGAACATCTTTTACTATTAGTGGCTATTTCACTAGTCAGTGTAATAAACATTTAAAAATCAGAATGGAGACCAATCCTATAGACCTTAATTTTTTTCTGAAGAGACCAGAGGTTATTTGCCCAGAGCAGGGTTTGAAATACGGGCAGCACAGTGAACGCTACTGAGCTGCATGTCACCCACTTGGAAAGTCCCTTACGAACTCACGTGACATCAGTCTGGATGGACTTTCCTCCATCACTTTGTAGCTGCAAAGCACTATGCTGAGGATTTGGTTGGGGCCTGGAAAGGGAAGAAGTGCACCACTTTTCGGTGAATTCTTGGCCAAGAACAGACATTTGCAGGTGCCGAAGAACCAGGGGGAAAGAGGCTGAGTTAACAAGCTTCCAGGTAGCCAGGTTCTCCTTGGAAGTTGTAACCAAGACCAAAGTCTAATACACCTGATCTGTCCTTTTGCTCTTTTGCTTTAATATGTCAAGGAGCTAATGGAGCAATGCACGTGAACGCTTGAGTAGCTAACTACTATAACCCCACCGCACCCTGCCTCCCCACCTCAGATGTCTTAAAACTGACATTCTTAAAAAAACACGAACCAATACTTAGGCTTCCGAAGACATATGACTGGCTTAGTGACGATGGTATATAGAGACAGCAACAGACACGTGCAACAGACATCAATATTGCCGCCCATAAATGTCAATCTTGGTAAGGATGAAGGTTCTCACCTACAGAAGAACCTGGGGTGCCTCAGTAATCTGGCAATCAGGTGAGCAGCCTATGGTAGAAGCCCTTGTGAACGTAAGAATGCTGCAAACCTCTTAAGTTCCGTTCAGCTTCCAAAACTATTTGGAAGTCAGAGTGGTAAGAGCAAAGCTAGAAGTAGAAGCCCCTGACCAACTTGATTACTAGCGACACACAATCATGTCAAGACGACATTTCAATCCTTTTGTCATCACGAGCCCTCATTCAGACCACTTTAAGTATAGCATGACAAGGTGCCAGCACAGACAAAATGAAAACGGAGGGAGAAATGTGCGAAGACCAAGTCTACTGGGAACTGTGCCAAAGGCTATGTAATAATAAAACTGCATACACATGTACATTAATTAATCACAGTATTTATTTAGTCATCATTTTCCTATTTGTGCAGCTTAAACTGTCACTGTCAGAAATGAAAATCAACTCTAAGACTTACAATTTTTTTACATCTAAATATCCCTGAAATTGGGATACTATCGACCCAGTATCAATTGTTATGTAACTATGACAACCTCCTTTAGACACTTTCTCTAAGATCAAGGAAGAACCAGCATCATAGCATCAGCCAACAAAGGCTAAACCACAACAGAAAAATGAACCACACTGATGACGGCAGTGTGAAGGCAGCAGGTAAACAAAGGTGTGCAGAGCTTATGCCGAAATCAGGAGCTATGTATCTCACACTGTGTGTCCAAAGAAATGAAATGGTAGTGCTGCTTCTGTTTAAATGGTAGACCTTGAATGGATGGTTTAGTAGGTTATCAAATTAGGAATTTAACCTAAATAACTCAGTGTTGGATCAACTGTATTTTTAAAGTTCACCAAATCTATATTCTCGTTTTATTTATATCACAGTTTAATATTAACATCTCAGTTCTCAAGTGTAAGTAGAGAAGTTATGCTAGGCCACAGATGCTCTTGACTGGACCACTTTTATTTGCTTTCACTGATGTCACTGTCGCTGTCACTGCTGCTGTCACTATCGCTGTCATGGGTCAATGCAGTTAGGTTTCCCAGGGCTTCCCTGTAAGGAAAATATAAACTGGAGAGTTACAGTGCAATTCATTCTTGGGGCAGAAGAACTCTGGAGCCTCACAAAGGAAAAGGCTCCAACAGCCAAAACGACAGCACCCCCTGCCCCATCCGACAAATGAATCATTAAATCAATACATTCTGCTTTTTTGTGAAGAAGGAAATTCAGGGCTTAGAAAGCCATACATATCTGGGCAGATTAAAATTTGACCATTTGAATGGTCTGCTTCCATTTTTATAACTTTCCTTCATGGTGACAATACAGGAGCCACTTACTTTTGTTCCTGGCTGATTGTAAAGTCAGCCATTACTCTCTGGGTGAGGCCCTCACAAATAGGTAAGCTGAAGGCACTCGCCAGCTGCACTATCTCGATGGCCTGGGCAGGGCTACTGGATGCTTTTGCACTGTCCATAAACTCATTCAGCAACTCATTACTGTAAAAGAAAGATGAAATGTCAACATTCCTCAACTAAACCCATAAGTCCCCCCTCAGTCAAGGATTTACATGCAAAATCTAGCTAGCATTTTAGAAAGTTCAGCCATAAAATCCTCAACTAGCTTTGGAGGCAAAGTCACATAAAGTCTAACTTCGGGCCAAATATACTGAACATCGCTTCACTATGCCTTCACTGAGGGGCGATTCAGTGTAGCCCCAATGTTGCGATCACTGAATGCAGAGGATAAATCGGTGCTCGCCTCAGATGCCCTAGATGGTGGCTGTGTTGTTCATTTGCCTGCCTGTGAGAAGAGTGCCCAACTGCCGTGGCTGAGGTGTGTGAAGATATTCCAATCACCTCACAGTAAGAGTTAAGCTCATGCAGTTAATTCTAGGATGTACCCATACAGGCTCATTAACTTCAACTTACCTAGGGATCTTATTATGCTTCCTGAAAAGCCCCAACATTTTCCTGTTCAAGATAAAATAGGAGACAGAGTATGAATACTAATAAAACAGAAGACAATCAGATTACCATAGCTGTTCTCTTGGACTCACAGATTAAGGGTCCTTCCTGACCACGCAAATCTGTGAGCGCCCCCAATCCCAGCCCTGTCTACATCATAGTCACCTCACCTGCTCCAACTCCCTCCTCTCCAACTTCACAGATGGACATGACAAGTTTCACAGACAAATCTGATTTGTCGCCAGTGCTAAGGATTGCTGATCCCCTTTAAGAAGACCGCTTTAGTCTTCCAGGGAGGGAGTATAGCCCCTGGGCAGTCTGATGACAAGGATGCAACAGAGTACCATCTCTTTCCTCTCTTATAATCCAGTATGAGTTCAGTGTGGCCTCAAATTATATTATGAAGAGCAGGCTCAGATTGAGGCATCAGTCTCATATATGTGCTCGCCATCACCCTGCCACATGCAGGACAAAGGAGAAACACATACATTCAGCTCCCATGACTCAGCTGAGGTCCGTACCCCTGCGCCAATCATCACAGCCTGATTCATAACAAATGTGTCTCAACCTGGCTGAGTCAACAAACCCAAGCATCAAATGTTTCTGTCACTAGCAGTGTAGCAGGTCATGTTTGTGATTCACACTCTTGAGACCAGCTGAAGCAGCAAAGCCTTCGCCAGCAAAGCCTTCGCCAGCTTTTCCTGGAGAAAGTGAACAGCCACTTTTGAATCCTATGTTCAAATTAAGTTACTTTCTGTGCTGAAGGAGCCATGCACAAGTATACCCCACTTACTGACTCTAAGAACTAACATTTATATCCAAAACAAAGCACAGCAGAACCATCCAACTGGGACGACCTCTACGAAGTATTCTTTTGCTGACTCCTTTGCTTTTGGAAAAATGAATATGCATAAGGTCTCCATTCACAAATAAACACTAAAAATTAGTATGTGGATGAAGTGCTGATAAAAACATATAGAACTAGAATACAGTGACACAAAGCAAAGCAAAGTTCTAGACAATACCATGTTTAGTACATAGGTGAATGCCAGTTTCCTGAAGTTCAAATATACAGTCTACATTTTAAGCTAGATGATGGGGATGCACCCACAAATGAAATACCTGAGTAAACCAAATGCCCAAAATATTTTCAAAAATAAGATTCTTTGATCACTTTATTCTATTTAAGTGGACAGACAAGTGACTTACTTGTCTGTGGATACCCAAAACAGAAAGGTCATTAATGGAAAGAAAATTAGCCCAATGAATCCCATCCTCTCTTAAATATATCATGTATACTGGCCTTCTTAAAATTTGCTCCAGTTTATTTGGAAGTTTCCAGAGAAAACTCATTATGTAGAAAACTAATTTGTGTTCTGATAAACTACACATCACACAGCCAAATTTGAGCAACTCTGCCGACCGGGGGAAATGCTCCCTGAGATCCAAGTTCAAATGCTTCTGACTCCCACTTGTGGGTAGTGTACTCACCAGGCTTCCTGGGTTCTCCCAGCCCTCAAGAACAAGACAGCTATATAGTTCAGAGGGTTGGCTGGCCAATCAGGAACAGTCTGTCTGGCATCTTGGCTTTCATAAGTAGATTTGATATCTGCAGCGCAGTCAGCAAACGCCACCTGAAGCTGAGAGGCTCTAGGAATCAGCAGAATTGCCTAACTGGTTTTATGAGAACTGAAGTTTGGAAGACTCCACAGGACTATTAAAAACTCCTAAGCAATGCATTGCACCATGGGAACACATCACATACATAAGCACACAAATAACATAGTAAAAAAATAAAGCATTTTGCCCTGGGGTAAATTAGCCATATCTTTCAAATCCAATCATGGGTTTTCTTTTTAGATATCTTTTTTTAAAATACAAGCTGCTATTAACAGGACAGAAAGAAGCTATTTTCATGTTGCTTGCTTTGAACTAGAGGAATGAGAGTGACTTTAAAAATGGTATTCTGCTAGTGGCTAAGTATGTTTAGACATATAATTTAAATCTGGGTTTAGATGGCAGAATTCTCCACAATGACACTCAATGAGCACATAGATGAAACCAGGGAAATTGCCCCTACAGGGCCCTCAGCATTAGAGGACATACTGCATCTAACAATGATAACGAACCTTGAGTGTCAATACAACCCTACCTCTGGTGGGTGCCGATCCCTTGCCATGAGCATCAGAATCTCTTCCTTCAGATCACTGCGGAAAGTGTGACCATATTCTTTACTATCTTGAAACAAAAAAGGAATATAGTGAGAAGTGATCATGTACAACCAACACTCTTTAGCTAATGTTTATCTATTGTCAGCCGTCATCCACATTTTTTTAGTAGGTGAAAATAAGCTGCTGACATTACCTATTCCAGGTTTACTTCAGGATTCCAGAAAACCATCCAGAGGAATCGTGTTAAGAATGGACAAGAGCAGTGAAAGCCTGTGCGTGCTCCCAGTCAAGTGTTAAACACAGCACACACTACATCTGACCAGCCAGCCACCTGCTCTACATAAGACACTGTTTTACAGGATTTGAGAACTGTCAGTGTTTTTTCAGTCTTCTGAAATAGTAGAGCAGGGTTACAGTCTCAGTGTCTCAGACATGGAAACTTGAGGCAGACAGAAACTGACTTTATAATCAGTCACCTAATGGAAGAGACACAGCATCTTCTGCAGCTGATTTAACATACATAAGCCTACAGTCAGAATTATTTCTTTGAAACATAAATATCACTTGTTAGCAACTGAACCACAGTGATGCAATATAGTAGTAGAGAGAAATGGGAGAGGCTTTGGGGTTAGAGATTTGCATTTAGATTTAGTGTGTACCGCATAATCAGCACTGATTCTAATCTTCCTTCTGTCACATCATACAACAGGTACATAAAACAGCCTTTTCTTGTCACTAAGGAACTAATGTAGGTCATATTCAGCACAGTTTTACTCAAAAATCCAATATGAAACATGAAGAAGTGATCTTGAAATACACCTAAACTAATGTATTCAATTTAGTCAAAAAATGAAAGTTTTCATCCCTAACAATGTCAACATGTTTGTTTGTTCATCAAAATGTAGGCCAATGAAGTGAGATGGGCCTGGACACATAAGCTGAAACTGACCTTTCCAAATTTGAGGAATCATTTCTAGCCTGTTGGCCACATCCAATGCTTGGAGAAGATCTATCAGTGTTTGGGAATGGGGAAAGAAGACCTGAGTAAGAGAAATACAAATATATTTTTAAAGTATTAATCAGCAAATATACCCACGAACACTTGTACAATTATATATAAGTAATAAATCATCTTACTGAAGGTATCAGGTCCTTATACCACTTCAAGGTGACATCAATTTGCTCCATTAGACAAAGCAAATTGAAGAACTTAGAACTGTAATGGAAAAAAAACTATATTTAGTCTAAAATCCCTAACAATAGGGGAATGATTACATTACAGCATATTTATATAATGATATTTGTTATACAGAATTAAAAATAAACTTTAAAAGTTATAATTGCAAATAATTTCAAGGTATATGGGACAATGCTTAACCCAGGAAGTGCTAATGGCTTTCTGAACTCCTGGATTAACACCTTCTTATCTTCAACTGGTCATTAGTGACTGCCTCCTCAGTATACCCTCAGCTCATGGTAAGCAGATAATTAATATTATATTCATTTTAAAGCATTCCATGTGAAGCAAGGATTTGGACAATCACCACATACCTATTAACAGGCTGATTCTTTAAGTTCTTATTTTTATCTGCCTAAAAGCAAAAGCATTTAAGAAGTCTCTTTATTACTATAAATTCAAATAAACAAGAGGGCAAAGAGAAGAAAGTTATGTGGATTTAATGTGTGGCAAAGAAATTCAGCCAGGCAAATCAGTTTTACCACTGCTTAGATTTCCTAGTGCTCTGTTAACATGTGCTGTTAAGTCAGGGGCATGCTGCCTGAAATCAGAGGTGAAACGAGAGTCACCAACAGCCTTTCACTTGTAGCATCAACTAATGGTTGCGTAAAGGTGCTCCATTAATGCAAAAGGATGCATTTCCAACACACTTACTAATAGAAATTACGTCGATGATCGGGTCCAATGAATTTCCAGTTGTCTCCAGTGTTTAAAAGGCCATGTACTTGGTAAGCAAGTTCTAGATCTCTCAGAGAGGAGCACTGAAAATTTTAAGTACAAAGCATCATTCTTAGAGATCCCGATCAGCTAAACAGTGGCTTGTTATGTAAAAAAAAAAAGTATAATCATTTGCAGAAATATTTATCCTGATTCAACATACTATTGGTTGACAGCAAATGAGTTACAAAAAATTGGGGAAAACTAAAACAAACCCCTAAGTTCTATGAAATTTAAAATAAAATGATTTTGATCTAATATTTATATCTAGAAATCAATCCTACAAAAATACTTGGTCACATGCACAGACAGATGGAGTACTCATTCTAGCATGACTGTAAAAGCAAAAAACCCATAAAATAACTCCAAAACACATTCACAGGAGAACAGTTAACTGTAGTGCATTCCTCTTATGAAATACTATATTGCTGTCAATGAACAAAATACCATGGAAATGTGTCTGGGTGTGCATGTTTGAATGTCCAGAGAGAAAAACCTGGAAGGGTACACACTGAACTGTAAAGCAATTATCCTTAGGGAACAGGATATGCCAACTCATTCTAAAACTGCTTGAAATTTTTTCTATGTTAGCATAGTAAGATGAAAAACCATAATGAAAAACTGCCTTCAATTTAAAAAGTTACCAACAGGCAAATATGAAATACTCTAAAACCTAATCTGAACAAAAGCATGAAAAAAGACAATGTATATAATAAACAGAGGGTAGGGATGTTATGTGATTTAGTACAGATTTTAAAGAAAGAAAAAAGAACCAGAGACATCAACGGAAGAGTTAGCAAGTGAAAGAATCAAGGAGAGGACCCCTACCTGCTCCCAGTTACAGATAAATTTAGGAGACGGTTAAAAGAAAAAAGGAAAGCAAAAAATAAGCAATAAATGGTACTTACAACTCTCATGGCTGACTGAAAAAACATGTCTGAAAATCAAAGTTCACAAGAGCCTTGGTTACTTTGGGCAAAATATTTTTGAAAAAACATGTCTGAAAATCAAAGTTCACAAGAGCCTTGGTTACTTCGGACAAAATATTTTTCAAATAAATAACATTAATAAAAATTCTCCAAAAAAACTGGTAACGTGGAAGATAAACTTAAAGAAATAAAAACTCAAGCAGAGAGGAAGTATACAGGAAAGTAATGCAGACATTTTAGCTTTTTCAGAATAATCAAAAAGATTACTAAGCTAAATTAAACCCTGTCCTCATCACAAGTCCTCCAATAACTGACAGTCAGGAAACAGGCTCCCTGTCTCACATAAGCAATTTCTGTACATACCATCATCTGGGTCCTTTGGGGAAAATTTCTTT
Source organism: Pteropus vampyrus (assembly GCF_000151845.1). Classification (NCBI taxonomy): domain Eukaryota; kingdom Metazoa; phylum Chordata; class Mammalia; order Chiroptera; family Pteropodidae; genus Pteropus; species Pteropus vampyrus. The sequence continues at coordinate 523,558 of NW_011888937.1, forward strand.
CCTGTTAATTCATTCATGATATCATAGATCAAGAGGGATGATCCTTTTGCAGGGTTTTCTACAGAACAAGCAAGCAAATGGGTTTTTATCATGAGTCCACCTCCTGCACCACCACCAACCACACAGTGCCCAGTACAAAGGACCACATTTCTCCTCTCTGCCTCCAGCGTTAAGGCCTGGATACAGGGCTGGCCAGGGCACGTGCTTGCTAAAGGAACAAATGAACCCTACAGAGTACAACTCTCCATTAAATCTGGGACACTTATGGCTCTTTGTCTATGTGCTCCTGACAGAGACTTTTCCCATCTTTCTTAGCCTCTTCACAAGCTTGACTTTCACTGAAGTGACAGACAGACCAACACACACATAATCACACCCTTACCAAGCCTACATATTTATAAAAACAAACAAATGGTTTCTGCTAACAATTATTTTATGTTCCTTTTAAGTATAAATCAGGATGAGAAGGCCAAGAAAAAGAGTGTATAAGTAATGGATGTGGGCAGTCCTTTAAAATCATATGACCCGAGTACCAATAGTTCAGAAAACGCACCAACATTTCCAGGCAAACATACCACACTCTTTACCACATCCCTTTCCCTACCGTATCCACATGCAAGTGATAATATAGTTTTAATGATAGTAGCATAGATGTATTTTAAGAATTTCCTCTAGCATGTTTCCATCTGTTGGCAATCTTAAGTATTTTACTAGTTACACAATAATCTATTTTATATGTATTATTTCTTCATTATTTTAGGCTTTCTCTTTTGGGTAGATTCCTAGAAATTGTTACTGCAAGCAGCCAATTTATATACACAGATAGACTGACGCTCCCCGCCTCACCCTACCCCCATGGTCAGGGGCGTTGCTTACGAAGTATAAGTACCACCGACTTTCATTAGCAGCTGAACCAAAGGGATGTGACAGTATAGAGGAAGGGAAGAAGTTTTAATGTCAGAAACAGTTTCGCTACAATGTCACCAGGCTAAGTAATCTTTTAGAAGATACAATTATTGTGGAAACTATTTACCTGTTTCCAAAATACTCATTTCCCCTATCCTAAAAGGTAATAAACTTCCCTATAGTGAGGATGTAGAGTTTATAAAAGTAGCCCTCCAAAATGGAGACAATCAAGTTCTTTTCTGTTGTTTTTATATATAAAGTCCATCGCAGGAGAGAAGGACTAGAATTATCATTTCTGAACCCAGGAGGTTCTTTGTTGAGTTGGGGCAAATGGATAAGAGCCAACAGCAGACTGCCTACTACATGCCCTCCCAGCAAAGGACAAGACATTGTATATAGTCATTTAATCATTTACACCCTGATGTTATTTCTCAGGAAAGGTATTCGGTCCCTTTTGACAGAGCTGGTAAATGGTAGAGGAAAAATTTTAACTCAGGTGTGTCTTCATCCAAAGTCCATTCAACAGAGTACAGCTCCAACAGGGACTGGCGAACCTAAAAGTAGGTGGCAAATGGAACCTCAAGGTTTTCCTACAAGGTTTCAAAATAAAATTAAGATTACTTGGGGCAGCACTGTCCAAAACTTCCTTCAAAGATGGAAATGTTCTATATTTGCATCACTCAACATAGTAGCCAACAGCCACATGTGGCTACTGAGCATTAATGCAATGATAAAATTTAAATTTTATTTCATTTTAATAAGTAGCCACATGTGGTAGTGACTATTGCACTGGCCAGCACAGCTCTAGAGAGCAAAAGGAACTCCAACTACAGTACCTTCTGATCATTTCTAATTTCTAATTGTGCATCAACACTGTGAGCACATTCAGTGAGCTCCTCCTTTCCAGCCCAAGCTTTACACCACAAAAAGATTATTACCCTCAAAAATAAATTTTTGCTCAGATTGTAGATTAATTTGTGAATTCTCTATTCTTAATTCTTATGCAGTGAACGTAGCTTACAATAATTAATCACATAAACTTAAGGGTGCTGGGTCAATCTTCTACATAAATTAATAGAACACAGTGTCATACATACCATATTGATAAAACAGCTGAATAATATAGTGATATGTTGCAAGTGACGGTTCTCAAATTACCAGGTGCACAGAAAAAAATAAGAAATAAAATAAGTCAAACACAGCTATCCAAAATATAGCTGAGGCACACTGAACTAAAGACATATTGATGCTGGTATTTAAATAAAAGATGATACACTTCTAGTCTTTTGAATAAAGACATTTCCCAGTTCACCTGATTAATGTAAAGGTAGAAGTGTGTCATAAAGATTAAATCCCTTTTAGAAACTCTAGACACCCATTACTAAAATGTTATAGCTGACGTACTCAGATCTTTCATTTAAGAACACTAAAGAATACTGAAGTGAACTGAGTCCCAAAACAGCTTTCAATAAAGGAATTACTGAAAAATATACAACACATCAGCACATACTTAGGTTCAAATACCTAATTATGCTGGAAAATGGGATTTAAAACTAGCTAACTGTAAGTGAATAACTCTTCCTAAAATCAAGAGATCTGTAAAAAAAGTACCTAAAATACTAAAAGAACGTTGTAATTTGCTATAAAAAACCTGAAGGTGATAAAAGTACCCCCATCATGGTAAACTCACGTAATTACATGTGTCAAATGTAGAAATTCGCAACATAAGATATAAATGCTTGTGTGGACCTGAAACTTCTGGTCAGCACTGTCTTGGTCTTCAACAAGGGACACTACGGAGCACCCTCACCTATTCCAATGGCTTTCATTTCACGTAAGGTCTGTAAGGCTGGCAATTTTCCAAATGCATAAAATCTTCGGAGACATTTCAGAATGGTATTAAAAGTCTGTAAATTTGGTTTCACCTTCTGTGCAACCATTTGTTTCAGCAGCTCCTGGTTAAATTCAAAGCAGGACAAAATTTTTAAGCCCGAAGAAATTGGTCAAAAAAAGAAAAATAAAATCCAAAGAACTTGCTCTCTGGCTATATACAAAGTAGGTTAATAGAATTATCTATTAATTAACAGGACCAGTGACTGCCTTTTAGAGAAGCTCTTCCATTCAGTTGTCCCATGCCAACCTAAGGTGTCCAACTGTCTTCAGCCCTCTGCCTAGTGCGTCTGAGATGCAAGTGAAAGAGTAGACTAGAATGGATTGTACATTTTTCCTTTTTTAAACCAGTACAGTATAAAAACGTTTCTATTAAGTTACTGCAATCCAATGATTTTTATTTTATAAAATTTACCTAATTTTTTTTCAATCAATATGCATTATTTCTGTAATAAAGAACCTATTATGTGGTAGTGACTACATAATCCCGGCAGTGACTACTGGCCAGCAACCCCGGTCTTCCTGAATTCTAGCTGTATGTTGTGGGTCAAGTAACTTTCTTCTCACATGTCAGATCCAGCTATTTAAATTTCAGGATTGCTAGAAGAGTGTCAACAGGTAACCACTAATCTGAGAACCCAGCGCAGAGAAGATGCCGTGAAGATGCCCAGTGGATGCTGTCTCCATCTTATATATTTCTAGCAAAAAATATTTTAGGACCATTAGAAGACAAAATGAGGGTTCCTCCTTACCAATATCTTATTCCATTTTTCCTCAAATTTCTCATTCATCATTGCTGTTGCTTCGATCAATGAATTGAAGGTATATACATCACCTGTAAAAGAAAAAACTACTTTAACAAAATTTGAGGTTGAAGATTAACCCCTAAAGGCGAAGTGGTCATGCACATGTGGTTCTTGGCTTATGACGTAACCACAAAACTAGAAAACCACGCTCTTTTCTGGATCTCTACTCTTGCTTCAATCACCCGTTCTGTAGGTAAAGATTAAAAGCGAGCTAATGATTGAGGCAACATCCAAAGATTTTACAGATTCTTGAGAGAAAGGAAAAAAAAAAAGGAGGGAGTAGAGTTCACCAAACACACTTACCATGGAGTCTGTTGTTTAATAATTCAGTGTACAAGTTTAATGCCTGCACAGGAGCTCGGTGCTGGAAGAGGGAAAAAACAAAAATTAAGCATCATCAAATGCATTAATTTAAGAAATATTTGCACATTTCCTGTTCTAGGGTTTAGGAATATAGTGGTAAACAAAACACAAGAGGTGCCATTTCTCATAAAGCTTATGCTCTAGTGCAGTGGTTCTTTACCAAGGGCAATTTGCTTCCCAGGTGACATTCGGTAATGCCTGTAGATGTTTTTAGTTGTCATGAGAGAGGGGTGGGGAGGATGTACTACTGGCATTCCATGGGCAGAGGCCAGAGCACTGCTAAACATCGCACGATACACTGGTAGTCCTCACAACAGATAATCTGGCCCAATTATCAACAGTTCTGAGGCTGAGACATCCTGATTTAATAGAAATTAAAGATACAAATATAAAAACAAAACGAATGTTACCTTTACCATTCCTCGAATCATTGTGCAGTAGGAATGTGCGTTTTTCTCCGGCATTAGAGCAAAGATTCTCTCAGCATTGTTTTTTGCTCTAGACACAAAAGAGTAAGTGTGAACCAGGGGAGAAAGAAAAAGCCAAACACAATTTATTGAGAACTTACAATGTTCCAGGCACCGTTCCGAGCACTTTATGCATATAATTTCAAATAATTCTCACTACCCAGAGAGGGAGATACGGTTATCATCATTTTGAAAATGACAAAAACTGAGGCTCAAAGAGCTTCAGTTGTCCAAGGCTTTGTAGTTAGGTGGCAGAACCAAGGACTAAAAAGGGAATTTTTATGAACAAGTAATATATAGTCATGTGCCACATAA
>NW_011888937.1:528354-533081 GCF_000151845.1 Pteropus vampyrus
CAGTGGATGCTGTCTCCATCTTATATATTTCTAGCAAAAAATATTTTAGGACCATTAGAAGACAAAATGAGGGTTCCTCCTTACCAATATCTTATTCCATTTTTCCTCAAATTTCTCATTCATCATTGCTGTTGCTTCGATCAATGAATTGAAGGTATATACATCACCTGTAAAAGAAAAAACTACTTTAACAAAATTTGAGGTTGAAGATTAACCCCTAAAGGCGAAGTGGTCATGCACATGTGGTTCTTGGCTTATGACGTAACCACAAAACTAGAAAACCACGCTCTTTTCTGGATCTCTACTCTTGCTTCAATCACCCGTTCTGTAGGTAAAGATTAAAAGCGAGCTAATGATTGAGGCAACATCCAAAGATTTTACAGATTCTTGAGAGAAAGGAAAAAAAAAAAGGAGGGAGTAGAGTTCACCAAACACACTTACCATGGAGTCTGTTGTTTAATAATTCAGTGTACAAGTTTAATGCCTGCACAGGAGCTCGGTGCTGGAAGAGGGAAAAAACAAAAATTAAGCATCATCAAATGCATTAATTTAAGAAATATTTGCACATTTCCTGTTCTAGGGTTTAGGAATATAGTGGTAAACAAAACACAAGAGGTGCCATTTCTCATAAAGCTTATGCTCTAGTGCAGTGGTTCTTTACCAAGGGCAATTTGCTTCCCAGGTGACATTCGGTAATGCCTGTAGATGTTTTTAGTTGTCATGAGAGAGGGGTGGGGAGGATGTACTACTGGCATTCCATGGGCAGAGGCCAGAGCACTGCTAAACATCGCACGATACACTGGTAGTCCTCACAACAGATAATCTGGCCCAATTATCAACAGTTCTGAGGCTGAGACATCCTGATTTAATAGAAATTAAAGATACAAATATAAAAACAAAACGAATGTTACCTTTACCATTCCTCGAATCATTGTGCAGTAGGAATGTGCGTTTTTCTCCGGCATTAGAGCAAAGATTCTCTCAGCATTGTTTTTTGCTCTAGACACAAAAGAGTAAGTGTGAACCAGGGGAGAAAGAAAAAGCCAAACACAATTTATTGAGAACTTACAATGTTCCAGGCACCGTTCCGAGCACTTTATGCATATAATTTCAAATAATTCTCACTACCCAGAGAGGGAGATACGGTTATCATCATTTTGAAAATGACAAAAACTGAGGCTCAAAGAGCTTCAGTTGTCCAAGGCTTTGTAGTTAGGTGGCAGAACCAAGGACTAAAAAGGGAATTTTTATGAACAAGTAATATATAGTCATGTGCCACATAACGATATTTCAGTCAGTGACAGACAGCATACATGACAGTGGTCACAAAAAATTGGAATGAAGCTGAAAAATTCCTATCGCCTAGTGACATGCATTACTCCTACTTCTGTGGTGATGCTGGTGTGAACAAGTCTACTATGCTGCTAGCTGGATCAAAGTAAAGCATATATAATTACAGCAGCAGGCTGTACTGTCTAGGTTTGTGTATGTACATGTACACTCTACAATGTTTACACAAGGCTGAAAGTACCTAATGAGGCAGTTCTCAGACTGTATCCCTGCTGTTCAGTGGCGCATGACCACATACTCAAAGTATTAAATAAAAAGCAACCTGTACCACGGGGTCCACAGCGAAGTTTCTCCATCTGCCTTCATCAGATATGATACCCAGGCAACCACAAACCTGCAGTTTCTCCTGAATCCTTTGTCCTATTCTAGCACATGTACATGTTCACATTCTACCTAGTGTACTACTCTTTTTCTTAAAAATCACTTCAAAGAAGACTTCAGATATCAAAGGTTGCTTTCTTTCCCAGATATCCACATGAAATACCTTTCTTTTATTTAGACCCTTCTAGTCAGTTAATGTAAATCCTCAAATGTTAGTTAAATGTTATTCACCTTTTGTTTGGAAGTGCTGAATATTTTGCTTGCTGGCCAGTAGTCTTAACTTAGAAGAACTACACTCTAGTATATATGCATTCTTACCTCAACGAGAATATTGAATCTTTTGAAATTAGAGGTATATGTTGCAAGCTGAAACTACTGACAAACTACCAAAGGAACTACATACCCTGTGGAGGTTACATGGAGTTAAATGGGGGAGAAAAAATTAAGTGCCAATGTTGTACTGCTGGTTAGAGGTAAAGATCTTACGAAAACAGGTCAAAATGCACATGAATACCAATCATGATATTTATACTATACACTAAAAACAAATTAGTTTAGAATACTAAAGGATCATATCTTGTTTAGGAGGTGATGGACAACATTCCACACACTATATAGAACCGTAACATAAGGTTCTAATTATGTGTAACATACCTCCAAGTAACTCCAAACTGATGACCAATTTTCTTCTTAGATTTCTCACTGTTTTCCTCTGTGGCCTCTTCCTGCAATGAACCATCGCCAACAGAAATAAAACAAAAGATGACAATAGAATGTATCTCCTAGTTAAAACTATTCAAAATCAGGAAGGCAAAGGAAACTTCAGAAAAATAAAGAAAATACCACTTATCAGTGTCTTTCCATACCCAGGGAGACCTACACTAGTACTCTCAATCACCACACACCACCATTACCATAATCCATAGGTCCCCAACCCCTGGGACTGGTCTGCAGCCTGTTAGGAACTGGGCCGCACATCTGTATTTGTGGCCGCTCTCCAGCAACTAGCATTGCCGCCTCGGCTCCACCACAGATCATAAGGCATTAGATTCGCATAGGAGCACCAGTCCCCGGCACCAAAATGGCTGGGGACTGCTACCATAACTCAAATCACCCACTATTGGATATCGTTTGTTTTCAACATTTTTGCAATTATAAGTATGAATTATTAGGAAAAAGGCCTTATTAACATCTTTGTTCACATAAGCCAAAGTTTCCTTGGGATCTTTTTCCAGAAGTCAAATACTGCTTTGATTGAGAGAGATCAGTATCAACAGGCTATCCCGTGGCACGATACTGTTCTGTACCCCCAGCAGTGTGCTCACTCCACTCTGCTCATGTATGTATAAATTTCTGAAGGCGCTGGAGCCAGGGGGTCTTTACCTGTCTGTTACTCATTATGCTGTCATTATAAGTAACACCAACATATGGGCCTGCCTGAACATTTCTTGTCAAAGCTTTTCCTACATGGGGTAGGCAAAGTCGAAATATTTTTTTAAAAGGGAAGGGTTAAATTGTTTAAATCTCTCTTCTTCTGCACTTTTTATCAAAGCTACCGTACCACCCACACCTCAGAACAAATCTATATCACCCTAACATACGACACAATAACCTGCCTGACTTTGAAGTGTTGCTACCAAAAGAAACTTAAAAAATTATCACCAAAGCCCTTACCAAATCTTCTGATTTTTCCTTTTGTTGAAAACGATAATCAGTGGAGGGTTCTTGGTCACCATAGTAACACAACAAATCCAAGAGACTATTAGTTGTTTCCAGAGATACAGTGGTTCCTATGGGTAGAAGAAAAAAAGGGCCAAAAACCTTGAAACATCAAAGATTTAAAGCCCATTAGATAAAAAGGCTTCAATTCTTCTATAAGCCGTAGTTTTCAGTATCATCCACTATTTCTACAAATGCAAGCAGAACTATTTCACTTGGATCCAGGCCCTCACCTGCCCAGAAATAACAGCTTAAATGTCTACTTATAATAGCCTTTAAAAAATCGTTGCTCAAAACATTATGCTCCAATCTTGACAATTAAGAAGCACAGAAGGAAACAGAAAAACATGGATATAAATTTAGTGTTTTAAATGAAGTCACTGTATTTTTCTAAAGAAAATATACTGAAAATAAAAATGCCCAGGAAATTTAAAAGGTCTGAAAAGAGTACAGCAGAGTGGATAGGACATCTGACTATCTCAGAACTATGACCCTGAAAAATCACTTAATAATTAGTTAATGTTAACTAAATATTAATACTCATATTACACAATATGAAATTATGTTATTAAATGACCATGGAATATGTATTATATATAAATAACATCAATATGTAATTATAGGATACACAATTATATAATCTATAATTATCATATATGTGGATGATACACTGTCTTTAGAAATGTTTACTGAATATCTTCATGTGTTTTTACCATGCAGCATGTAAAACTAGAGGAAAACAAATCTTAGCACTAAGAACTCTGTTAATACAGACTTAGCAGATATTTGTCCTATTCAACAAGCAGATGGAGAAGCCTCCCTAAACGATAATCTGCATCAGTAATTCATTGGTACACTGAATGTTATAACAGGCTATATATACAAATTCTCAAATCAAACATAGCTTTCTAAAATGTTTCTTGTGTTCAAGGCTGTATTGAGTGATTCAGTGCAGTTTCTATCTCTTCTACGTTTGGTTGATTTTTATACTAAATCACTGTACTCCAGATTCCATAAACTTAAAACAATACTGCTGCTTTTGACATTACTATAGCTACATTCTCATGGTGATTACAAGCCATGCTATCTGGCTCTATATTCCTGGAGGGTCATTCATCCAGATTAAATTCAGAGAGCCACAGGATTTGAGAGACAGAAGCTCAGAGGAATCAAGTGACTTTTCCAAGGCCATGGAGCTAATCAGTGTCAGAACTAAAACCAGTATCTGTCCAAGCCTCTGATCCAATTATTTAGTGCTTATTCATTTTTAAACATTTCTTTGTTTTATATCTTCCAAACAAACTTAAAGAGCACAAGAAATATGAATATATTATGTA
>NW_011888937.1:533131-560238 GCF_000151845.1 Pteropus vampyrus
CAGGGGGTCTTTACCTGTCTGTTACTCATTATGCTGTCATTATAAGTAACACCAACATATGGGCCTGCCTGAACATTTCTTGTCAAAGCTTTTCCTACATGGGGTAGGCAAAGTCGAAATATTTTTTTAAAAGGGAAGGGTTAAATTGTTTAAATCTCTCTTCTTCTGCACTTTTTATCAAAGCTACCGTACCACCCACACCTCAGAACAAATCTATATCACCCTAACATACGACACAATAACCTGCCTGACTTTGAAGTGTTGATACCAAAAGAAACTTAAAAAATTATCACCAAAGCCCTTACCAAATCTTCTGATTTTTCCTTTTGTTGAAAACGATAATCAGTGGAGGGTTCTTGGTCACCATAGTAACACAACAAATCCAAGAGACTATTAGTTGTTTCCAGAGATACAGTGGTTCCTATGGGTAGAAGAAAAAAAGGGCCAAAAACCTTGAAACATCAAAGATTTAAAGCCCATTAGATAAAAAGGCTTCAATTCTTCTATAAGCCGTAGTTTTCAGTATCATCCACTATTTCTACAAATGCAAGCAGAACTATTTCACTTGGATCCAGGCCCTCACCTGCCCAGAAATAACAGCTTAAATGTCTACTTATAATAGCCTTTAAAAAATCGTTGCTCAAAACATTATGCTCCAATCTTGACAATTAAGAAGCACAGAAGGAAACAGAAAAACATGGATATAAATTTAGTGTTTTAAATGAAGTCACTGTATTTTTCTAAAGAAAATATACTGAAAATAAAAATGCCCAGGAAATTTAAAAGGTCTGAAAAGAGTACAGCAGAGTGGATAGGACATCTGACTATCTCAGAACTATGACCCTGAAAAATCACTTAATAATTAGTTAATGTTAACTAAATATTAATACTCATATTACACAATATGAAATTATGTTATTAAATGACCATGGAATATGTATTATATATAAATAACATCAATATGTAATTATAGGATACACAATTATATAATCTATAATTATCATATATGTGGATGATACACTGTCTTTAGAAATGTTTACTGAATATCTTCATGTGTTTTTACCATGCAGCATGTAAAACTAGAGGAAAACAAATCTTAGCACTAAGAACTCTGTTAATACAGACTTAGCAGATATTTGTCCTATTCAACAAGCAGATGGAGAAGCCTCCCTAAACGATAATCTGCATCAGTAATTCATTGGTACACTGAATGTTATAACAGGCTATATATACAAATTCTCAAATCAAACATAGCTTTCTAAAATGTTTCTTGTGTTCAAGGCTGTATTGAGTGATTCAGTGCAGTTTCTATCTCTTCTACGTTTGGTTGATTTTTATACTAAATCACTGTACTCCAGATTCCATAAACTTAAAACAATACTGCTGCTTTTGACATTACTATAGCTACATTCTCATGGTGATTACAAGCCATGCTATCTGGCTCTATATTCCTGGAGGGTCATTCATCCAGATTAAATTCAGAGAGCCACAGGATTTGAGAGACAGAAGCTCAGAGGAATCAAGTGACTTTTCCAAGGCCATGGAGCTAATCAGTGTCAGAACTAAAACCAGTATCTGTCCAAGCCTCTGATCCAATTATTTAGTGCTTATTCATTTTTAAACATTTCTTTGTTTTATATCTTCCAAACAAACTTAAAGAGCACAAGAAATATGAATATATTATGTACACTCCAATGTTAAAAATGGAAGCTAAAGAATGGCTATGTTACTCTGTGATACAACACAGTGCACAATAAACTACCAAGTTGCAACTCTATCCTATCTATAATTTTAAAGTGAAATTAAAGCAGAACTTGAAATATAACTTATTAAACTATTAAAAATACAAACATAGCCATCAAGCAGAGTTAAGTACAATAACACTAGTAACTTATACTCACAACTATTGGGATTGTGTACTGTGGCCCATTTTGAAGCCCACGTTCAGGGGCAGGGGATGACTTTAAATGAACTTAGTCACCTGCTTGCAAGAGCTGATCAAACATGTCCACTGAAGCTTTAACTTTTTTGAGCTTGATTCGTTCCTTCAGGGCAGCTTCACTTATATCTTCAATCTGAGGTTCAAAGCACTCAGGCATTAAACACTAGGAAAATAAGATGGCTAAATTTACTACAAACAGGTAAAAGTCAAAAGATAACAGAGCATGACAAAACTTTTATCACCAACACACCAGAATGTCACTGTTCCAATTCATATTACATGAACCAAATACTATTTATAATATTACATGTCTTTGTAGGAAACACACTTTAAAAAATGTCAAACAAAACAAAACAAAACAAAAAAAAACAAAAAAAACACCTCTCCAGTCTCCAAAACAAAACTATTTAGCTATCTCCTAACTTGGGGAGAAAAATTTAAAAGCAACTAAACATAAGTATCTAATCTAGCTCTGAAGAATCCTAATTCCAACTAAATTTCTCAACTTCAAGATGAATTTATTATTTTTTTCCCCTGCTAAAATCATCCTTTCTTCCCAATCTTGAATAAGAGTCAGAGCACACTTGGTTTCCAAAGGCAGAAACCTTTCATCTTTGATGCTTCTTTTACTCTAAACATTTAATTATCACTAAGGTATGCTGACTTTATCTCACTCACTAATTTATTCTAATACTTACTGAATGCCCACAATTTTACTCCTGATATTGGGGACAAAGAAATGAAAGTCACTCTCTGCCCTCAAGACCTTACAATCTAATGGAGAACGCAATAAGGACATAATTATGATACAGTGTGAACAGTAAACAACATAAGAGATCTCAGAGGTGCTGCCTGCCATGGAGGCACCACACAAAATACTCGCTCTTCATAACTACAGAACAAAGCAGTAGATGGAAATACAATTTAGAGTTCAACGTAGAGGAATCTAGGCCAGATGTACAAGAATGCCAAATGGAGTACCAGGATTGTTGAAGCAAGAAGAGTATAAACAGGAAAAAAAAGAAAAAGACTGAACATGGAAACCTAAGACATACATCAATGCATAAGGAGTGACAGAAAGGCTACTGAAGGAAACGGAAAAAGAACAGTCATAAAAGTAAAGATCTAGAAGTCTGGTGTCACAGAAGCCAAATGGGGAAAAGATGAGGAGCAAATAAATACAGGCGTTTAAAAAAAAAAAAAAAAAGGTTATGATTGTGAGCACATATAACTGTACACATTAAGACTTTTCACCCAAATATTGAGAGCACTCAAATCGTTACTCAAGCCACAAAAGCTTGGTTTAATTCACATTTATATAGTGTCATCTGAAAATCGTAATTACCTCTGCTTACCGGTATATCAGGTTCAGCTATATTCTTCTGAAAATATTTGGGATGTAAATTAATAATAAACTTTGCTGCATTCTCTCCAGACTTCTTTGCCAGCAAAAATGAACGCTATATAAAGAAAAAATTTAGGTATAAATTGGTTATTTACATGTAACTTAGACTCAAGAGATCAGTCACAGTCTCAGCAAGAATTACTATTCTCCCCACTAAAGAGGAAGGCCACAACACACAGAATCCCAATTAGAAGTTAAATTACATAATACGTATCCACCTCTGCTACTGAGTGTGACATAATTCCAGGTTATGCCTTACACACATCTTCAGGTATATAAAAACAATGCATTAAACTGAGTAGATTGCTCCAGTGTTAAAAACCAAAACCAAAATCCCTCTCCATAGCTAATTGAGATTAGTTATGGAGAGGGGTTTTGATGAAAGTTGCTAGCAAAGGATTCAAAAAGTCTACCAATTTATCAGCATCTGTAAACTTTTACAAAGTTTTTACAACTAAATTACGTATGTACTCTTGTACCCAAACCAACAAAACATAATACTAGAAGAGTCACTCGAAAGTACTCACTGATTCCACTGAGGATGTTGGTATGAGATAAGGATCATCTTGAAATGCATATGGGACGGCTGTGGTATCCTGTGAAGACACAGAAGTCTCTTTAGGATTTTTATTAAGAGGACCTTGTGAGTTTCGGTGATGTCCAAAAAGTCTATAAAATAAGTTTCAATTTGTACATAACACACATGCAGAAATATGTATGTACATTTATATTTGTGTGTGTGTACGCAGTGGGGGGCAGGGAGGAGACACTAATACCTATAATGTTCTCTCGGCTCTGTGAGACTTGGTTATAATTACACCCAACTTAAAGCAAACAATGTTTTTTTTACAAACGTAAGTACAAACAATTTAAAGCAACCCCCATGACTGCTTCTTAAGATCTGAGTCCACTATCAATATAGCCTACTGTTGTTTTAAATTCTAGGTAAAGATCTTCTAAATTAACTAGTCTGGGCACTGACTTCCTACACAAGGGTTTCCTTCAAAGAACGGCCAGTAATCACCCAAAAGTCCCTCCTCCAAATGGAGGACACTACCAGGCCCTCTATGGAGGTGGGAACAGTAGCAGCTTCTCCTGTGTCCAGCTGCCCAAGGCTCCACACTTCTTTCCACTCACCAGCACCACCAGGAGTTCACTCAGAGCTGCCCTAAAATTACTTCTTCTATTCCTCTCCCCTCCCTCAGAGCCTCCTTTCCTGGGCCTTATAGAACCTTTGTTCCAGAGGAAAAACTCACCCTATATCCTGAATCTCTTCTGATTGTCCCCTTGATGCCTTGTCTTACCTGAATTCTCAGCGAGGGGAGGAGAGAGATTCCCTGCAGCTCTCAATGGAGGGCTGCTCACACACAGGGTTTGAAGGCAGTATTTTGGGGGGTCCTAGCTCCCTGTTGCCACTTTCAAAACCCGTATTTCTTCACACTCGTTTGAGGCACATTTCATCTGGTTATGTCACTCTACCAAGATGAGATGTGCATATAAGCCACATAATAGCAAACCAGAGGTAGCAGTTATAGGTTAGCTGCCCTGAACTAGTCCCTCATCATATCCAACTGTTGCCTGGCTCTGGCTCTGGTCCTCTCCAGTACTCTTATTAAATACCTGTTCAGGGCCTCTAGTTTTGGCGACATGCTGGACTTCCTTTAAATTTACTAGAGTTAGTCTTCCTGTTTTTGACAAATTTTCCTTCCCCAGTGATTTCTAAGTCCTTCGTGGTCTCCGAGAAACAACTCCACTCTGGCCCTGTAGCTCAGATGCCTCAAACCACATTTATCCCCAAACTGAACTTCCCTTACAGTTACCCTACCTCCTCTCTTCTCTAACTCACTGAATGGTACTGACCACTCTGCAGTCCAATCCTATGATTCCTTCCCATTACGTCTATCCAACCCACCTGTCATCAGGCCCAGCCAACTCTAGTTCCTTAATATCCCCTACCTATTGCACTGTTCCTTATCCCAACTGCCACTGCCTTAGTTCAGTGCCTTCTCCTTATTCACTCATTCAATATTTATTGAGCACCTCATACATGCCGGGCATTATTCTAGCTACCAGGGAGACAACAAAATCTCACTCCCTTGGAGAACTTACAATCTCGTGAGGGAAAAAAGTCTCCATAAAGTAAACAAATGTAAAGTATATTCAGAGGAGATAACTATTATACAGAAAAATGAAATATAGAAAGGGAATAAGTATCCAAAAAACAAACAAACTAACAAACAGAAAACCCCAAAATATGTGATTTTAAATAACGTGGTTAGGGGAGGCCTCACTGAAAAGGTGACATTTAAGCAATGACTTCAAGAGATGAGGGCGCAAGCTATGTGGATATCTCAGGGAAAAACGGTCCAGGCAGAAGGAAGAGCAAACATCAAAGCCCTCAAGCAGGGGCATGCCTGCTAACAAACGGAGAACTAGCCAGGAGGCCTGCATGGCTAGAGCAGAGTGAGCAGGGTATGCAACAGGGTATGTAGTCAGAGCAATGTGTGTATGGGGGGTCTTGCAGGGCCTCAGGAGCCTGCGGACAGACTTCGGTTTTTATTCCAATTATGAGAAATGAGAAGCCACTTGAGTTCTGAACAAAGAGTGTTGTGATCTACCACTTTAGCGGTCATTACAGCTGCTTAGCTGAGGAAGTAGAGTGGACAGAGACGTTTTAATTAATCCAGGACATTAAGAGATGATGGTGGCTTAGATGACCATTAAGATGATCAAAATATATTTTTATATATATTTGTCCTTTCACTGTAATAAAACATGGCTGTAGGACTATATGCTAAATCCCGAGTCCTCCTAGCAAATCACTGAACCTGGGAGTGGTCTTGGGAACTCCACATACATAAATTTTCAAGGAAGAAACAAAGAATTTACTAATGTGAAGTATGAGAGAAAGAAGAGTCAAAGATGTCTCCCCTGGCCTTTTGAGCCACGCTTCTCTTGCTCACGCCCGCTTCCACTTCTGGAAGCATACTTTCCCTTCTAATAAAACTTTTCTTTACTACTGTAAAAGAAAAAAAAAGTCTCCCAGGATTTTGGCTTGAGCAACTCTAAGAACGAAACTGCCATTAACAAAATGGCAAAGAAACGCGTGAGGTGGTTTGGAGGGAAAGGGATTTGGTTTCAGACATGTTAATTTAAGATCTTTATCATACATTCCAGTGGAAAGGTTTTCCATCTCTCCACATTGTCATCCTTTCTAAAATTTGTCTGAAACGTCACATCACTGCTTAAAATTCTTCAATGGACTTGGATAAAAATCACTAGGATAGCATTCATGATTTTGCTTCATCTCTCATTCTCTACCCCACAAATCTTTGATTCCCATCATACAAACTCCTCATTCCATTCCTTTGTGCCTATGCTCATGCTGCTGCCTCTGCCAGAAATGCTCTTTCCCATTACTGCAGCCTTGCTGCTCACCTCCCAAGCATCAATCTAACTTCACTCTTCTGGAAGTCCTTTTGCAGTCGGGCTTATGTACACTCTGCTCAGTGCTCCTTTAGTTTTCCTCTCTAGGAACCATGCAAGGACTGTCTTATTTCTACAACCATCAGCACAGTACCTGGTAAGCATCATAAGGATATGATAAGTAGTACTGAATGAATAAATGACTATTCCTTAGATTTTAAGGACCTTAAGCTCAGACAATTGTACATACAATTCTACAATTTCTTCTGAGCCACGCTCATTAAAAAACTAAGAGTAATCTCAGAGGCCCATTTCCCTAATTTACATTTCAGGTTCCTATTTATGGATAAGTAAGCTGTTGAAAATCTCAATGTCCTGCTAGTGCAGAGATGTGATATTTAAAACGCTTCCTCGGAAACTGCTAAGGTGTATCAGTGCATATTTGGCCCAACATCCCATTAGGTTTAATATCTACAGAAGAAGAACAATTCTGGAAATCCGTGATCATGGCCTCATGGAGGATCAGTATCTACATAATGTTGCAAAAGAAAGGACTTAATTATTTTAGACATTTCCCCACAGTTGAAATTAAAGGTAGTTTCTAGCTAATGAAAAATACAATCGATAATAAAGTCCCATTTGTGAGGCATTTACCAAGTTTTCAGTTTCTCTATCACCCTACAAGCTCTACTGTCAATTCAACCAATTATTAACAAATAAATCATTAAGATAGTTGTGGTAATAATAAAACAGCTAGCATTTACTGAGCATTCCTTTGTGCTAGGCACTGTTTACCTCTATACATGCATTAATTTACTTTCCATCAGACCTTGAGGTTTGGTGCTATAATTAATCCTCATCTTACAGATTAGGGAACAACAGCATCAAGATAAAATAACTGTGATAATGATCACAAAGCTAGTTGCTAGGCTATAAAACAAAACATTTGGCTCCAGGACCCACATTCTTAATCATTTCATTATTTTCAGCATGGTGGTACTCTACTGCTCAGTTGGTCTACAGATCACTTGCATTGTCGCATCACATCCAAACCATCTCCCAGGCACATGTATTTCAACAAGTCCTTCAGAGGATTACATTTAAAGATCACTGGTATAACATAAAAACACTGAATTTGGAAACAAAAGACATGAAACTAAGTCAAGGCTTTAACATCCTAACAAGCCCTAAGTCAGAAAATTTAAAAGCTTTAGATTCTTCATGTGTCACATGAAGAGAATGGATTAATTTTTAAGAAACTTTCTACATCTACAACAGTTTAAACATGAATAATGAAGTATGAACATTAAATGTATTATTAGCTGGGTTAGAGACAGAAACCCAATATTCCTACTTACCCTATTTACTGTGGATGCGAGTGCCTGCAGAACGGCCACTTTATCCCTAAGAATGAGAATCACAAGTTAACCCTCATCAGGGCTTTTCACACTCACACAATGAACGAGTGATTCTACTCAGAATGAACTGACCGATAACGAAGTTCAGGTCTCAAGTAAAGCCAGTTCTTATATCTCAAGATCACTAGTATAACAAGAGAAAATTGTCTAGTTCTTTTGCCTAAAGGTAATTAATACATGTTGCTACTATGCTTTGCCTACCCTAATACCATCACCCAGGCCTAGGGATTTCCACCCTCATTTCTATCATGAATCTTATTTTCTTCTGTCTAATTTCCTATGCATTCTTACTAAAGCTTTCCAGACTGCTCTTGTCTTTATTATCTAAATTGGTGGTTCTTAATTCAGTTATATATGAGAATAAACCACATGCTGTACTCTGGACCTACTGAATCAAAACCTCTACGTTCCATGGAGAACTGTCATATGCATTACTACTGAATTCCCAGATGATTCTCATGCACCCTCCTGGTTGAGAACGAACATCTCAACTCTATAATCTTTATAAGAATTTCAGGATACTTGTCCACTGAGCCTGTGGGTACAGATCTTTACTAAACTATTGGAAAAGGGGGTTTTGTTGAAATAAATGAAAGATAATTTGGTTTCAAACATTTGACTCCTGTTAGAGTTTATGTGTTTCATTTCAAAAAGGGAAATGAAAATTTAACAAACCAAAAGTATTTTTCTAAACAAAATTTAACATATAAAACAACAGAAATCTTCTGAAAGACAAAAGTACAGGAAATTTTACATTACATCAAGGCTGAGTAATTCCCTGATGTATAACATCCATCGGGTTTTCTACCCATTTTTAAGTCACGTTTATGTAATTTCAGCAAGAGACAAAGACATTCTCCCATCTTTCAGCATTCTCTAACTAAATCTTAATTTGCACATTTAAGTCTTACCAAGTGAGCACATCTTCATAACATACTAAATTTATTTATGCCAGTGAAAAAATTGTGACATTCAGATTACTCACTACTTTTTTTTAAAGTTATTTTAAAAACCAATCTCGAGAAATACATTATCCTTAAAAAATAAATTAGAACATTACAGGTTATGCTAAAGTGTATAGTGTCATCTTATGACCCTCTCCACTGTGAGTCTGTTTATATTTCTAGAACTTTTAAACATACTTATACTTTTTTATATACCTATCACCATAAAAAACACATACTGTCATTATGAGCTTACATAAGTTTGACTGCATTATCCGTGCTACTACATATAAACCTAATTAAATTCCTTTAAATGTTATATTGTATGATAACTATTTTTATTATCCACTTAGTTATCCATGGGCACTCAGGCCAGCTCAACTCATTATCTGCAGGTTCTAAAGAACTTTCTCATCCATATTCAAGTGTTCCTTCAGAACATCTAACCAGTAAGGTTAGATATTTTAAATTATAATTCTGCCAAGCTGCCTACCAAAGTATTGTTCCAATTGAGTGCCCTATCAGCAAATGTTTTTGAGAAACCATTTCTCCATACCTTCTCCTTGCCAATCTAGTAAATTTTAATATCCATTTCTTTGATGAGCCTGGTTACCTATACATGGATCATAAGTGGGCCCCGCTCATCCTAAAACTATACAACTCAGATTAACTTCTTCAGAACACTGCCTTTATCACATCATATTCATATACAACAACACACAACGACTCTCCACAATTTGTTAGTTTTCTTTGGCACCTGAGTGATCTAGGAAATCACAGCCTCAAATCATGCTTCATCTCTAAAATGAGATAACGGTAACTTATGGTCCTTATGGCTCCTGCCAACTCTAAAAGCATAAATTCCTGAGCCTAGAATTCAGAGGCTATTAGAGAACATTCGTCACCCACTTTTTCTGCAAAGTGACAGACAGTAAATATTTTAAGCTTCATGGGCTATAGGGACTCTGTTGCAACAACTCAGTTCTGCCAGTGCAGTAACAAAGTAGCCACAGATGATGTTAACAAATGAGTGAGATTGTGTTCCAAAACATTTTAATTGACACCGAAATTTGAATTTTATGTAATTTTCACATACCATAAAATAGTCTTTTGACTTTTTCACTAAAAAAAAATTTTAAAATGTAAAAACCATTCTTGGCTCATGGGCTATAAAAAGAACAGGCCTTAGTTTGCTGACCAATGTTCTGTATCAACTACTTTATTTCCTCTGTTCTAACAGAGCATCTTTCATAGGCCTGCCTGCTTGGCCTCCTCTCATCCACATGTCATAATCATGTCCCACTCTACCTTACTGTTCTCTCTCTCTCTAGGTCTCATACTTTAGGGTTCAGAAGAATTACCTGCAGGAATATGCATTTTAAACAAAATTCCCAGGTGATCCTGATGCTAAAAAAATAATGTTACCCATTATAAGGTACAAGTAAATTTCTACATTTTTCAATATAATTCCCCTTGATTATTGCAATAGAAATACACTTGGTTTATATCATATCCTATGTTGCCTTTAATCACGTAAAATTTAGGTACACATGTAATATGAATATAATGTGAAAATAAGGTATGAAGGACAAAATATACATGGGGCCTGACTAGATTATAAGCCATCTGAACATGCCTTCCAAAAGCTCCTTTTTTTGTATTCTCTGTAGTAAGTACCTGGGACAGAGGCTGGAAAAGTGCTCTGGACTTGAATGGCATTCAAGAAAATGATTCATTCATGAATATGTTTATTCCTACTCTTATCTTGTTTCTGATTCCCAGGCCAGAGAAGGCACAAATGAACCTGAATATAGTATTTAGTAATTGAAAATCAGAAGTGGAGTACAGAACGGTACATCTAACAAATCAATTTTACTAAATATATACATATAATTTGCATTTTAAAATGTCATGCCCCAGAACTTTGAAATAATAGTTATCATCTATTGAGCTCTAACAATGTGGAGGCTTAATCCTCTGAGGTAGGTACTATTATCATCTACATTTCACTATGGTGCAGAGGTTAAATAACTTGCCTCTGCGTGTGATTGCTAGTAATTTTGTATCCTTTTTGAATGTTCAATTTATCTCATCCACCTTTTGGCAATAACCATTAATATTTTTGTAATTTAAGAAAGCTTTTTAAAAAAATTAACCTTGGTCTTTAGGTCATACTCAGGAAAGATATGGCTTTTTGAGGGGCTTTTAAATGCATTCAATAATATTAGTACAAAAGAACATTTGTAAAAAAAAAGTTTAGTTCTTACCAAAGCTTACAACATTTGTATTCAACAAATGTTGAATGAATAAGGCAATATGTTCAAAGATCTATCCAGTGAGTTAAAAAAGATAAATTTTGCAGTCTACATCATTTATTTTATTTTACTTCATTAAAGACCATAAAGATAATACTTCTGTCTGATCTCCCAACCATATGAGATCTACCTTAAGAAAAATAAACTATTCTAAAGATGATGCTCATGATTAATCACTATTATGTAATTAACCCAAACTTAATTCAAAAGGCCTTTTAACTCTTTTAAATAAATCTTATTCCCCATTTGTTCACTACTCCCCACATTCCTCTTTTATATTCTTTTAAACTCCCAAGATTTTTCTCCCTCAGCTGTTCCCTCCCTAAGAAGGCTCTTCATTGTTTTTCATGTTACTGGATCGTTATTTAACAATGTTTTGTTCATAATAAGTACTCAACCGCTTGATGAATGAACACTGAGTAAATACTCACCAAGTTTTCCTTTTTGGAATGACCACTTCTTCAGTCCCTTAATGTGAAAATTAAAACAAAGTAGATCAATTTCCCAATACTAATATTACAAAAAAGTACAATGTGTTAATATAAAAATTGAATTATTTCAATATATTTTTATATACCTTTTACATCAGCTCCTTCAAACTTTGGGAGGGCTGCACTTCCACAAAAAAATCTGCAAAAAATAAAAGCTCTAAAGCTAAAACCATTAATTAAGTTCCTACTTCATCTCCATGTAAGTGCATTCTGAGCCCAAATTTTCCAATTATCATGGATCCAACTAACCGAATAATTCACGTCTATGTACACTGAGAAGACATGGCCTCAATAGCAACTTCAAAACAATTACAAAACAGATATAAAATATGAACACATATTTCATATTTCAAAGAAATTTAATCAGATGATCTCATTAAATGAAATCGGGGAAAAAAGGAAAATATTAATAGCACTTGAACAACTGAACAGTTGATTTTAAATATAGGAACTTTTAACTTTGGGAATCTAAAACTAAGGTTATGAGGGACAATTTAATAAGCTGATCATATATGGATAATGTCCTAATAAGACTTTCCCACTTAAAGCAATCATGACAAATTATGAAACTAAGGTCACCACGGCCTTTCAATTCACTTTGTTCAACAATCAGGAATGTACCAAATATGTACATCCTAATTTAAACTTGGAACTGCTGTTTTTAAAATCTAAAATACAGAATCACTGATCCATGACTAACTTAAAATTTTCTGATCACATTAAGAAATACAGTCAACATACCACATAGGTAATGTGCACTATTACTTGTGCACTATTACTTTGTGTATTCCCTTTTTAAATGGTACTATTCAAAAAATTGTCAAGATGTGACTAGGAAATTACTTTCTCTACTGGTATCTGGTCTCAGGCATCTTTTTAAAGCAATACCCTTCTGCTAGGGATCAACTTCAGAAAGAACTCAAATCTTTCAAATCATGCTGTTTCTTATGACATCAGGACACACAAGACCACTGCTATCTTTGATAAGGAGAAAATTCTAAGATGTCCGAAATTAAATTACAGCAATCCAGATAGCAGGAAGAGACAAAAAGGGGTTAATCTGTCACTGCTCACTCTCCTTAGTTGGAATTATTAAATTACCTCCCAAGTAGTGGCTATATCCAAAATTATCTAAAAAGAGACAACAGCTGGATGCCGTTGACCCAGGAGCCTCCGCTTCTTGTTTATACACGAGCTTTATGGATTCTACTGTGGACTCTGCTGTGTCTCTCCCAGAACTGGCCCCATTTCAGCCTCTTTGTCTACGGCTAATACAAATTCTTTCAGAACAGCTTACATCTTTCTCCCTACTAAGTGATGTATAAAAACGCTTGCAAAACCAAGGGAAAACCAACATGTATTTCCTACCCAGACTACACTTGGTTTATATCATATCCTATGTTGCCTTTAATCACGTAAAATTTAGGTACACATGTAATATGAATATAATGTGAAAATAAGGTATGAAGGACAAAATATACATGGGGCCTGACTAGATTATAAGCCATCTGAACATGCCTTCCAAAAGCTCCTTTTTTTGTATTCTCTGTAGTAAGTACCTGGGATAGAGGCTGGAAAAGTGCTCTGGACTTGAATGGCATTCAAGAAAATGATTCATTCATGAATATGTTTATTCCTACTCTTATCTTGTTTCTGATTCCCAGGCCAGAGAAGGCATAAATGAACCTGAATATAGTATTTAGTAATTAAAAATCAGAAGTGGAGTACAGAACGGTACATCTAACAAATCAATTTTACTAAATATATACATATAACTTGCATTTTAAAATGTCATGCCCCAGAACTTTGAAATAATAGTTATCATCTATTGAGCTCTAACAATGTGGAGGCTTAATCCTCTGAGGTAGGTACTATTATCATCTACATTTCACTATGGTGCAGAGGTTAAATAACTTGCCTCTGCGTGTGATTGCTAGTAATTTTGTATCCTTTTTGAATGTTCAATTTATCTCATCCACCTTTTGGCAATAACCATTAATATTTTTGTAATTTAAGAAAGCTTTTTAAAAAAATTAACCTTGGTCTTTAGGTCATACTCAGGAAAGATATGGCTTTTTGAGGGGCTTTTAAATGCATTCAATAATATTAGTACAAAAGAACATTTGTAAAAAAAAAGTTTAGTTCTTACCAAAGCTTACAACATTTGTATTCAACAAATGTTGAATGAATAAGGCAATATGTTCAAAGATCTATCCAGTGAGTTAAAAAAGATAAATTTTGCAGTCTACATCATTTATTTTATTTTACTTCATTAAAGACCATAAAGATAATACTTCTGTCTGATCTCCCAACCATATGAGATCTACCTTAAGAAAAATAAACTATTCTAAAGATGATGCTCATGATTAATCACTATTATGTAATTAACCCAAACTTAATTCAAAAGGCCTTTTAACTCTTTTAAATAAATCTTATTCCCCATTTGTTCACTACTCCCCACATTCCTCTTTTATATTCTTTTAAACTCCCAAGATTTTTCTCCCTCAGCTGTTCCCTCCCTAAGAAGGCTCTTCATTGTTTTTCATGTTACTGGATCGTTATTTAACAATGTTTTGTTCATAATAAGTACTCAACCGCTTGATGAATGAACACTGAGTAAATACTCACCAAGTTTTCCTTTTTGGAATGACCACTTCTTCAGTCCCTTAATGTGAAAATTAAAACAAAGTAGATCAATTTCCCAATACTAATATTACAAAAAAGTACAATGTGTTAATATAAAAATTGAATTATTTCAATATATTTTTATATACCTTTTACATCAGCTCCTTCAAACTTTGGGAGGGCTGCACTTCCACAAAAAAATCTGCAAAAAATAAAAGCTCTAAAGCTAAAACCATTAATTAAGTTCCTACTTCATCTCCATGTAAGTGCATTCTGAGCCCAAATTTTCCAATTATCATGGATCCAACTAACCGAATAATTCACGTCTATGTACACTGAGAAGACATGGCCTCAATAGCAACTTCAAAACAATTACAAAACAGATATAAAATATGAACACATATTTCATATTTCAAAGAAATTTAATCAGATGATCTCATTAAATGAAATCGGGGAAAAAAGGAAAATATTAATAGCACTTGAACAACTGAACAGTTGATTTTAAATATAGGAACTTTTAACTTTGGGAATCTAAAACTAAGGTTATGAGGGACAATTTAATAAGCTGATCATATATGGATAATGTCCTAATAAGACTTTCCCACTTAAAGCAATCATGACAAATTATGAAACTAAGGTCACCACGGCCTTTCAATTCACTTTGTTCAACAATCAGGAATGTACCAAATATGTACATCCTAATTTAAACTTGGAACTGCTGTTTTTAAAATCTAAAATACAGAATCACTGATCCACGACTAACTTTTAAAATTTTCTGATCACACTAAGAAATACAGTCAACATACCACATAGGTAATGTGCACTATTACTTGTGCACTATTACTTTGTGTATTCCTTTTTTAAATGGTACTATTCAAAAAATTGTCAAGATGTGATTAGGAAACTACTTTCTCTACTGGTATCTGGTCTCAGGCATCTTTTTAAAGCAATACCCTTCTGCTAGGGATCAACTTCAGAAAGAACTCAAATCTTTCAAATCATGCTGTTTCTTATGACATCAGGACACACAAGACCACTGCTATCTTTGATAAGGAGAAAATTCTAAGATGTCCGAAATTAAATTACAGCAATCCAGATAGCAGGAAAAGACAAAAAGGGGTTAATCTGTCACTGCTCACTCTCCTTAGTTGGAATTATTAAATTACCTCCCAAGTAGTGGCTATATCCAAAATTATCTAAAAAGAGACAACAGCTGGATGCCGTTGACCCAGGAGCCTCCGCTTCTTGTTTATACACGAGCTTTATGGATTCTACTGTGGACTCTGCTGTGTCTCTCCCAGAACTGGCCCCATTTCAGCCTCTTTGTCTACGGCTAATACAAATTCTTTCAGAACAGCTTACATCTTTCTCCCTACTAAGTGATGTATAAAAACGCTTGCAAAACCAAGGGAAAACCAACATGTATTTCCTACCCAGCCATGCTGCTGCTGGTTTTGACTCCATGCCGAAGATCGATTTTTTTTTTTTTTGCTAGCAATAACCTAATAAACTTTCTTTTAAAAAGACTTTCAGCCGTGAGAGTTAAAATTTTTTGTTCAACATCTCATGGGTGAATGCTGAGACAGACACGATGTTGTCTAACGAAAGAAATGGGTAGAAAAATGTCGACACTGGGCACTATCAAGAAAACGACTGTGAACAGCAGCATTGCGGCTTCTGCAGTACCAGGTGGAACGTTTTCTTTCTTGAGAGCTGAGGGAGGGTATTACATATAAAATGTATACTGTGAGTTACGCATCTCACTTATTCCTCACAATTTTTCGGATGGCTCTTACTAGTTCCGGTCTACAAATGAGAAAACTTACCTATCATTCCACTATGGAAATGGCAAACATTGAATCTAAGATTAGGTCTTTCCCAACTTTTCATTACAAATTACTGCCTTATATTTTCACAACGCCACTATATGTACTAAGTGGGGGGGGGGGGACGACGATCTATGTTTCCAGCTTTAACAATAAGAGCAATCCAAGGGGCTTGTTCAGATCTTTTAGACTGTTCTGTTTCTATAAACACATGGACAATTTCTTTGGCCAAATACCCCACAACATCCAGCACACATGGCGCTCATAAGCTACCTTTAGTTTGGGAAAATCTTAACAGTTTTCCCCTTTCCTCCCGTTGAGTGAAAATGAGTGAGAACCAAGAGTTAAAAAAAAAAAAACAACTGGGGATGGAATACTAGTAGCCACACTAACGAGAATGCTTGCTCCACGAGGGCAGGCTCCTAGCCTTGCCAATAGTTCTAACTCATGGGGAGGCCAGGCAACCAATAAATATATCCCTAATAAACGCGTTTTCTTCCCTTTTTCAAGGACGCTGGATCCGCACGCCGGGTTGCTGGAGCACGCGGCTGCGAGAGCGCATGCGCATTCTACGGCATCATCTTAGTTCCGCAGCTGTCAATGAAAAGGGGGTACACGGGGCTAGGTTTACATCTGGGTCTTCCCCGTAGCTTCCCCAGGCCTCTCTTACCTGCACCTATGCGCTCGTCCCCATGGACCTGCCCACCGGCCCGTCAGCGGCGGGCAAAGCCTGCAGCGGACACTCAGCCAGCGACCTGACGATGCCACCGCCATCTTTGGCTTTTTCCCATTGCATTTTGGGAAAACCTTCATGATCACCCAGTGGAGGGTGGAAGGTGGGCGGGGATAGGTCGGCTATTGGCTGAGATGGAATAAGTTGAAAACAATCATAAAATAGGTTACGAGCTCATGGTTTGAAAGACTTTGGTATGGAATTTAAGTGCTCAATACGCCTCACTCGCTTCTAAGAAAATTTCCAAAACGATTAATGTCATATATCTTCGGTTTTCAAAACGAGGGCTAGTGATCGCTCCCCAAAGCGGAAGTGATCTCATCCACGTCAACCTCCTCCTGTGAGCGTTTGTCGCGCGCAAGCGCAGTTAAAGTCACATGGTGGCTGCGGACTTGCGGCTGTGTTAAGGATTTACTGGTGGTACTTGCAACTTCTCTCTGGGCGTCAGACTCAAAATTGACCAGGAGGATGTTGGGCTCAAAGAACATGCCCTGGCGGCGGCTTCAGGGCATTTCCTTCGGGATGTATTCGGCTGAGGAGCTCAAGTAAGGAGTTGGTGGGAAGCGTGCTGAGAGCTTGTCTCCTGAGGTCGGCGCCGTAAACTACTATTCCCAAAAGGTCTTGCGCTCAGTTTATCCTTTGAGTCCATGGTTGTTGGACGCATGGCCTTCTGGGACACGTAGTTCCGGGAACGTCGGGCTGGCGTGCATTACTTAGAACCCGGTAGGACGGCGAAAGAGTTTTCGCTGGCGTGCAGGGGGTTTCGTTTTGCAGTGTTATCATCCGCCATTCTTCTAGTTAATTAACCAGCGTTTGTAAAGTTACTGTAATGCCTCTTGACTAACGCAGTTAATCAAGCACATAATTAGTTTCTTGTCTATAAAATGATTTTCCTTCAAGACTCAGGCGACAACTTCTCTTTGCTCGGGCTCCCTGTATTTCTCTGCCTAGTTACTAAATCAAGGGGTCTCCCTTAAGTCTTCATTTGATCACTGTTGCATTTGACAGTCTTGGCTACACCCTTGAAACTTTCCTCTTCTAGGACCTTATTGTCTTAAGGTTCTTCTGTTTCTGCGACAAGTACTTATTCATTTCTCTTAGTCGATCTGTTTATCAACCCACAAATATTTATTGATCATCCAGTTTTTGTCAGGTTGTATGCTAGGAGTTAGAGACACATTGATGAACAAGGTTTTCTTGCATTCATGGAATATATTCGAATGTGTTTCTGCTCCTTAACTGATCCCTCTTTTCTTTAAATCTTGGTGTTCCTCAAGGTTCTGTTCTTTCTTGTCTTAAATGTCATCCTTAAACAATTTCACCACTTTCATGATTGATATTCTCCAATTTACTATTCTCCAATTTCTAGCCCAAATTTCTTTTCCTGATTTTCAGACTCTTATACAAAACTGTTCTCGACACATCTCCGCAAAAAGCACACACAGACACCAAAAACACATACAAAAAAAACGACATGCACAGCCTCGGAGGAGGAATTTGCCCCTACAAAATGGTACCTAGTCTACTGCAGGAGGGTACCTAGTCTAGTGCAAAATGGTCACTGTTTTGTGACTGGGAAATAATTCTAGACCTGTCTCTCCTGACATCTAATTATTTGTTGAGCTCTTACCGTGTGTCACCTACATACCTATTTGTTCTGTACCATCCTTTTCAGCACTGCTGCTACTACCTTAGTTTACAGCCCTATCTCTTGTTTGAATTGTCTTTTTTTTTCCATCTTACACCTGTCCAGTTCATCCTCCACATTGCTGTTACAGTTATTCTTCCAAAGTGTAAATGTGATCATGCTACTGTCACCCTTAAAATTCTCCAGAGGCTCTGCATTTTCCTCAAGTAAAGGAAACCTTCTTAACTTAGCCTACAAGTTTTCCCACAATCAGGCCAATGCAGATTTTAGTTATAACAGTATCCTTTCTCTATCCCTACTAAACCACTTGCACATTCCAGAACCTGCCATCAGGATCCAGCATCTGGACCTTTCTTCAGACTATATTCTCTGCCTGCAGTATCCTCTTCTACTTCTCTCTGTCTCTGTCCACTCACACTCAGCGGACACCTGGAGGGCATCTCTGCCACTCTTGAGGCTCAGCTCAATCTCCTCCATTTTTTGAGGTCTTTCCACACCTAGAACAGTTTTTTACCATCGTGATTCAGTCACTTTTTGTGCTTGTTTATATTTCTGTTTTCCTCTACTAGCCTTTGAGCTTCCTATATGTCTCATTTCTTTCTTTTATCCTCAATGCTGGTTGAGTGAATGCGTGAATAAACTCCTGAGCCTCAACTCTGGTAACACTGGGAATAGTATGCTCGCCTAGAAATTCCCATTATATCATTGCCAGTCATAGATAACTATTTCATCCAAAAGCACGTGTTTGGGGTTGCTTGAATTTAAAAACAAATGATAATTGTGGAGTTTTCAAATAGGAAACTGCATGAGCAAATTTATACCAATTACTCATTGTAGACCTATGTCTGTCTAGGGTTGATAAATTTCAATAATTATGCTACGTTTTATTGTGCTAAGTTCTAATAGCTTCCCATTTCACTCAAAGTAAAAGCAAAGTCCTTAAAATGGCCTGAAAGGGCCATTATGGCCCCTGGTACTTCTCTGAACTCACCTCTGTTCCAGCCACCCTGGCCTCCTTGCTGTTCCCAGAGCACCACAGACACATACCCACCTCAGGATCTTTGCACTCCCTCCTTTTTCCTATTGTAAAGCCCCTCTGCCCGGGTGACTGCATAACTTGCTCCATCATCTTTTTCAGGCCTTTGCTCAAGTGTAGTATATCCTTCTTACTATGGGCTTCCCTCACCACTGGCCCACCCTATCATCCTTTCTCTTTACTGCTTTACTTTTCTCCACTTTCTGCCATCTAACAGACTTACCTATTTCGGTTTTTGTCTGCCTGCCTTCCTCCAATAGAATGTAAGGCTCATGAGTATAGGGATTCTTGTCTGTTTTCCCAGCAAAAGTGTGTGTAGCACATAGTATGCACTCAATAAATACTTGTTGAGTTCATGCATGGGTGGACAGGGGAGCTATCTGTTTAGCACTTGGCACTTTCAGTCCTACTACAACCATTTGTGATAGTATCTCCAGTTACAGAGAGGAAATTCAGGTCCAGAGAATAAAGTGATTCCCTAGGAAGCAGCAAAGATCATCCTGAAGCCCAAGTCTGTTAGTCTCAAGTTCTGTTCTCTTCAGCAGAATCCTTACTGGTTGCACCTCCTCTCCATCCCATTCCTGCCATGGTTAGAGGAACTTTCTCCTCTTCCCCAGCAAGAGAGAGGAACTTTGTTCCACGAACTATATTTTATGCTCGTTATCTTCTAGCCATCATAATGGAGCCGCTGCATTGACCAACTCTTAGGTGAAAAAGTTTGTCCAAGGTTATGCAGCTCAAGAGGGCAAGTGGGCTCCAGGTTTGTGGTAAGAGACCACACTCACTGCGTAGAGTTAAAGTACTCATGTGATTAGCTAGCTTACAACAAAGTGACTGTGTAGACAAGAGCCACATTAGCAGGTCTCTATGTAGTCTCCATTGGCCCTCAGAGTGACACTGGTCATGCAAAGCAGGGTCTTCTGGATCTGTTTCTCTGATCTGTCATTTTACACTCAGTTTGTAAGTCACCATTCAGGAAGAACTTAACGTTGTCTTCCAGCTTCATGAAAGAGAGAGCAGGAGAGTGGGATCAGTGCCAGGAATTCTTGAACAGTGAGTCTATTGCTAGCTTCCCAATATTCTGGAAAACTCATTTTCCTGTTCTCTTTCTTAGTTGGGAGCAGTTACAGAGCTCACATTTTTTTTTATCCCCCAAACGTGTTTTTTCTAAGAGAGCTGCTCCTTCCTTACCAGACCCCCAATTGTGAAGAGTGCTGTATTGCAGTAGGGAGGGCAGCAAGAATAACAACAGCCTTTCTTATGTCAAGGAAGTTGTTAATTTGGGCATGTATATATGGGAGACTGTCTACACCCTGGTTATCTGCTGAGAACCAAGGTCTACTTCACCACAGAGAAAGGCCGAGGCTGAGGACAAAAATATATAGTTTTGGATGAGAGCTTTTGTGTTGCTTCAGGACATAATTCTTCTTCCAGTTAGAAGAGATCTGTGCTGGTCCCACCTGCCCGCTCTTTTTCCATCATTGTAGATTCCAGTCAAGGGAAGTGTAATACCAACTGAAAGAGCATGATAGAAAGAGGATCTAGTGGTGAATGACTTTGTGTTTGCCTTATGCAGTAAATGTTTTCTTTATTTATAGTTCCAGTTAAGTCGTGGAGCTCAGTGTAAAACAAATAAGGAAATGTAGGTGAATATCTACCTCTGAAGGAGGACTTAGCCTAAAGGTAATGAAAGAAAGCACCATGGAAAAGATCTGTGAATGTCCCATTAAAATTTTTTTAATTATGCAAGCAATACCATCAAGAGAGTGAAAAGACAAAAATGAGAGAAAATTTTTACAAATACATATCTGAGAAAGGACTTGTATACAGAATATATAAAGCTTTCTTACAACTCAATGATAAAAAGGCAAATAACCCAATTAAAAAATGGGTAAAGATTTGAAGAGACATTTTTCCAAAGAAGATACACACAAATGAGTCAATAGGCACTAGAAGAGATGCTCAACATCATTAGTCATCAGGAAATGCAAATCAAAACCAAAGTGAGGTACGACATCTACATCACACCCACAAGGATGGTTAGAAGCAAAAGTCACGGTGAGAATGTGGAGAAATTAGAGCCCTCATACATTGCTAGTGGTGCACCTGCTTTGGAGAATTGTTTGGCAGTTCCTCAAAAAGTTAAGCATAAAGTGACTGATGCAGGACAGGGCAAATTCCCCCGAGTGGGCCTGCACCAAGGGAGAGGGTTCTTTGAGCGCAAGAAATAATTCAAACGTGTGCCAAAAGTAGAGTGAAAAGGAAAGTTTCTTAGAGAAGGGGTAAAGTTCCATAGACAGAGCGTGGTCTCCACTCAGAGACAGAGAGTGAGAGGATCTGAGAGAGACTCAGAAAGACAGAGACAGTGAGAGAGACAGAGTGAAGACACTGAGGAAAAGACACTAAGAAGAACTGAGAGAAAAAGACACTGAGAGGGACCCCTAGTATTTGGGGAATTGAGTTTATATATCATTCTTAGTTTCTGTGAATTATAGTTTAAAGACTTTGTTTACCCATTTTCCTTTGACGGTATAGACATAGTATGTAAGGGTAAGAGTGTGTAGTGTGAAAGGCCTGTTGACAGTTCTCATCCTTTGATCCATAGGTTCCCCATGGTTTTAGACATAGGAAATGAATGATTTTAGTTTGTGCAGGGCACAACTTAAAGACTCTGTTTCCTCTTCACGGTGTAGGGAAATGCTTTGTTAGCAAATCCAGCAGAAATCTACCTTTGTTCTGCAGGTTTCCTAGAGATCTGGCTGTAGGGCTGATCAGCATATTGCAGTCTGAATAGCTTGATTTAACACTAGTTTTCTTGCCGCCTCCCTGCATTATGACCATGTGACCCAGCACTTCTACTCCTGTTTGTATCCAAGGGAAATGAAACAAATACATCCACACACAACTTGTACAGTGTTCCTATTAGCATTATTCATAATAGCCAAAGTATAGAACTAACCTAAATGTGCATCAACTGATGAATGGATAAATAAAATATGGTATGCCCATATAATAGTAGCAGACTATTACTTGGCAATAAAAAGGAAATTTAGAATCGTACTACAGCATGGATGAGCCTTAAAAAAGTAAAAGAAGCCAGTTATAAGAGACCATATATTGTATGATTCCATTTATGTGAAATGTCCAGAACAGGCAAATCTTGAGAGACAAAAAGTAGATTAGTTATTGCCTAGGACTGGTGAGGGTGGTAGAGAGGATAGAGAGTAACTGCTAATAGATACAAGATTTCTTTTCCTGGGTATGAAAATGTTCTAAACTTAGGTTGTGGTGATGGTTGCACTCTGGATATACTAAAAAACACTGAGTGTACACTCAAATGGATGCATTGTATGGTGTATCTCAACAAAGCTGTTAAAGAATTTATAAACTTTCACATATGAAAAATGACAAAAGGCAAATTATAAACTAGGAAAAATATTCACCACCACTATAGTGAAAGATTAATGTCCTCATGTGGAAGGAGCTCATGCTGAACAATAATGAAAAAATTAAGATTTTAATTGAAAAAATAAGTAAAGGACCAAAACAGCTTTTTAAAAAAAGAAATACTGTAATAAAAGGTTAATTAATATGACAATGGATTAGCATTTTTCCTCCCTTAAATTTGGAAAGATTTTTAAGTACTGAAACTCAGAGCTGGCGAAGGCAATCTACTGTTAGCCTGCCTTTTCTGGAATGCAAGGTGTCAGGATATATCAAGAGCTTCAAAACTGTTTACACCCTTTGATTTATGGATTCTGTTTCATTGAGGAAATAATTATGTTTTTGGAAATAGAAGTTTGAATTATTCTGTGAAAAAATCTTTACATAGGTATCATAAGCTTACTTATGATAGTTTGGTTAAATGAGTTATATTAATTGCCATGTAATGAAAGATTTTGCAGCTCTTAAGAATTGTGTTTCCAAAGAATTTTTAGTGATGTAAAAACCCATTGTGTACTAATAGTACATAGAAAGACTATTTTAAAAGGAGTTAAAATACTTAACTCCTTTTACCACTCTTGCTTGTCCTGTATGCGAAATGAAATGGACAAATGCAGTGCTAGAACTACCAAATGAGCCCAGTTAATTTTTTAAAAAAATGTACCCATAGAGAAATAGTCTGTGAATTTTCTCTAGGTTGTGAGATTTGGAACATTTCTTTGTCCATATCTTTATTTTGTAAATCAGAAAAAAAAAGGTTAAAAGCAAACAGCATGAATGTAATTTTGGTAAAAGTAGTTAGATATTCTGTAGGAGCCCCCTTTAAACAAAACAAAGTACTATGATGAAATCTTTAATAAATATTTAAGTTATATTTAGGTTATAAATCTTCAGGTTATATTTCTCAAAGGTTCGCATGTTTGTTTAATGTTCCTCAGTTTACTATTCCTTCATGCAGGGATTATTGGATCACTTCCTCTTTGTCGAACTGTGTGGGCTTTAGAGTTAGTCTGGTCCACATCTTCCTTGATCACGCCCCAACCCCCCACTTTCCCCTGCCCCATTCTCCCATTCTGGCTGCCACCTGGGTTAAATCACCTAACTGCTCTGAGCTTGTTTCCTCTCTTGAAAAATGCATGTAGTGATGCCCATTAAAGTCAAGACCAGATGCTGCTTGTAAAGCACTTGGTGTATAGTAGTTACTTAACTCCTTTTAAAGTAGTCTATGTACTATTAGTACAAAATTTGCACTAAATCTGTTTTTTAAAGTTTTTACCACTGTTGCTTGTCCTGTAAGTGGCCTGAAATGACCTCTGAAAATGGCTTGCTAGTCACTTGACCCAGAAAACCCCACAAAATCATGCAAATTAAGAGAGAGGTTCAAATTTTCATGTTCACTTTAAGAATACTTTTGAAACTGCTCAGGCCATCATGAGTATACGTATCTGAAAAGCCACCAAGTACCTGAGGGATGTCACTTTACAAAAGCGATGTGTGCCATTCCGTTGTTACAATGGTAGAGTCGCATGGTGTGCCCAGGCCAAACAGTGGGGCCGGACACAGGGTTGGTGGCCCAAAAAGAGTGCTGAACTTTTGCTGCACATGCTTAAAAATGCAGAGTAATGCTGAACTTAAGGGTTTAGGTGCAGATTGTCTGGTCATTAAGCACATCCATATGAACAGAGCTCCCCAAGATGCGGAGCAGAAGGTATGGAGCTCAGGGGCAGATTAATGCCTACGTGAGCTCCCCTTGCCGCACCAAGATGATCGTCACTGAAAAAGAGCAGATTGTTCCTAAACCAGAAGAGAAGATTACACAGAAGAAAAAGACATCCCAGAAGAACCTAGAGAAACAAAAACTTATGACCTGGGAGTAAATTCAGCATCAAATAAATGCTAATAAAAGTAAAAAAAAAAAACCAAAAAAACAATTTCACCACTCTTAATCATTCAGCACATGTTTTTTTTGAGCAACTATCATGTGCAGGCTCCTTGCTAAGTGCTGAGCTGCACTGGTGATCAAGGCAGACACAGATTCTGCTCTCCGGAGCTGTCAGCGTGTCTGAGGAAACACATTATTAAAGCATCACTCTGATGCAGGATAGGGCGAATCCCTCCCTAGTCGGGGCTTAAGTCCTGTACTGAGAGAGGGAGGGTCCTTGGCTCTGTGCAGGAAAGAATTCAAGGGCAAGCCGGAGTGAGAGGCAAAGAAAAGTTTGTTAGAAAAGGAATAATGTTTGGTAGACAGAGTGTGGTCTCCTCTCAGAGTCAGAATGAGACTCCGAGTGCTTGAGGAATAGGTTTAAGTCTGTTTTCCTTTCCGGGTATGCATCTGCAGCCTTAAAGGTGTGGGAAATAGTTATTAGGAATCTCAGCAGGAATCTTCCGGTAGGTCCCCATGGGCCAGCTGTATGGCTGATCAGCCAGGTTCCCAAGTCTAGCAGAACATATCAGGCTCTGAATACAACCCAGTGTAATATTTAGTCAATTCGTGTAGTTCTCATGCCACTTCTCTATCTCTACTTGACTGCACTCTTTTAAGCACCGAAGAGGAAGCATTTGAGAAGATCGGTAACTTTCATTTTCCCTTATTTTATTTATTTATTTATTTATTTACTTACTTACTTACTTACTTACTTACTTACTTACTTACTTATTTATTTTTATCTCCTTAGGAAATTGAGTGTTAAATCTATTACGAACCCTCGGTACCTGGACAGCCTGGGGAACCCGTCGGTGAACGGCTTGTATGATTTAGCTCTGGGCCCTGCAGATTCCAGAGAGGTGTGCTCTACCTGCGTGCAGGACTTCAGCAACTGCGCTGGCCACCTGGGCCATATTGAGCTCCCCCTCACAGTGTACAACCCTCTCCTCTTCGATGTACGTTCTTCTTGGGGCCTCCTGGGTCTTGGGCTGGAGGGGGGTCTTTGAGTCTGCCCCTTTCCGCATAAGATGGGGCTGAGAAGGTTAGCTGCAGACACTGAGTTCAAGTGCTCTTTACCATGAGATTTTAAATCTTGAGGAGTCAAATCCAGCACATTGAACTTGGCCTCTAGCCCTAAATAAATGAATTTCAGTTTGATGGCAGTTGAGAGGAGCCACAGCTTGATTCTATTCCCATGAGGGGAAGAAAGCTTTCAGATCTATTCCCTGCACCTTCGTTTCAGGGGCTTCACACTCTTCGGAAGTCTAGGTGGAGCCCCTGGCAACAGAGTAACCTTTAGAGTTCTCCAGGCTTTCTGGAGCTCTTTAGGTGACTTAGTAGGCTCCTGCTAGGTGTCCAGAGGAACAAAGTCCCAAAGGGCCAAGAGTGAGCTATGAATGAAGCTCCTGTCTGGAGTCCTACTTGTGCATTATCAACAGTACACATTAGTTACCCTAGCCCCAGGGTCTGTTTTAAGCTATACAGGTGAGTGATAGTGTACCTGGACATAATTTTTGGCTGTTAATCATATTAAGGAAAGAGAATTATCTTAGTTAAATAGTAGATATTTAAATTCAAATTTAATATTTACATCCTAAATTTAAAGTTATTTAAATATTAAATTTAGTATTCAGTACTTAGTTAAATAAAGGTAGCTCCTCACCTTAGACCTAAAGTAAATTTCAAATTTTAATGGATTAAAATAAAATCATAGAGAAAATGATTTCTCCGTAGTGGAATATTTATCTAATTCTTAAGGTCACGAAGGCCTTTCTATAGTAGAATTTTTTTTTTTAACATTTTATTTATTTTTCCCCCTCCCCTTCCCCCCCTCCTATAGTGGAATTCTTAAGGGAGTAAACTGACTACATAAAAACAAAAATGGTAAGTATATTGAAAATCACCCTGGCTACTACATCTCTTTCTAATA
>NW_011888937.1:562488-565031 GCF_000151845.1 Pteropus vampyrus
GGAGAATGGTTACATACAGGGAGGGGAATTGATCAAATAAGAACAGATAGTAAGGATAATGCCAGCCAGGTTTCACACTATCAGAGGAGGAAGTTACAAATACGTGAATGAGAGAAGACCCAGAATTAATCCTGTAGTGTTAGAATGGAATTAAAAGTGTAAGTGTGAAAGGGATGTGTGTGTGCACACATATATTCCCTAGTTCTGTCCCTGAGAGGGTCTTGGAGCAGTGGTAGCAATGAACACACCTAGTGCCTATGTCTTGGCGTCTAAATACCATTCACCACAAAAAAGGCTCTTTGGATAAGTGGCTAATTCTACAGCTGATGCAGAAAGTACAAGATGAACCTGGAATATTGTGCCAGAGAGCAGGGAGGTACTCAAAGAATGATGGGGATATGTCAGAAGGACACAGTAGCTGGCTTAGAGGGCTCACACTGGCCAAATCTAAGACAGTTTGAGCATCAAAATGAATGACGATAGTAAACTATTATATAACCCATTGAATAAAGTAGAAACCCATGAATTCCATGCGTTCATACTGCTATAAATAAATGAACTGAAAATTTAAATATTAGGTTACTTATACATTTCAAAGTACTACCCCCCACACACATAATCTTTATCAATTACAAAGAGGAGGGAAAGAATAACTTCATGATGGCAGTCTGGCAGTTACCTCCTTACTCAAGTGGCAAAGCGAACATCACCTAATGCAATAAATTGAGCATCACTTCTGGATTTTCCTGCCAAAGAGGCAAGAGCTGAATCTGATCACAAGGAGACATCAGACATACCCAAATTTAACTCTCCTTTAATCTTCAAAGTATTAATGTCTTCAAAGTTTGACTAAGGAGACTAAAGAGACAGCTGGCTCTGAACTGGGTACTTTTGCTATAAAGGACATTATTGGAGAATTAGCAAAACTTAAATGGTATCTGAGGATTAGGTAGTAGTAATTTATTAGAGTTAATTTATGGTTTTTGATTATTGTATCATATTAGAAAATGTTCTTGTTTATAGAAAATGTTCACTAAAGTATCTGGGCATGATGGGACATTAGGTCAACAACTTACTCTCAAATGGTTCAAGGAAAAAAGGTTTGTTATATGTACTTGCAACTTTTCTGTGAATTTGAGAGTGTGTCAATATAAAAATAAATTATATCAAAAAAAGAATAACAACAGGGAAACAGTTCAGCATATCACCAGTAAGTATAACATTTGCCGAACTTTTATAGAGCCTTTTTATCAGATGAAGGAAACTTTTCTACTCCTATTTTGCTAAGATAGCTGAATGTTGAATTTTACAAACATTTTTTCTGAACTTACTGAAAGTTTCAGGTAGCTTTTCTCTTCTAACCAGATCACTTGGTGCTTTACTCAGTTCCTTTTCTCATGTTAAACTAACCTTAGATTCCTGGGATTCCTTGTTCTTGATAATTTAACTTTTTGATATGTTGTTGGATTTGATTTCCTAAGATTTTGCTTAGGATTTTTGCACCTGTGATCATGAGTGACATTGGTTTATAAATTTCCTTTCCCATATTGTTCTTTTGAATTTTGTTATCTAAATTATGTTGGCCTCGTGAAATGAGTTAGGGAGTTCTCTTTCTCTAAGTGCTCTGAAAGTGTCCAGGTAAGATGGGAGACAGTACACCAGCAGGGTGCTGCCAGATACTTTCCCTTTAGTGGGTGTCCTCACAGCTGGCCAGGGGCTAGTCTTTGACTCTCCAAGTGGCTGACTGACTATTCAAGAGCAAAAGAATGGAGTATACCAGTGGACATAAGAGCCACACTAATAGAGGCCTATGCCCTGAATAGGAGTCAGTTTCTTTTGTGACAGTTCTGTGGCCCCAGCTCCCGGAGACCCTCAAGGACATCCCTCTTTAGCACCAGCGAAGCCCAGAGTGTGGTTTCCCACTAGGTCGTTGTGGTTTATTCGTAGTCTTCCAAGTTCAGATGCAGTCTAGCCAGTAGAGGTCACTTTTACCATCAGCAGTGATGCCTAATAACACAATTGATATTTCCACCATCAGATTTCCAGGGAATGGAACTAAAAAGTTAACCCAAAATCAAACTTGTCCAAAAGAGACAGACAGAGATTGAGAGAGAGAGAAAGAGAGAGAGAGATTGATTTTCTTAAACCTTTACTCAGAGTAAGTTATATTTTTCTAGGGATTTTTCCATTTCATTTAAAATTTCAAAATTATTGGCATAAAATTATTCGTGATACCTACCTTAAGAAATTTTTTTTGTAAAATACACCCACAGAAATGCATTAATCATACATAACAATCTAACAAATAATTACAAAAGTAACTATCACCCATGTACTCACCTTCAATGTCAAGATATTGTCTATGTCCCCAGAAACTCTCCTCTGACCTCGTGTGCTTATTTTTGACGGTTTATCATTGTATGTAAAAAATTCTTTGTAAGAATAATTCGAGGCCTGGGGCACTGCTGCCTTCCTTCAAAGAGGCTTCTTATTGCTTATGTCATGTGCTTGGTGCCTGGGACCATCGCAGTCCAGGGTCAAAG
>NW_011888937.1:565081-588933 GCF_000151845.1 Pteropus vampyrus
GGGCATTTTAACATAGAAAATTCTTTTCCATGATACTGACTTTTTTTTGAATACTCAAGTCCGGTTGTCTCGTAGGATTTCTCACATCCTGAATTTGTCTCATTATTTCCTCATTAGATTCACATTTTGGTAAGAATACAACCTACATGATTCAAGATACTTTGTATTGCATCATTTCGGGAAGCAGGTGCTGTCACATTGTTCTGTTGATAGTGTTTACTTTGATTATTTGGATAAGATGGTGATCACCACCAGATCTCTCTATTGTAGAGCTTTTTACTTCTTTGTTAATAATTGCTTCAGATTTTTCGGTGTTATTATAAATGTTTAAAATTCATTTTCTGTTTGTAGATCAAAATATTACAAATTTTTGTATATTAATTTTTGTATGAAACAACCAAGCAAAAGCATCTCATCAATTCTAATACTTTATCTGTACATTCTCTTAGATTTTCAACCGAATCATCACTGATGAATAATAGCAGTTTTATTTCTTTCCAATCTTTATATGTCTTGTTTCTTTTACTTACCTAATTTTGGTGGCTAGAGGTTGAAGGAGTAGCATGCATCCTCCTCTTCGTTTCTCCTCAGAAAAGGAAACCTTTCATCTTTCCTCTGCTCTTTCCTGAATAACTCAGTCTTAAAGACTCTTCAGACACTTAATGGGCCGAGCAGATAGGATTCAACATGGAGATGTGGCCTGGTGTGGGTTGAAAGAGTTCCAGCAAAATGAGAAAAGCATTCAAGGAGAGAGAGCGTGTGCATGTGCAGGCAGCCCAGTGTGGAATGTCAGAACTCAAATAGGGTGAGGAGAATATTCATTTGGGATAAAGGCTCAGCATGGGATTTAGGTGTCCACGTCAGGTATGAAGGTACCCATGCTGGATAGCCCAGTGTGGGATATGAGAGCCCAAACAGGGTGAGGAAGGGGTCCCGAAGAGGGTGGCCTGCAGTGGAATGAGAACCCAAGTCGGGTGAGAGGGGGCCATGCACGGGGGGTGAGGTGGGGGGGTGGATAGAGGCAGTGATCGGAGAATGGTTACATACAGGGAGGGGAATTGATCAAATAAGAACAGATAGTAAGGATAATGCCAGCCAGGTTTCACACTATCAGAGGAGGAAGTTACAAATACGTGAATGAGAGAAGACCCAGAATTAATCCTGTAGTGTTAGAATGGAATTAAAAGTGTAAGTGTGAAAGGGATGTGTGTGTGCACACATATATTCCCTAGTTCTGTCCCTGAGAGGGTCTTGGAGCAGTGGTAGCAATGAACACACCTAGTGCCTATGTCTTGGCGTCTAAATACCATTCACCACAAAAAAGGCTCTTTGGATAAGTGGCTAATTCTACAGCTGATGCAGAAAGTACAAGATGAACCTGGAATATTGTGCCAGAGAGCAGGGAGGTACTCAAAGAATGATGGGGATATGTCAGAAGGACACAGTAGCTGGCTTAGAGGGCTCACACTGGCCAAATCTAAGACAGTTTGAGCATCAAAATGAATGACGATAGTAAACTATTATATAACCCATTGAATAAAGTAGAAACCCATGAATTCCATGCGTTCATACTGCTATAAATAAATGAACTGAAAATTTAAATATTAGGTTACTTATACATTTCAAAGTACTACCCCCCACACACATAATCTTTATCAATTACAAAGAGGAGGGAAAGAATAACTTCATGATGGCAGTCTGGCAGTTACCTCCTTACTCAAGTGGCAAAGCGAACATCACCTAATGCAATAAATTGAGCATCACTTCTGGATTTTCCTGCCAAAGAGGCAAGAGCTGAATCTGATCACAAGGAGACATCAGACATACCCAAATTTAACTCTCCTTTAATCTTCAAAGTATTAATGTCTTCAAAGTTTGACTAAGGAGACTAAAGAGACAGCTGGCTCTGAACTGGGTACTTTTGCTATAAAGGACATTATTGGAGAATTAGCAAAACTTAAATGGTATCTGAGGATTAGGTAGTAGTAATTTATTAGAGTTAATTTATGGTTTTTGATTATTGTATCATATTAGAAAATGTTCTTGTTTATAGAAAATGTTCACTAAAGTATCTGGGCATGATGGGACATTAGGTCAACAACTTACTCTCAAATGGTTCAAGGAAAAAAGGTTTGTTATATGTACTTGCAACTTTTCTGTGAATTTGAGAGTGTGTCAATATAAAAATAAATTATATCAAAAAAAGAATAACAACAGGGAAACAGTTCAGCATATCACCAGTAAGTATAACATTTGCCGAACTTTTATAGAGCCTTTTTATCAGATGAAGGAAACTTTTCTACTCCTATTTTGCTAAGATAGCTGAATGTTGAATTTTACAAACATTTTTTCTGAACTTACTGAAAGTTTCAGGTAGCTTTTCTCTTCTAACCAGATCACTTGGTGCTTTACTCAGTTCCTTTTCTCATGTTAAACTAACCTTAGATTCCTGGGATTCCTTGTTCTTGATAATTTAACTTTTTGATATGTTGTTGGATTTGATTTCCTAAGATTTTGCTTAGGATTTTTGCACCTGTGATCATGAGTGACATTGGTTTATAAATTTCCTTTCCCATATTGTTCTTTTGAATTTTGTTATCTAAATTATGTTGGCCTCGTGTAATGAGTTAGGGAGTTCTCTTTCTCTAAGTGCTCTGAAAGTGTCCAGGTAAGATGGGAGACAGTACACCAGCAGGGTGCTGCCAGATACTTTCCCTTTAGTGGGTGTCCTCACAGCTGGCCAGGGGCTAGTCTTTGACTCTCCAAGTGGCTGACTGACTATTCAAGAG
The DNA here is from genome assembly GCF_000151845.1 of Pteropus vampyrus. NCBI lineage: Eukaryota > Metazoa > Chordata > Mammalia > Chiroptera > Pteropodidae > Pteropus > Pteropus vampyrus. Next base: position 567,871 of record NW_011888937.1, read on the forward strand.
CAAAAGAATGGAGTATACCAGTGGACATAAGAGCCACACTAATAGAGGCCTATGCCCTGAATAGGAGTCAGTTTCTTTTGTGACAGTTCTGTGGCCCCAGCTCCCGGAGACCCTCAAGGACATGCCTCTTTAGCACCAGCGAAGCCCAGAGTGTGGTTTCCCACTAGGTCGTTGTGGTTTATTCGTAGTCTTCCAAGTTCAGATGCAGTCTAGCCAGTAGAGGTCACTTTTACCATCAGCAGTGATGCCTAATAGCACAATTGATATTTCCACCATCAGATTTCCAGGGAATGGAACTAAAAAGTTAACCCAAAATCAAACTTGTCCAAAAGAGACAGACAGAGATTGAGAGAGAGAGAAAGAGAGAGAGAGATTGATTTTCTTAAACCTTTACTCAGAGTAAGTTATATTTTTCTAGGGATTTTTCCATTTCATTTAAAATTTCAAAATTATTGGCATAAAATTATTCGTGATACCTACCTTAAGAAATTTTTTTTGTAAAATACACCCACAGAAATGCATTAATCATACATAACAATCTAACAAATAATTACAAAAGTAACTATCACCCATGTACTCACCTTCAATGTCAAGATATTGTCTATGTCCCCAGATACTCTCCTCTGACCTCGTGTGCTTATTTTTGACGGTTTATCATTGTATGTAAAAAATTCTTTGTAAGAATAATTCGAGGCCTGGGGCACTGCTGCCTTCCTTCAAAGAGGCTTCTTATTGCTTATGTCATGTGCTTGGTGCCTGGGACCATCGCAGTCCAGGGTCAAAGGTGATGACTTGTGGGACTGCTGGGTGACTGGAAGGCAGGTGTTCTATTCGAGGGCTTGTGGTGTCGTTCTGGGAGGGAAAGCATCCTGTTAAATTCCTATCGTTGTACTTGCTCTAGGCTCTGATTTCTATCCCCTTCATCATTTGAGGCTTCCAAAATGAAAAGTTCAAAATTCCTTGATTCTTTTCAGTTTTAGGTTAACAGCTTCACTGCTTTGAGAATGCAGCATCGCAGCCATGAGATTTCTTTCTCTCCCCTCAAACTAAATTCTGCCCCTTTAGCGAGGCTGGCCCGTGGTGCTGCTAATCCTTTGCTTGCTTTACTTTGATAATATGGTTTTTCTGCTTTGTTTTTCAGTTTCTGGAAGAAAACTCTGACCCTACTGCCTTTGAAATTCAGGAAGAGTTAGAACGATATACAACCAAAATTGTACAGAACAACCTCCTGGGATCCCAGGGTGCACATGTGAGTTATCCTGGCTCTCTTTTTCTCAGAAAACTCGGTTTTTAGCACTGTCATTCACGCATACTTTTGGCTTCCCAAAGTTGACCTGGTAGGGTTTGAATCCTGCCTCTGCCTCTTATGAGGCCTGTGACCTTGCAAGTTGCATAACTGTCCCTGAGACACCATTTTCTCATCTTCGAAGCCTGCCCACAGGACCGATGAGAAGATTGGATGAAATTAGGTAGTGTCCAGCAAGGTTCTGGCTTACAGTTTCACTTTGAGAATAAGGTCCATGTCTTCTTCTCCTTTCTCTTTAACAGTATAAACCACCGCTGCATCCCTATACCCCTATAGCACCTCTGTAAGTGTTAACTTGTTCAGTGAATCAGTGGTGTAGAGAATCAACCTACAGGACTAATTTGAAATCTGATTCCCCCTGTGCCCAAGTTTTATACCAGGGGTTCCAATTTAAATGGTCTAGGGTTGGCCCAAGTGGAAGTTACAAAAGCTCCCAAGTGGGTTTCATTTGCAGCCAGGCCCAAAACCACTCATGTAGCTTAACTGTGGATGTACCATTCTCAGAACCTTGAGGTACATCTGGGGGAGGCAGCAGGGAGGGAACTCCCACTGCATCTAGAGAGGTTGGTTGTAAAGTAAAGTAAGAGTAACTAGCATTTATCGAGTACTTACTTTGTTCCAAGTCCCCCTACTGCATTCATAATCTCTTTATCTTAGTAATATCTTGGTAAGGTGGTTACTATTCTTCTTCCCACATTATGAATGAGGAAACTTAAGAAGTTTCTTAGTAGTTGGCAGAGCCTGGCTACATTAGGGTTCTGTGGGACATTTTGTTGAGAAAGGGGGTGACTTCCTCTGATTTTTCAAAAAAAGGTGAAAACCACTAAATGAATACCTACCGGATTCTCTTCAAATGGCATTCTGAGGTTCTTTGCCGTTTTTTAACAGGTGAAAAATGTCTGTGAGAGCAAGAGCAATCTCATTACTTACTTCTGGAAGGCACATATGACTGCTAAGCGATGTCCCCACTGCAAGTGAGTATTGGGGCTCTTGTCTTTCCCTTTACTGAGGTGAAAGCCTCTGGCCAGTCACTCATAGCTGTTAATGTCCTATTGGGTTTTTCTCTTCTCAATCGCAACTGTCCTCATGTCTAGGACTGGGCGGTCAGTTGTCCGAAAGGAGCACAACAGCAAACTGACAATCACGTATCCAGCCATGGTGCACAAGAAGGCTGGCCAGAAGGACACAGAGCCCCTAGGTAAGCAGGCGCTGGGAGGCCCTCAGCCATGTTTCCCATGCATGCATGGTCATCAGATTTCTCAAACTTTGGGAATACTTGGTCCTCTGTGCCCTGTTTCTCAGTTGCGTGCTTGTGGTGGGCCAGCAGCAGATCTGTGTCCAGGCCTTTTAGGACTGGAGGGGATTCTGGTGAGGGTGTCCAGCCCTGGCCTCTCACAGCTAATGAGCTGGGCTGCATTATGAGATAGTGCCCTGTGGGCTGAACAAGGTGACTTTTGCTTCAGGTGGTTGTTTTCTGAAAGATTTTGAAAGAAAAAGGTAAGTAATATGCTTGGCAAATATTTAGAACCATTTTCTTGTCAAACCAGTGTGGATTTATTTTGAAGTAAAATGTAGGTGAATTTGAAAGAACTATGATCAAAGAACATCAGCACCTCCTGCAGGCTGCTCCTGGTTGTCCACTAAATTCCTAGGGTAGAGTGTCTTCCTCAGCTCTGTTCTACCCTTGGGATACTTGAGGAAAAAAAATGACAGACTGGCTTAGTACTCCTGATTTTTTGTTTTTGTAGTAGTCAGTTTGTTTAATTTTTTTTTTTTTAAGTGGTGAAGATTAAATAAGGTGTTCCATTTGAAGTACTAAGACCAGTACCTGCTATGTAGTATGTGCTCTGTAGATGTAAACTATTCATTTTTATTGAATAGTCAATGTGCCAGGATGGGAAAAGCATGACCTGTGATTGACACCTCACTCTGCTACTTATTCTGAGTGGGTCTAGCAGTTAACTAGCCTTATTAGAGAAGGTCACTTTTTGGAGCCTCAGTTTCTAACTCTATTTAGTAGCAATAACGAAACCTCTTGCCCAAAGTTTAGGAAATTTCATGAGTGAAAATCCATAGCGTATTGTCACTAAACTTTATGCCAGAGCTTGAGAAGGTGAAAGAGGCAGAAAAGTAAATTCTCCTCGAGATGCATAGTCTGTCTTTTATACTGAGGACTCTTAGCAAGGCGTGGAGTAAATAACTGTCTTAGTCTGTTTGGGCTGCTTTTGCAAAAATACTGTAGACTGGGGTGGCTTATAAATAACATACATTTATTTGTCACAGTTCCAGAGGCTGAGAAATCTAAGATTGGGGTGCTGGCAAATTCAGTGTCTGGTGAGGGCCCATTTCCTCATTGATAGCTGACTTCTCCCTATTACCTCACAGAAAGGGGCAAGAGAGTTCTAGCCTGATGACCTAACCATCTCCCAGAGGCCCCACCCTCCCAACACTATCAGCTTGGAGGTTAGGATTTCAACACATGAAACATGGGAGACACAAACATTCGGACCACAGCACTAACAAACTTGTTTATTACTTTTGAAAAAGCCTTTTATTTTAGACTAGTTTCAGACTTATGGAAGGATTGCAAAGGTAGCACAGAGAATTCCCATCTACATATATATTTTTTTAATTAAAATTGTTGAGGTGACATTGGTTAATAAAATCAAATAAGTTTCCTGTATACTCTTTACTCACTTTGCCCTAATGTAACATTTTAGATCACCATGGTGCATTTGTCAAAACTAAGAAATTAACATTGGTACACTATTAATGGAATTACAAATTGCGTTTGAGTATTTCCAGTTTTTCCAGTAACATACTTTTAATGTTCCAGAATCTAATCCAGGATACCACACTGCACTTAAAAGCCTATTTAATTTTAACAGTTTGCAGTTGACCACAGGGTGGATTTTCCTGCACTTACCTGTAAATAGTCCTTAAAATGATTTTTGAGGTTGGGAACTGTTGCTCTATCCCTTACGATGCCTTAGAAAATGTTCACAGATTGAGAACAAAGATGATCAGATTTCTAGAAGATAACTGTTTCTTTGGGGCTAATATTTAGCAGTTAGGTAATCTTTCAATGCCTTTGTCAAATCCATTCTTTGAAGTAATCGCTCACTGCAGCTCTGGGAATATGATGATGCCAGCCAAACGTCCGTGCATTAGAATCAAGTCAACAATAGTCTTCTATGGCTCTAGGATTGGGTTTTTAGTATTTAACAAACGTTTACTTTTTGGGCATTCAGCCATGTGCTAAGAACACACTTGTGGCTGAGCACAGTGCCAAGGTAGAGGCCTGACCATGTGGCCTCCATTCTCAGAGGAGGCTGCAAGAGTCACAGGTCAGTAACTCTAGGGAGCAGGTGATGTGGAGGTAGGTGAGCATTCTGAACAAGGGTCTGGCCACATTCCTGGTACCAAAGGGAGCCAAGCAGTGACTGTGCCTCTGTGGTCTCCACTAACAACTCATCCCACGAGGAGAGCCATAGCTCGTGAAATTCTACAAATGCTCCAGAGTGCTCCTTGAGCCGCATAGTGCACACTAACATTTTTAAATGAGAATTCTTATAGCCAAGACACTCCGCCAAGTGTGATCCAGTCTTCTCCAAGTTATTTGACCTCCCGACCCCCTTTTTCTCATGACAGCTCTTAGAGCTGAATGAAACACACTTTAGGGATGTTCTGAACTCCCATCTAGGCGGATTTCATTTTTTGTAGACTGTGAAAGTGACTTGTTAGGGGTGCGGCCCACGCGAGGCGGTAGCTTCCTGCAGGTCACTTCTGACTCAGATCTTGTGATTGAACAACCCCAGTCTGCCTTCATGGAGGTTAAACCGTGGTGGAGGCACTTCATGTACTGACAGCTCTGAGACGGGAGCTGGAGAGCACCACCAGATTCAGCTGATCTTCCTCAGCCCTTCAAGCCTATTCGGTACAAAAGGAAGTTCAGATAGTCGTTTCCAGAAATGCCCACAAAATTGTTCTTTAGGTTAATGGGGTCTTTTTTTCCCACTGAACATACAATACTGTGATTATCCCTAATGGTCAGAGCCTCTTTTCATTGTATACTCACACTTCCTTCAATTGCATTAACTGGTTGAAAAGTTTTGCGTTATTAAGAATCCAGTTGTTAAATGTGTAGATTCCTTGACCTAGCAATTCTGCTTCCATGACTTTATCCTAAGAATTAGACATACCCACAGTATTGTTTAAATAGTTGAAAATTGGAAATGACTTAAATGCCTGTTTATAAGAGAATAATTAACTAAATTATGGCATATCTATTAATTGTTATCTAAGTTACAGATTTCTCTAAGAACTTGTGATAACAATCTCCGCAGTTGGTAAAGAAACTAATTGGAGAATTAGAGGTGGAATAAAGCTGGATTTTAAAACTATGGAAAAAGGCAAAAGAGTGAGATTTTTAAGTATAGATTATCTTAAGATATTTTGAACATTCATATTCAAGGCAGTGACTTTTTATCTGACACAGTGTACTAGATACTGTGTCTGGTGCTGTGAACATAGACACGACGGTGTTCTTGCCCTGATAAGTATATAAAAAGGGAAAACTGAGCAATATTTAATATTTGTGAATGTCCTGAAGTTGATAGTTTGTTTGTTTGTTTGTTTGTTTTTTGCTTTTTTTTCCCCCTTCTTTAATTCCCCCCCACCCTCCACTTCTACCCCTGACCTATGGATGTTGCTGTCTCCCTTTTTTTAAGAACTGGATCTCTGAAGGCAGGGAGTCTCCCCCCACAAGTTCGCAGCACACACCTGGGGCCTGGCGCACCCGGGGTATGGTCCATGGCTCCACCTGGGGCGTGAACCCAGGACTTTCTGCGTGTAAAGCAAATGCGCTAACTGTTACACTATGGAGCCACCCACTGAAGTTGATAGTTTTGAACTCAGAGGATCACATTACTTATATCTTTGTGAACCATCTGAGTGCCTGGAGCCGGACCTGAGTGGCAGCCCCAGATCTGATATTCTGAGTTAGCCTGGGTATAACTGAGAGTATCCCGGAGAGATCTTGCTTGATCTGAGAAACCAAAATCAATCTGCTCCTCACACCTCAGCATGATATATGTAAGAAGAAATTAAATATACATTTACCCATAAAAATACTCATACTCATCTATAATTCTCTTTCTGTGAACATTTCTTCAAAAAAGCCATGTGCATAAAGTTATTTATTATAATGTTACTTATAACAGTAAAAACCTGAATCAACTTACATGTCCAACTATAAGGGTATGGTTAAACCACTTAGGAAAACATCCTCTTCAGCAGAATATTATGCAGCCATTAAAAATGATGGTCAGGCAAAAGCTATGTGGTAACATGAGGAAATGCTCATTAGAAGACACTAAATGAGCAAAGTCGTATACAAAGTAGATCCACAGTTAAAATGACAACTATCTAAAACACTTGAAACCGAAGGACTGGAAAAGAATATGTAAAAGTGATATAATGTAATAGAATGGTGGATGATTTTTTTCTTTTGCTCTGTTGATTTTATACATAGTTATATTGTTTTCATTACTTTAGATATTAGATTATGGGGGAAAATAGAGCTGAGAATATGCTGTCCTAGAGTTTGATTTTTGTGGTTAAATTGCAGGCTTGGCAGGGTGGGGAGAAAGAATTGCTAAATCCTGTTATAAAGGAGTACCTGTAATTGTATTATGCTTTGATTCCCCTCCTCGGCTCTAGGAATTGAGGAAGCTCAGATGGGAAAACGAGGCTACCTAACACCCACCAGCGCACGAGACCATCTTAGTGCCCTCTGGAAGAATGAAGGTGCTGTACCAGCCTAAAGAAATAGCACGTTATCTTCTCCTTGCTTTAACTTAACTTCCCGGATTCATTTATCGTGCCGTATTTTTATTTTTTCAAAGTTGTAATTATTATAGATCTCTGCTAAAATTAATTCATAGGTTCGGAGCAGGCTTCAGCCTTCACTGATACGTTATAGAGATGGTCTTGTACCTTGAACTGTGAATTTGATGATTGTTGTAACTGAGCTTGGTCATTAAATGACAGCTGCTTAATACAGTTTGACATATTTCTAGAAGGTTCAGTGTAATACACCTTATTTTCAATGCCCGTAAATAAAAGGTTTTTATTTTTAAAAGTTTCTATGGGAATTCATTCTATGAATCAAAAAATGAACTCATTAAATAAGTCTTTTCTTATTTGTATTTTTATATATTTTAATTCCCTACGAAAAGGAAAATCTTCCATTTCCTTTTGAGTGTATAACAAAACTATGCAGTTATCTTCAAGCCTTCACGTCACCCACCCTCTGAGATTGTATTTGAGAACACTGGAAGTGACCATGTGTAAGGATAAGCACTTAAAAAATGAAAATATTGCTAAAGGGATAAGTGATGTCAAGGAGAAAAAGGGCACTCAATGTAGTGTGATCGTTCCTGTGACAGGCGCTAACACATTTTATTCTTTCTCTGTAGCGTGTGTGTGTGTGTGTGTGTGTGTGTTTTGTTTGTGGTCATCAGATACTTAAAATAATACCTTTGAATCCACAGAAGATCCCTTCTTGGTAGCATTGTAAAAGGTTTTTGTTTTATTTTTAAGAAGGCTTTTTTTAGTTTGATTTTTTTCTTTCCATATTTCAAATATATTTTTTATAAATACCAAAATAATTTGTGTGTGTGTGTGTGTGTGTAAGTCTGATAGTCCAGGAGGAAAATAAGCAACAAGTGAAGGTTTTTGTTCCCCTCGTCTGCCCATCTCAGTCCCCGGGCTAAGCACTGTCGTCCCTGTGGTACTCATCCCTAAACCGTCCTTTAATCTGTGTGTAGGCTCTCAACACCCAGAGGCTATTTTTTGCTCATTTATATCAAAAGTGATTTTATTACATATCGTCCTATATTCTCGTTTACTTTTTTCCCTTTACCTAATAAAATGTTTCAGCCATCTGTGCCCTAATAGATTTAAATGATCTTTTTGTTTCGTTTCAAACACAGGATTCTTTCTGAATTTCCTTTTTTCGGGACTGGAAGATGTTGGCATGGAGTCCAGTTTCAGCCCCAGTATGTTCTTTCTGGATTTCTTAGTGGTGCCTCCCTCAAGGTAATGCCCTTTAATTGACTTTATTTCACCCATAAAAGATGTATTGAGTAATCGAATGATGACCGCTGGAAGAGGATGGAAGGGTGAAGGGCACCGAGAAATAGAGCAGCACTTTTGCTTCCAGGTTGCAGGTGTGGCAGTATTTTCCTCAACGCAGTAGAAATGTTGGTTGTCTCGAGTGTGGTGGGGTGTGAATTGCTTATAGTGGGGGTGGGTGAGAGGCTGAAGAACATGACCCCCCACGCTAAACATTCACTGGTTCCATGTGTCCCCCTGCAGATATCGCCCTGTCAATCGCCTGGGGGACCAGATGTTTACCAATGGCCAGACGGTGAACTTGCAGGCTGTCATGAAGGACATGGTTCTGATCCGAAAGCTTCTGGCTTTGATGGCTCAAGAACAGGAGCTGCCATGTGAGGTGGCAGCACCTGCCAAAGATGAGGTCAGGGCTGCCTTAGAGCTGATATCATAAGCATACACACTTAGTTCTAACTCCCTGTAGTGGGCACGGACACTGGGTATCTGGAGACACTGGTTGGGATTGTGTACAGCTGTGTGTGGACTGTTGGTTGGGGAAAACATAGGTAATGTCAGGAGGGAAGCATGGAAAGGTCTGGGTTCTGCCCCAGTGACTTTGGTTGAGTTGCTTTAATTTCGTGGACCCATCTCTACTATAACATGGGTATGGTTTGTGGTGAGATTTTACACTTAGGCTGTTCTGGGCCACCTGCCCTTGGCAGCTCTAGAAGGAAGAGTTTGCTTCCCTTGGGTTATAGTACTTAATCTTGAATCACCCAGCTTCGTTTGGGGCTTATTAAGATCTCCAACATTGGGGTCAGGAAGGCAGGGTTGTGGAGTCTAGGAATTTCCCAGAATAGGTCTGTTAGGTTTGAGGCCTCAGCTTCCTCCTCAGTAAATGGTGGAGCTGAATTTATGTTTCCCATTTCAGCAAACATTCCTCGAGCGCCTGGGTTATAAAGATGAATCAGGTGCTCAGAAGGGTTGCTGAGATCACTAAGGTCCTTCCCAGCTCTGAGATGCTCTCTGGATGCAAATAGGAAGGGCTTTCAGGCTCCCTTCTAGCTGCTGGGGCAGTCCTGCTATGACCCAGGCCCATCAGTAGGTGGCAGCACTGTTTGTCCTCACTCTGGGTTACCCAGCCTTTCCGTTTGGGGTTGTCTTTGGTTTTGCTTAAGTTTTCTGGTTTGCTGGTGTACGTATGCTTTAAAAAAATCCTCAATATGAAAAAATCTGCCATCTGCAGGTCCTAGTCTAGTTTAGGGAAGAAAGCCATTGGATGGCCAGGTCAAATGATCAAAGATAAGAATTTTATTGTGTTGTCCCTTAAAAATAAGGTAGCCCTTTGTCTTATTAAAAAAAAAAAAAGCTGAGTCTCTACAGAAATAAACAGTATTCTCTCTGGAAGGTCTTTGCTACCTAAAGCCACAGTGCCTTCTTTCCATCGATTAATAGGACATGTTCTTATTTCTTCCCCAACTTGCTCCCCACATTCCATTGGGGAGCACCTGGCATGGGCCAGGTGCTGTTCTAGGCACTGAGGATGCCTAGTGAGACAGTCTTACTCATTTCATAAGTAATCAGGTGGCCCTGAGTTAGGTAATGCCATAGCAGTGAGTTAGGTTGACAGGGCCCCTGTCATCAAAAGGTGACCATCTCTCCCTGTGAGCCTCCTTCAGCCAGAGCAGAAAATCTATCTCTTCTTTCTATGACTAAAGATGACCCTCTATTCCCCCAGGTGAGGATAAGCCTAACTTATCACTAGTGGGTTCCATGACATTCTCCCGCGCCCCCCCCACACACACCCCCGCCACCGCCTTCAGCTCCCAACACTCTGACAGGTTTCTTCTCTCATCTGACCCACGCTGGGGGTCATGGGACCATCTGTCTATCTCCTGTGTCATACCCTGCCAGATGGGGCCAGTTGGTGGCCAGATAGTATCAATAGGTGGTGCTCTAAGGCAGCTTAAGGCCTCAGGCCTGTCTTCTGGGAAGGTACTGGAGAAGAGGAGGAGGCAAAGCCAGGGACAGAAAAGGATTGGTTAAATATTCCAACGAGGCTTGGAGATCAGCCAGTCACTTGACATATCCCAGTTGGGGACCCACATCTTAATTGATGACATACAAAATCATACAGCAAACATTTTTTCCTTTTAAGAAATTTTCCACCTGCATTTTTGTAAGTGCTTTGAAAGGATCAAGCTTTTCCAAAACCATAAATAAAGCTGAAACTCTATGAGAATCTGTTAACTCCCAGGATAAGAGAGCTTCATAAAAAGAGTGTGGATGTAGAAAGAATTTCTTGGGTTGCCTTCAAAATTAGATATTAAGGGGCTTTAGCAATGGTTGCTAGCAGTTTGATGAATCAGGCTACCATGTTGGAGAAGTTCATGTGGCAAATAATTGAAGCCAGTTAGGAACTGTTAGCAGTCTCAGTCTGGCAGCCTTTAAGGAACTAAATCCTGCCCACGACCTTGTCACCTTAGAGGTGGGTCTTTCCCCAGCGAACCTTCAGTTGAGAGCCCAGCACTGGCTGGCTCCTTCATCACAGCCTGGGAGACACTCGGAAGCAGAGAAGCCAGAGAAGCTGTGCCCAGATTCCTGACACACAGAAACTGAAATGATAAATGTGTGTTGGTTTAAACGAAAAGAAAGCAGACTGCTTATAAATTCGAGTTCATTTTACTACCAGAAAGAGACAGTCTGGTAAATATGTAATGGGGCTGATTGACATTTTGTTGATACATACTGACAAGATGGATCTATTAGCACTTTTACCACAGATCTAGCAGTTTCAAAAGACATAAAGGCACACTCCAGAGCTCATCATTTGTCAGAACTAGAGTAAAAAGGGAAATAAAACCAAGCCTGGCTTTTTTTGAGGTTTTTCCGTCATGCCTGTTTTCTTGGTTATGTTTTGCCAGGAAAAAGACTCTTCAGTTGCTATGGACCGATCCTTTTTGAGTATGCTTCCAGGCCAGTCCCTCACAGACAAACTATACAACATTTGGATTCGCCTTCAGAGCCACGTCAATATTGTATTTGATAGCGAGATGGACAAATTAATGATGGAAAAGTACCCTGGCATTAGACAGGTGAGCAGTAAGTTGGATCTTCATTGATAGCCGAAAGAGTTATGTAATAAACATCTTTGTATTGAAACAAGAAAATAATAAACATATTTGAGTTTTTTTAATACTTTGTGTTGATTTGTTTCCCTGTGAAGACCTTAGAGAAGAAGGACGGCTTGTTCCGAAAGCACATGATGGGGAAGCGAGTAGACTATGCAGCTCGCTCGGTCATCTGCCCAGACCTGTACATCAACACCAACGAGATTGGAATCCCCATGGTGTGTATGGAGGGGCCTCACCTACTACCCTTGGGCGGCAGATGGGAGTGTCTAAAAGAGCTAGGGAAGTGTGTGGCAGATCGTGGTGACTGGGATGGGGACAGCTTTTTCCTCTTCCTGGACAGGTCATTTGGAGGGTATGTGAGGCTGTGTGATGGCATTGCTCTCCTTGCCGGCTCTCACACCTGCCTGGGGGAAGACCCACTTCCTGGGCCACCAGGGAGCTGACTGTAGGGTGTTCCGTGTCCCCGCCCACATATCTTTCTTCTGCCTGTCTTGGACCAATCTTTAAATCTTCTTAGTCAAATGGGCTGCATGACAGAGATGAGCCTGGGGGTAAGGGGGATTTCCATCCCTTGTACTCTCCTGGCTTCAGGAGTCAGGAATGTTGGTTGCCAGGGAGAGAGAGAGAGTGGGCCCCAGAGAGGAGGCGTGTGTCCTTGGGTAAGCAGTTAGCCCCATCTACCCATTAGTGTTTCCTTGGGGAGCCAACCTTCTTTTTTCACTTCCCCACCAGCTCGAGCTGTGGGGCTCATTAGCAGTTGTTCCTTAATGGGCCTTGAGGTCAGTAATATGAAGATGGTTTAATTCCCTCTGTGGAGAGTCTCATTTCCTCATGCTTTGCCCCTTCTGCTGCTCTCAGGGGAGTGCTGGTAATGAGCAGAGCTCAGCTGTTCTGATGGCCTCATGTGTACGCACTGCTTCATCTCTCGGGCACACTTGGGCTTCCTGGGCGAGGGCATAACGAATGAGAGGACAAGAGTCAGAACAGTCAGTCTTGTGCCTACCACCTCCTGGAAACCGTAGGTCTTTGCATCCGGAAGCTGGGTCAGTGGCAGGGAAAGGCATTGTGAAGCCCGGTGGCACCATTCCTGAGTCCGAGGCCCTGAGAGGAGGGGTCTATGAGCTGTTTGTTGCTTTCTCTGGACAGAGGGCAGGGGCTACCCCATTGGCTTTGGCCTCCTGGTGCCTAGAGTGTCCCTAGCTTTGGGAGAGACCTTTAGTGCTGCCTCCGCTTTCCACTTTCAGAGGTACTTTCTTGGATCTGGGTTCATTTGTTTGTTAATGGCTTGTTCCCTGACAGAGACTCGGGAGTTAACCCCCAGCCCCTCTCCAACCTGCCCAGGTCTCAGGGCCACGGTGGCAGGGAGTTGTTACTCAGTGAATGGCCATGAGGAGCAGAGCATGTGAAATGGTCCTCTTGGTCCCGTGTGGCACGTCCTACCCCTAAGGCCCTGTGGAGAGGTGTTATGGGAGCAAAGCAGGCGAAATAAGTTTGCAGAATAAGCTAGAGACTCAGCAGTGAACCACACAGACTATCGTATCCCCTGTGAAGCTAATATTCCAATGGCGGAGACACATAAACAAATACACAGGAACGTAAACACTGTCAGGTGGTAGTCAGCGCGTCAGCAAAAGTAGAACAGGCTACAGGGAAAGGAGCAGAGGATGAGGTGTTGGAGAAGGTCTCTCACAAAGTGCTGTTGGAGCAGAGAACTGGACAGTTAAACAAGGTCCTTTGCATAGGACTCCCCAGAGTCTCTGGTATGGTTATGTGAATTTTCATCTCAGATGCCACCTTGATTGTAGTGGCTGCCGTAACTGCTGAGTAAAGAGATTCTGAAGCCATGTGTGGGTTCAGGGCAGGGGTCATGATCAGTTAGTAATGTCTGTTGGAGTAGAAGGCGATGTGGTGGTACTTGAGGGCAGGCTTTTGCCACCTCTCTCAAGCTAGCATCCCATTCCGTGTTCTTTTTTGGGCCCGTGAATTTATTGGCATATAAGGAAATGAGGAAGTTTTAGAGTACGTTAAAAAAATTTTAATGTGTAAACTGCAATATGCAGATCATTCTCTTCAGTCAGACTCTGTGGGAAAGGAAGGCCCAATCTCTGTTCCCTTAAGACCACAAATATGGAAAAATGGCTCTGTGGAAAAGACAGGCAAGATGTTGCTTTACTCCCTGAAGGACCTTTTTGGCTAACACAGCACCTGCACTTCTTGGAGAAAAAGTCAGATTTTGAGTCAGTGTAACCTTTTTCTGCCTACCCTGAGTTTTCATAGCCACTCCTTGTTTTCAGGTTTTTGCCACAAAGCTGACCTACCCTCAGCCAGTTACCCCCTGGAACGTTCAGGAACTGAGGCAAGCAGTCATCAACGGCCCCAATGTACACCCAGGAGCTTCCATGGTCATCAACGAGGATGGCAGTCGCACAGCCTTGAGTGCCGTGGACCTGACCCAGCGGGAGGCCGTAGCCAAACAGCTTCTGACACCAGCCACGGGGACGCCAAAGCCCCAGGGGACAAAGATTGTGAGTAGTGGGCAGATTCGATCAGTGACTGCTGGCTATCGGCTCTGGCTCCAGTGAGTGTCGTGGCAGGAATGCTGTGTGAGCCTCCCCAAAATGAAGCTTCTCCCACATGTGGGTGTTCCTCCGGGGCTTAGTTGTGCTTGCTTTATCTCTGCAGTCCAGCTGGGGCTGCTAGGGCCTGGACACCATGATCGAAGCTTCATTTGGCTGCCTTAATGCCATGCAGCACAGTGCTGGGCACATCAAGGGCTTAAGAAAGCCTCTTTGATAATAACTCAGTTGTGATCCTGGGGCAGGAGAATTTGCTGCTTTGTCCAGGGCTACTCAGAGGCTGGTCCTCAGGTCAGCAGCAGCAGCAGTGTCCCTGGAGCTTGTGAGAAATACACATTCACCCTCCTTTTAGCCTCCCCTCCACATACCAGATTAGAATCTCTGGGAATGGGGCCCAGGAATTTGCTTTTTAACAAGCTCTCCCTCAATTTTGAGAAACCCAAAGGAGGTAAATATTGTGTCAGCGATAACTGATAATTGACAGGTTTCATCTGCTGCTTCAATTTCGGGTGATTGCTAGTGTTTGCCCACAGTACTGTGTTAAGGGATCCTGAGCCTTATCTGGGCTCCATGGGCAAGAGTATGTGACTGGTTAACAATGTCATTTGAGAGCATGAAATTGGTGGGTGACATCGTTTGTGTCCTTGTCAAATAATAGCCATTTCATGCTAACAGAGGATAGCAAATGACCCTAACCAGGTGGTTGTGGCAGAAGTTGGAGTTAAATGGATTCAATTTGGGTTTAATTTCTGGGTGACAGCCCAGAGTCGGAGGGTGACTGACTGTGTTTTCTTCACCTCTCCTTGCCCTCTGACACATCTAGACCCAGTGGCTGACCAGGTCTTTAGCAATGAGTCCAAGCTCTGCTGTTTCCTCTGCCATGAAAGAACCTTGGAGGAGAAACAGAAGAAAAGGAAGTGCTCTTGGCCTTGTCATGGGGACCACTGGTTCCCACCGCTCTTCCCTGCAGCTTGTCGTCTTGCTTCCTCCCCATCTTGCAGCTCTCCTGATGCAGAGCAGTAACATGCCACATGATTTCTGCTTTGGTGGCAGGGAACACATGCAGGAACAAATCAAGTCACCAAATTTGTTCTTATCTAGTGTATTAAGTAAGGTTTGTGTTCAGGCTCACAGGTTTTCCTGCCTTCCTTAAGTGCCTGGTGTTTTGCTAGGAGCTGTGTGAGAACCGTAAGTGAATTCAGGGTGTATTTCACTTAACAGTTAACTGAAGTCAAACATTGAAATGGTGTCCATAGGAAATTTTGAGAGAAAATTGAGAATGGAGAGCAGAGTGGGGTCAGGTGGTACTGAGTGAGGGCTCACTACCTCCTACGTACTGCGCTTGGACAGGATCCTGCCACCCTGGAGTTTACTGTGTCACCATTAAGGAATGAGACTGCTGAGTGCTATGGCAGGCACAATAGGGAATAGCAATGGAGGACGGTGACTTTATTTACATGATGCTCAAGAAGAAAGGAGTTTGAGGGCATTGTGTAGGGTGGGCTGGCAGGGGGCTTTGTAGTCATCGGGAAGCAAGTGAGGGCCAGCTTGAGGGCTACTGAGGAGCTAGGGGTGAAAGCAGGGGATGTTTCAGAGGGAGAGCCGGGGGACTTGGCGATAGCTGAGTGTCAGGGCTGCAGAAGAGAGGAGAGGTGAGAAGGAAGCCATGGTTTACAGAATGGGAGAATGGGAGAGCCCTGGACGGAGTGGCATCTGGGCCCTTCTAAGGGATGATCGTGGAGAATCTCAGGGCCCATCTTGCATAAAAGGTAGAAATACAGGGCTTGGATTAAGGGGCCACAAAGTTAAGCCTTGAAATTATTAGAGTGTTAAATCCTTTAACCACAAAGTACAGTAGAGAAAATGGGGGAAACTGGGAAGTTGGGCCTCAGGAAGCTGAGGGAGAAGAAAGTGGTGTCTGCGTCTGTCCTCTCACATGTGGGCGAGGGGTTCTCTGGGTCAAGACCAGCCCCTGGGTATCTTTGTATCTCCCAGGGGCACTTACTAGATATTCGTGAGATAAATATGAAATTCAGATGAATGAGGAAACCGAGAAGACACATTATTTTTGTCCAAATGAAAATCACCTATGATCTAGAAGAGCAATTCAAACAAAGGAGAAGGAGCCAGGTTTCAGAGCCTTTGTAAGGCAGCAAAGGCTATAACTAAGGACATTTGAAGAAAAAATATAAGAATATGGGGGTTTCTGACATTATTGGGATGTGAGGATGAGGCAGCTGCAACAAAACCACTTTGCATGGTCTCAGTTACGGCTATAGGGTTGGAGGTGAGTGGGCTTGGGAGCTTATAGAGGGACAGTTGGTCTCACTGCCACACGTTGGTCAGTTCATGGGAAGTGACTGAAATGCATTCTGAGCAGCAGCGAGGTTGTTTGAGGTGGGCCCAGTTGCTAGTCTTCCGGCTGAAGTTCTAGCCATGAATACACGGTCCCTGCCTCCTCCTCCAGCCTCACCTCTCAGCTCGCCCCTCACACTGCAGCCATCCCATCCATGCAGGGCTCTTTCTCCCCTTCAGGCCTTGTGCTTGCTGTCCCCTTGCCCTCTCCTGGACTCCCCCACTAACTCCTGCTAGTCCTTTTCTCAGCAATGCCCTCCTTCCTCCAGCACAGAGGTCCACAAACTTTTTCAGCAAAGGGCCAGATAGTAAATATTTTAGGCTTTGTGGGCCCTGCAGCCCTGCTGTTGTAGCGTGAAAGCCGCCACAGGTGGTAAGCAAATGGGCATGGCTGTGTTCCCCAAAATAACTCTATTTACAAAAACAGGTGACTAGCCTGTGGACTATAGTTTGCCCCTCTCAAAACCGTGTGTGGTCCCCGCACTGTGTTCCCACCACACCCTCATCCTCTCACAGCTCTTATTGTGTTGTATTGTCACTGTGTGTGCACCCATCTGTCTGCCCTTGAGTTCCCATGAGGACAAGAGCAGGATGTTCTGCTCACCACTCGGAAACCCCTGTGGAGTGGATGGGTCCAGGCTGAGGCATGGGAGGCTTTGAGGCATGAGGGCCACGCTGGACCTGACGATGAGGCCCAGGGGCAAAGATAGGAAAGGACTTTATCAAGGAAAAGTAGTTCTGACATCAGGACCTGAGGACTCAGGATGATTATCTTTATTCTCCAAAAACTCAATCATGTTATATATATAATATATACTTGTAAATTGCATCAAATATGTGTGCACTTATAATAATTTATTTGTCATTTGTAAAGACTTTCGTCAGTGATATTGTGTATAGATCAGGGCTAAAGGGCTGGGTGAAGTGACAGGTCCAAGTGAGGATGAGAGGGGTTAAGAGAGGAGGGAAAAGGATGACCGAAGGGCCTGTCTCCCAGGAGGTATGAAATCTCTGCCCCTTCCCCTGGGCCTCGTAAATGGAGGAGGAAGTGGGCAGGACAGCCAAGTCTCATTTCTCGGCCCTGCAGTCTGCCAGAAGCCGATTTTGGCTCTGGGTATGCCCCTGAAAACTCTGACCCGGGCACAGGGGCATGCTAATTTTCACTGTAGTATTTATTTAGAGACAGATGAAAAAGGAAGGACTTCAGGTTTGGTTTGGCGAGGGGAGTGCCCTGTGCTCCAGGGCTTCTGTTTGAATTGGCGGGTGCCTGCCAGTCTGGCCTGCGTGCCTTCCCAGCTATGGGCTTTGCTTATGCTGGAGGATGTCTCGAATTTGTGAGACTTAGATCTGAGGCCCAGCCTGGGGTTTTGAGCCTGGGCCACAGGTCGGGCAGTTACTCCCTTGAGAGCCTAAAGAAATAAGACCTTGAAAGTCAGCTCAGGCTCAATAACATGCACTGGGCAGATGCTCATGGGAACCCTCAGAGTCCAGGTCTCCCTGCAAACACTGAAGCGGAGGCAGGGAGGGGAAGGTTTGAGTTCCTTGGGGCGCAGAAAGACTGACTCTACATCAAGTGTTTTTGGAACTGCCTTTTAGAATTTGTGAGGTTTGCTCCCTCCTTCACTGAGTTGGGGGAAACTTTCAGCCTAGATTAGTAGGAATGGGAGGAGGGAGGTGGGGAACATCTCTTATTAACCGTAGCCTCTCTCTTTCTCCAGCTTTCTGATACAGCTTCATAAATGTGGACAACATAAGAAGACAGTAGCCTTGGAGAACTTTGTTGTTCCCTCAGCCTGTTATCTGCTGGGATTTAGAGGAGAATTGGGGTGGGGGGAGGTCTCACTGAGTCTCCACAATTCCCCTGGGCTGCTAAGGGGGCCTGCAGAATAGTCGAGGTAGCAGTTTTTCATGCATTTGCTTTTTAAAATATCATTTTTATTCATCATTTAGAAAGCCCGGTAGTTAATATAAGATAAAAGGCAGTAAAAGGCTTAACAGATCTAGTATTAAAGTCAACTTTGTGGGAGGAGGTGTTCTTTTGGGAGGGCATGACCAGTGGCGTATTGGTGAAAAAAAGTGTGAATGGTGCTTATCTTTAAGGGGTAAAATTACTTGTGGTTTTTATTTTCTTTAAATTTGTCTGTATTTTGTTTTCCTTCCACAATGAGCATATCATTTAGTAGTTTTTGCTTTATTTAAAAATACTTGAAGATCTTTTAAAAAATTTTTACAGAAGTAAATAACCTGCTCATCGTAACATGAACAATACTAAGATGTATAAAGGTAATAATAATGATGTAAGGATAATCTGTGCCTTACTCGCCTTCCACATGCGCCCCTGGCCCTAAGGAGCCCAGAGTAGCAGCTTGGTGAGGAGCCATACATCCTTTTCCCTTTGTGTGTATAAATACGTACAGAGTTGGGTTGGGTTTTGAATTGCCTCATCCTAGCACCTTAGCTGGCATCTGGATTTTTTTTTAACTGGAATACATTATTGCCGTCACTTCAAGACTGGGAGAGATTTAACAGAGCCCTTTTCATCAGTGCATAATATTCCATAGTATATACCATGATTTATTCACCTATGCTCCTTCTGTAGGGTGGCCAGGTCATTTTCAGTTTTTGCCACTATAAACAGTGCCACGTAAACATAATGTTCATAAAGTCTTGCATTGGCACTCTTTTTCTTCTGAAATGCCAAAAGGAAATGAATTTTAAATGTTCTAAACACCTTTGTCAAATTTCTTTCCTGAAGACTATGGCAAATTAAACATTAATATTTTGAATGTAATAAAAAGTTTTCAGAGGGCATTGAACTGGGAATCAGGAACCCTGTGTTCCAGTCCTGGCTCTGCTATATGAGGTTGGGCAAGATATTTCTAAAGTGTGGAATTTATACTTAGAATAACATACTCATGCGTAAGCAGAGGGGATTCTAGAGGTCTGCCAAGTCCTTTCAAGCCCAGGGGTTTTACAGCTACATGCAGATATGATGTCTTCAGATGTATCCATTTCTTTCTTCAAATTAATTTTCTGAGGAATTCAAGACTCTGGAAAGGGCATGCATCTCTGAAGTAGACAGAGTTTCTGGACAGAGGTCTGGAGCCTTGTCTGTTGCTTATACCACTGAGCCCAGAGCCCGGGTCAGGGCTGTGCTAGGCTAGCAGCTATTTCTCAGAGTACCAAAGAGGCTTAGTGACTATTTCTCAAAGAATTCTAGAGTTTTGCTCCAGACTAAAAATTCCCCCTTTATTTAGTTGAATAAAGCATGAGACAGAGGCCACACTCAGGCCAGTCGGAGGTGAGTTCCCAGAATAGTTGTAATGATACTGAAGTTGCCTCTGATCACCCTTCTGCTCTCTCCCCTGCCCTAGGTGTGCCGGCATGTGAAGAACGGGGACATTCTCCTCCTGAACCGACAGCCCACCCTGCACAAACCCTCCATCCAGGCACATCACGCCCGCATCCTTCCCGAAGAGAAAGTCCTACGGCTCCACTATGCCAACTGCAAAGCCTACAATGCTGACTTTGATGGAGACGAGATGAATGCCCACTTCCCCCAGAGTGAGCTGGGCCGGGCCGAAGCCTCTGTCCTGGCCTGCACGGATCAGCAATACCTTGTTCCCAAGGTAGGTCTGACTTTGGGGCCATTCCACAGTTATTGCCGGCACAACTCGACTCTTCAGATCTGGGCCCTCTCCAGTTCCTGGAGTCAGTGGGCCCAGGGCAGAGGCATGTGGAACACAGGGTCCTGGCTACTTTCAGGTGGAGTTTCCGGCCCTCTAGTTCCTTAGAGCCAGGGAAAGGTTTCTGTTTTGCTGCCTCTTAAATGGAGAAATTATAAGTCATCACCAAAAGCTGAGTTTAGCAGCTACATAATAGGCTTAGATTTGTAGCTTATTAGCCTATGGCAAGCATTAGCATCCCAACTGTGTTGGTCCCCATGATCCTCAGATGACTTTGATCCTTTGAATTATGATCGAATGAATTTTAAGAGACACCTTAACTCCAAGTACCCAGATGAGGTCCCCTCCAGCCCACGAAGGCATCTTCTCTTTGAATCCCTTCCTTCTCTCTCTCACTGAGGCTGGTCCTCAGAGGCCTGGCCAGCTGACTCATTCCTACTAAGTGGCAGAGATGGAGTGAGCATGTGCTCATGGGAGCAGCAAAGCGGGGAAAGAGCCCCATCCCTCCTTACTCCTCATCACTCACGCAAAGACCGGAGGCCTTTTAAACCATAAGTCTCATGCATCAGTGATTCACAGTAATACATCATTCACTTGGATTGTGGTAGAGTATGAAAGAATTAGTAGTAATGATAATACATTTCCTACTGTACCACTTGGAAATGTGGCTACCATTTCCAAGTACCTTTTCAGTGCCAGACAGGATGCGAAGCACTTTGGAGGCTTCTCCTTTTACCCTCCCCACAGAGGGTGGAGTAGGTGCTACTAATGTCCACATCTGCACATGAGGAAGTGGTGTAACTTGCCCCGAGACATGTAGCTGAGAAGGAGAAGGAGGAACCAGGAGCTCCTAGATCCTCGGCATTTTGTTCATTTCCCTCTGTGGG
>NW_011888937.1:588983-603629 GCF_000151845.1 Pteropus vampyrus
GCGTAAGCAGAGGGGATTCTAGAGGTCTGCCAAGTCCTTTCAAGCCCAGGGGTTTTACAGCTACATGCAGATATGATGTCTTCAGATGTATCCATTTCTTTCTTCAAATTAATTTTCTGAGGAATTCAAGACTCTGGAAAGGGCATGCATCTCTGAAGTAGACAGAGTTTCTGGACAGAGGTCTGGAGCCTTGTCTGTTGCTTATACCACTGAGCCCAGAGCCCGGGTCAGGGCTGTGCTAGGCTAGCAGCTATTTCTCAGAGTACCAAAGAGGCTTAGTGACTATTTCTCAAAGAATTCTAGAGTTTTGCTCCAGACTAAAAATTCCCCCTTTATTTAGTTGAATAAAGCATGAGACAGAGGCCACACTCAGGCCAGTCGGAGGTGAGTTCCCAGAATAGTTGTAATGATACTGAAGTTGCCTCTGATCACCCTTCTGCTCTCTCCCCTGCCCTAGGTGTGCCGGCATGTGAAGAACGGGGACATTCTCCTCCTGAACCGACAGCCCACCCTGCACAAACCCTCCATCCAGGCACATCACGCCCGCATCCTTCCCGAAGAGAAAGTCCTACGGCTCCACTATGCCAACTGCAAAGCCTACAATGCTGACTTTGATGGAGACGAGATGAATGCCCACTTCCCCCAGAGTGAGCTGGGCCGGGCCGAAGCCTCTGTCCTGGCCTGCACGGATCAGCAATACCTTGTTCCCAAGGTAGGTCTGACTTTGGGGCCATTCCACAGTTATTGCCGGCACAACTCGACTCTTCAGATCTGGGCCCTCTCCAGTTCCTGGAGTCAGTGGGCCCAGGGCAGAGGCATGTGGAACACAGGGTCCTGGCTACTTTCAGGTGGAGTTTCCGGCCCTCTAGTTCCTTAGAGCCAGGGAAAGGTTTCTGTTTTGCTGCCTCTTAAATGGAGAAATTATAAGTCATCACCAAAAGCTGAGTTTAGCAGCTACATAATAGGCTTAGATTTGTAGCTTATTAGCCTATGGCAAGCATTAGCATCCCAACTGTGTTGGTCCCCATGATCCTCAGATGACTTTGATCCTTTGAATTATGATCGAATGAATTTTAAGAGACACCTTAACTCCAAGTACCCAGATGAGGTCCCCTCCAGCCCACGAAGGCATCTTCTCTTTGAATCCCTTCCTTCTCTCTCTCACTGAGGCTGGTCCT
Organism: Pteropus vampyrus; assembly: GCF_000151845.1. Classification (NCBI taxonomy): domain Eukaryota; kingdom Metazoa; phylum Chordata; class Mammalia; order Chiroptera; family Pteropodidae; genus Pteropus; species Pteropus vampyrus. The sequence continues at coordinate 590,162 of NW_011888937.1, forward strand.
CAGAGGCCTGGCCAGCTGACTCATTCCTACTAAGTGGCAGAGATGGAGTGAGCATGTGCTCATGGGAGCAGCAAAGCGGGGAAAGAGCCCCATCCCTCCTTACTCCTCATCACTCACGCAAAGACCGGAGGCCTTTTAAACCATAAGTCTCATGCATCAGTGATTCACAGTAATACATCATTCACTTGGATTGTGGTAGAGTATGAAAGAATTAGTAGTAATGATAATACATTTCCTACTGTACCACTTGGAAATGTGGCTACCATTTCCAAGTACCTTTTCAGTGCCAGACAGGATGCGAAGCACTTTGGAGGCTTCTCCTTTTACCCTCCCCACAGAGGGTGGAGTAGGTGCTACTAATGTCCACATCTGCACATGAGGAAGTGGTGTAACTTGCCCCGAGACATGTAGCTGAGAAGGAGAAGGAGGAACCAGGAGCTCCTAGATCCTCGGCATTTTGTTCATTTCCCTCTGTGGGTCCTGCAGCCCTTCTGCAGGAGAGACAGAGACCTTTGCAGTCTGAGAAGCACTAGATTCTGCTCAGAGATGTCCAGCATTGATTACTGCCCTCTCTTTCTGGGAACTTCTCTTTCCCCATCAGTCATCTCTCTCCCTGGGACTCAGGCAGGTGGCCAGGGGCTAGTGCCCTAGCCTCTTTTCCCACCAGATGCACCACAGTGGGTTCATAATGAACACAATTGTTTAACTTTACTTTCTGTGCCTACCTTAGCCGGCTGTTGATTAGTGAAGGGGCTGTAAGTAGCCAAAGTTAGGGCCCACTCAGGGCACTCGGAAATTAGGAGAAATAATTTTACTAATTTTTACTAATGTACTAATAATTAGATGAAATACTTAGAATGAGATAAGTTTACTAATTTGAAAATAGGCTTTTGTCTTTTCATGTAAATGGTAACGGTCATAGCTATAGTTGTAGTGGCAGTAAAAGCTCACCTGTTAAGTACTTCCTCTTCATTATGCACTGCTTCACACAATTTGCCAACATTCTCTTATTTAGTCCTCACAACAGCTTTATGAGGCAAGTGCAATTTTTAGATGAGGAAACACGAGTGAGTAACTTATCAGCCAGCAATGAGGTCAGGATTGAACCTAGCACCTGACCCCTAAGCCCATATGCTCAGCCCCCTTGACAGGCGAGGCTGGAGCTAGGTGAGGGCAGTAAGTAGATGCCAGGGCTGAGCTGGCTCTCTGACTCTCTACAGGCAGCATCACATTTCACCACAGGGAACACTACCAGAGAGCTGCAGACGGTTTAATTTTGCTGGCAGAGTGACCTCTGGACATTAGCTGTGTAAGGAGTTGGGGCGCTCTGAAATTCTCAGACCAGTGAACTTGAATGTTCTATACCTGATTTTGATTGAAAAAGATAGTATAGGGAGCTTCATGTTTACACCTGTCCTGCAAATGCCTGACCTATTTAAATCCAGATGCGCCTCGTCACATGCTCCCATGCCTATGAGTTTTAGGTCGGTAGACAGGCAGAACACAGGTAAATAGGCTTATATCAATAAATTAATTTTCTTTTTTTTTTTGAATTTATTTTTCAGTTACAGTTGACATATAATATTGTATTAGTTTCAGTGTACAACACAGTGATTAGACATTTCTATACCTTAGGAAGTACTCACTCCAATAAGTCTAGTACCTACCTGAACCGTACATAGTTATTACAATATTATTGACTATATTCTCTGTGCTGTACTTTACATCCTTTTGACTGTTATAACTGTCAGTTTGTATTTCTTAATCCTTTTCACATTTTTCACCCAGTGCTCAATCCCCCGCCCTTCTGGCAATCATCAAATTGTTCTTTGTATCTAGTTTGTTTCTGTTTTCTTTGTTCATTTATTTTGTTTTCTATATTCCACATGTAAGTGAAAATATATGGTATTTGTCTTTGACTTATTTCACTTAGCATAATACTCTCTAGGTCCATCAATGTCCTCACAAATTGTAACATTTCACTTTTTTATGGATGAGTAATATTTCATCATATGTATGTACTACTTCTTTTTGATCCATTTGTCTATCAGTGGACGTTTAGGTTACTTCCGTATCTTGACTAATGTAAATAATGCTGCAATGAACATAGAGGTGCATATGACTTTTTAAATTAGTGTTTTGGATTTTGTCAAATAAATACCCAGAAGTGGAATTGCTGGGTCATAGTGATAGTTCTATTTTTAATTTTTTGAGGAACCTCCATATTGTTTTCCATAGCTGCTACACCATTTTCCAGTCTCACCAACAGTGCGCAAGGGTTCCCTGTTTTTCCACATCCTTGACAACACTTGTTTGTGAATTTATTGATGATAGCCATTCTCACAAGTAGGATAATCATATCTTATTATGATTTTAATTTGCATTTCTCTTGTGATTAGCAGCATTGAGCATCTTTTCATATGTCTGTTGGCTGTCTGTATGTCCTCTTTGGAGAAATGTCTATTCAAATCCTCTGACAAATTTTTAATTGGATTATTTGTGTTTTTGATGTTAAGTTGTTTGAGTTCCTTATATATTTTAGATATTAACTCCTTATCGATATATCTCCCATTCAATAGGTTGTTTTTTCATTTTGTTCATGGTTTTCTTTGCTGTGTAAAATCTTTTTAGTCTGATATAGTTCTGTTTATTTTTTCTTTTGTTTCTTTGCCCAAGGAGATGTATCCAAAAAAAAATATTACTAAAAGCAATGTCAAAGAGTTTACTGCCTCATTTCCTTCCAGGAGTTTTATGGTTTTGGGTCTTACATTGAAGTCTTTAATCTATTTTGAGTTTATTCTTGTATATGGTCCAAGAAAGTGGTCTAATTTCATTTTTTTGCATGTATCTATCCAGTTTTCCCAACATCATTTATTGAATAGGCTGTCTTTACTCCATTATATATTCTTGCCTCTGTTGTCATAGATTAGTTGACCATATAGACGTGGGTTTATTTCTGGGTTCTCTATTATGTTCCATTTGTGTATGTATGCATTTTATGCCAGTACCATGCTATTTTGATTATTATAGCCTTGTAGTATAGTCTGATATCATGATACTTCCACCTTTGTTCTTTTTTCTGAAGATTGCTTTGGCTACTTGAGATCTTTGTGTTTCCATATAAATTTTAAGATTATTCTAGTTCTCTGAAAAATGCCATTGGTATTTTGATAGGGATTGCACTGACTCTAGATTACTTTGGGTAGTATAAACATTTTAACGATGTTAATTCTTCCTATGCATGAGCACAGTATATGCTTTCATTCATTTGCATCTTCAGCTTCTTTCCTCATTGTCTTATAGTTTTCTGAGTACAGGTCTTTTACACCTTTGGTTAAATTCCTAGTTATTTTATTCTTTTCGATGCAATTGTAAATGAGATTGTTTTCTTAATTTCTATTACTGATAGTTTGTTATTGGTGTATAAAAATGCAACCAATTTCTGAATATTAATTCAGATATATCCTGCTACTTTACTGAATTCATTTATCAGTTCTAATAGTTTTTGGTGGTATCTCTAGGGTTCTCTAAATATAGTATCATGTCATCTGCAAATGACTGTTTTACATCTTCATTTCCAATTTAGATGCATTTCATTTCTTTTTCTTGTCTGATAGCTGTGGCTAGGACTTCCAATAGTATGTTGAATAAAAGTGGTAAAATTGGACATCTTTGTCTTCTTTCTGATGTTACAGAGAATGCCTTTAGCTTTTCCACATTGAGTACAATGTTAGCTTTGGGTTTATCATATATGGCCTTTATTATGTTGAGATATGTTCTTTCTATAGCCACTTTGCTGAGATTTTTAGGACAAATGGATGCTGAATTTTGTCAGTCGCCTTTTCTGCATCTATTGATATGATCATATGATTTTTATCCTTCATTTTGTTAATGTGTATCATGTTAATTGACTTGCGGATATGGAATCATCTTTGCATCGCGGGAATAAATCCCACTTGATCATGGTATTTGATATTTTTAATGTATTGCTGAATTCAGTTTGCTAATATTTCGTTGAGGATTTTTGCTTCTACGTTCATCAGGGATATCAGCCTATAATTTTCTTTTTTTGTAAAGTCTTTGTCTGGTTTTGGAATCAGGGTGATGGTGGCCTTGTAAAATGAGCTTGGGAGCTTTTTTGCCTCGTGAATTTTTTGGAATAGTTTGAGAAAAATAAGTGGTAATTCTTTGACTGTTAAAATTCACCTGAAGCCAGCTGGTCTGGGAATTTGGTTTCTTGAGAGTTTTTGATTACTGATTCAGTTTCATCAGTAGTTAATGGTTCGTTCAGATTTTCTGTTTCTTTTTGATTTGATTTTGGAGGCTTATATATTTCTAGAAACTTATCCATTTATTCCAGGTTGTCCAGTTTGTTGGTATATAATTGTTCATAGTAGTTTCTTATAATCCTTTGTATTTCTGTAGTTTTGGTTGTCACTTTTTCTCTTTCATTTCTAATTTGTTTGGGCCCTCTGTATTCTTGTTGAGTCTAGCTAAAGGTTTATCAATTTTGTTTAGCTTTTCAAATAACCAGCTCTTGGTTTCATTGTTTTTCTATGTTATTCTCTTTTAGAATATTTCATTTATCTCCACTCTGATCTTTTTTCTTTTTTGACGGGTAATACTGTTTATTGAATTAGATTTTCCTATTTACAACTGAGATCACATCTATATATTATCTTGCTAGCCTACATAGATACATTACTTCTGATGAGTTTAGACTTACAATGAATGGACTCAATCATACAAACACATACACACACACACAATCACACTCATTGTTTTAAAACAGTAGTACGTACGTTATACTCCTCCTATAAAGCCAACTTTGATGATTAAAAACAGCTAGTTTCAAACATCAGTCTGATTTTGAAGATGAACCAAGATGCACATTATATGATTCTGAAATCTATTTTAACCATTTTGTACAGTTGCTATCTTATTGGACTACAGTATATATTTTTAAAAGGACACCGATGAGAGGCATCGTCTAGTGTTAATTCCCCCTTCTCTCAAAAACCTTTGGCCAAGACAGGACCCAGTGGTACTTCAGGAGCAGTCCCATTACTGCTTGGAGGTAACAGAAGCAAGCCACACCCTCCCTTAATTCTACCACACTACGCCATTCACAAATAGTTTTGAAATTAGAACCTATACTATCATACTTAAAAACTTAGGGACATGGAGAGTCAGCTAGAAAAGAAAGTCATAGGTTAGTAGGTAAGTAGGTGGGCACATGAAGGGCCAAGCAGCTCTGTCTAACACCTGTGTATGTGTGCTTTAACTAAACAAGTTCAGGAGGCTGACAGGAATAGACCTGCTCAATTCATCTTCCAAATCAGAACAAGACTAAAAAGCTCGGGCTTGAGTTTTCAACTATGCCTAGGTTCTGCCAGTGATGAGGAGCTTGTAAGTAAGATCTCTGTTCTATCTGCGCAACACAATGCATGCACACAGCATGCCCAGCAGCTGAAGAGCTGCAAATGCCAGCGCTGCCCAGATAACATGCATCATGATTTCTTGTAGCTTCTTCACAACTAGAGCCTCATACCCCTCAGAGCGAGGTTGGAGGGATAGGCCAGACTACCATAACAGCTGCTGGAGGTCTCTCTACAGCAGCTGAGAGGGACACTCTGGTTTTTGGTTTCTTTGAACCAGTCAGTATTTTCCCAGTCTGAGTAGCTGTGAATTCCACAACAGTGCAGCTGTCTCTATATATAATCTATAGCCTGGCTAGCGGCATCAAGGTTGGTTTCATTGTAGGTCTTACATACTTTCTGAATGCTGTGGTCAACCTCATTTTCCACCTTTGCTCTATATATGTATCCCAAAACCATTACAATGACTTCTGTGACAAAAACCCAGGGTTGGATGATGACAAACGTGGCCAGTCCACAGCAGCTTTCGTGGATTGTGGCACAGCAGCCAATTAGCCCAATAATGAAAAGTAGGGTTCCTACAGCTATGATCGCTACAGCAGGAATGAGAGTGTACACATCTTCAAAGAAGTGGTTGTAGTCATCATAAGTGATGAAGACATAGGCTCTCACAAAATGCTCACTGCCCCCAGAAGATGAGGTTGAGAAACACCAGCACGGTCTTGGAGGAGGTGATGCTGCACTGGCATGTGATGTAGGTGGTCGCTGGGGCCCTGCTTGGAGAACTGGATGCGCCCACCCAGCGAGGCCGCAATAGTGAGGCCTCTCCACTCTGATCTCTATTATTTCCTTCTTTCTACTCACTTTGGGCTTTGTTTGTTCTTCTTCTTTTAGTTCCTTTAGGTGTAAGGTTAAAATGTTGATCTCAGATTTTTCTTGTTTCTTAAGGTAGACCTGTATTGCTATGAATTTCCCTCTTAGAAACTGCTTTGGCTGTGTCTCACAGATTTTGGGGGTCATCATGCTTTCATTTTTATTTGCCTCAAGGTATCTTTTGATTTCTTCCTTGATTTCACTGTTTAGTAGAATGTTATTTGTCTTTCATGTGTTTGTGTGTGTTTCAGTTTTCTTGTAATTAATTGTTTTCATACCATTGTGATCGAAAAACATGTTTGATATGATTTCAGTCTTCTTTATTGGTACTAGTTTTGTAGTGTTAACATGTAGTCTATCCGGGAAAATTTTCCATGTGCACCTGAAAAGAATATATATTTTGCTGCTTTAGGGTGAAAGACTCTAAAAATAGCAATTAAATCTGAATGGTCTGATGTGTCATTTAAGGCCTCTGTTTTCTTGTTGATTTTCTGCGTGGATAATTTATCCATTGATGTCAATAGGTTGTTAAAGTCCCCTGCATTTACTACTATTCATCTGTCCCTTTACGTTCATCAGTATATAGCCTGGCCATGCTTTATATATTTAAGTGTTCCTACATCGGGTGCATAGATGTTTACAAGAGTTATATCCTCTTGTTGGATTGACCCCTTTATCATTATAAAATACCCTTCTTTGTCTGTTGTTACAGCCTTTGTCTTAAAGTCTATTTTGTCTATTATAAGTATTGCTACCCAGCTTGTTTTCATTTCCATTTGCATGAAACAAAGTGATGCAAAAAGAAGTATCTTTTTCCATCTCTATACTTTCAGTCTCTGTGTGTCTTTCAATCTAAAGTGAGTCTCTTGTAGGTAGCATATGTATGGATCTTGTTTTTATTATTCATTCACCAGCCCATGTCTTTTGATTGAAACATTTAGTCTGTTTTCATTTAAAGTAATTATTGATAGGTATGTATTTATTGCTATTTTATTAATTGTTTTCTGATTGTTTTTGTAGTTCTTTTCTGTTCCTTTCTATTCTCTTTATTTCTTATATGTTGATGACTTTCTGTAGTGTTATGTTTGGATTCCTTTCTCTTTATTACTTGTGTATCACTTTCAGATTTTTGGATTGTGGTTACCATGTACTTCATATATACCAAGCTATCTTTATAGTAGTCCATTTTAAGTTGATGGTTCCTTAAGTTTGAACACATTCTAAAATAACTACAATTTTTACTGACCCCCTCCACATTTATGGTTTTGTTATTGTGCTTTACTTCTTGTGTATGTGTGTGTGTCTGTCCCTTAATTTATTGTTGTAATTACACATGATCTTCCTACTTTTGTCTTTTAACCTTTGTGCTGGCTTTATAGTTAGTCGAATAAATTAATTTCTTAACAAATAAAAAGTAAAACATTTCTAGGGGATTATCTAAGAGTTCACTTCACTTTTATTCAATTTCTTTTGTCCTAGGTAAAGAGCTTTTGATTCTTGATACATTTCATTTAATTTTATTCTTAATGTAAATGCCAAGAGGTAGAATCCTTATGTTTACTGATGATGATAAAAATAGAACACATCTTGACATACTTTGGTGGCAGTGTCCCAAGAGGACAAGAGCTGGCTTTGTTAAACTAGGAAAGCCATTTTTATTGGTCATGTTTTTGGAGTATCTTTATTTCCTTTTGTTTCCATTTCTCTTTGTTTATTATTCCGTTTCTTCTCTATTTCCAGATTCTCTTCCTTATCTAACCATAGTATCCAATTAAAGTACTTTTTTTCTTGTTGGTTGTATGTATTTAATAGAATTGTAATTTGTCTTCTTACTTAAAATAGGAGATGAATAGAATTTTATTTCTTTTCCAGAAAACAGTTAAACTTTTTATTTATGTGTTTCTTTGTGGATTAATTTATTTTCTTCTGGGTTTTTGTTTGTTTCTTTGTTTGTTTGTTTTTATTGAGGGCCAATGCTTTGTGGAAATTCTTTTAACAAGACTTGGGAATAGTTTCCTGGCTTCTACTAAGTCAGCTAGAAGATTCAAGTCATGTGATATTCTGATTCTCTAAGCATCTTAACCAGAAACTTTAACCGTAATGGTATTTTGCTGTGATAGTAAGTGGAATAGAATAGCTGACAATTATCTGGGTTTTTGATTCAGAGATGATCTTTCTGATCCTAAGCAGGATTTAGGAAATTCAGAATTATAAGTAGACCCTTAGTAAATTGCTTTAATCAGCATTCCTCTGTATAATTCATGATTATTGCATTGAAAGCAATTTAGTCATTAAGATAATTTTCTAGTCATGTAGAAATCTAGATGGAGAGAGGAGAAGGCATGGAATAGATCACGTAACCTGTAATTAAGTTTTTTAAAGGAATAAAACAGAAGAAAAACTCTCTGTCTGCCTCCAAAGACTGTGGGATGAGTCAAATGCGTAATACTGGTTTGAGTTTTTCCCCCAAGCAAAATAAGACTATGTTTTTGGAACAAAAAACGGAGTATAAATTTTTATTCAGATTGGTACTCAAAGCTTTCATCAGAAGGGCTGTGTGCTCCATTCGATCTTGCCTTTCATCTATAACGTCTATTCAGCCTATCTGTAATAATTAGCTTTGCGTTTACATAGAGCCATTGTTGCAGTATTTAGACAATTTGACAAGCATCGTTTTTAGCTTTTGAGTTAGTACGTGTAGTTAAATTCCTGTTGTTTCTCCACAGCTGCATTTGTGAGTTCCTTTAGCCCTATTTATAAAACATAGCCATAATGTTGGATAGTATTAAACAAATCATCAAATGATAACAATCTTTAGATCCACAGCACAGACTTTTCTCGAGTTCCCATAAACATTGAAAAGTTTGCAAAAACTGCTTCTCAAAGAATGACAGTGAGCACAACTATTTTTACTTTAGTGTGCCCTGTGTTGCTGTGAGCTTAGACCTATAGATAAGGTTCAGGAGACTGAGGATCAGAAAGCCTGTGACGCATGTCAAATGAGATAAATGTACCCACCAAAACTGGGGCTTTTATAAAAGCCCTTGTTTGGGCATCTGGTAGGTAACAGTCTTTATTAAGGGCCCACTTGAACACGTGCTGCATTGTGAAAAGACACTCATAATGGACATTCTTTCCTTCTACAATCATGTATGTCAAGACTTTCTCACAGCCCTCTAGAGGAACCTCTACCTAAACCCCCACCTCCTTGCACCAGCTGACTCCAAGTCACTCCTCAGGCCTGGCTATAATACTGCCCTTCATAGAGCCCATTCCCAACTATCCCCCTGCCTCGAATCTGTGTGGTGATCCATTCTGTTGTTTTCCTCCATGGCATTTAAAACTCTCCGTGTCAGTGTACTTATCCAATCATTTGCTTCTTCTAGCTCTTCCTCATCCTAAAGGATCCATGTTTGTTTGGTCTACTGAAGTACATTGAAGGTCTAACCCAGTGCCTAGGCAACACAGTAGGCTCTCAGTAACTATTTGTCGAATGGATGACCAATTTAGAGGAGAACCAGGCCAGAAATGTATGAAAAATACTAAAGCATAAAACCAAAATATAAAAACAAGAACATAGCTAACAGCAGCCAGGCCAAATTTATGCCTAAATGCCAAAAATATGCTGGAGTAACTAGAACCAGATGGGAGTATGGAGAGAAGGCTTTGGGAAGTGAATGAGTTTGAAGCAGTTTTAGTATAGAACTGTGGGCAAATGGCAAAGGCGGGAGCCGATCAGTCAGGAAGCCCTGGCCCTGTGCTGTGGGAGGCAGTTTGCTCTCAAGATGAGAGGCCTGGGCACTGGCCAACTGAGGCTGTAGGGAAGGATGACATGGGGCTATAAGGCAGGGCTGTTGCTCATAGGTAGCCTCCAAGTGGATGATTAAGCGTTAGAATGTGACTTAAACTTTATCTTTGTTCTTCTCTTATGTTTTGGTTTGTAGGATGGCCAGCCATTGGCAGGCTTGATCCAGGATCACATGGTTTCAGGTGCAAACATGACCACTCGAGGTTGCTTTTTCAACCGGGAGCAGTACATGCAACTGGTATACCGAGGACTCACAGACAAAGTGGGGCGCGTGAAGTTCTTTCCTCCCGCCATCCGAAAGCCTTTTCCACTATGGACGGGAAAGCAGGTAATTGGGAGAAAACAACCAGTGTGTGTATAAGGAGGCAACTGGCCACTCATATAATAGGTTTTATTCTCTGGAGAGCCCACTCCAGAGACAGAGAAATGACAGCTCAAGCAATAGTCTGATTTTCTCTTTGATGGATTGGTTTCCTGGGTCCGGGTGGTTTCAAGGGAGTATCTACTAAGAGTAGGCTACATGGTTTCTGTCCTTAGCATCTAACTTAAACTTGATATCCTCATAATCTAAATATGGTGCTTATAGGTAGGTGGTGGTGTTGATGTTAGTATTAGTCATATCTGTTGGGAGGAGCCAAGCGCTTTGCAGAATACCTTAACTCATCTCCCATTTGCCCCAAGAATACTCGCCAGTGGCACTTAGGGCTGCAGCGTTTATCCCAAGATAACTCGCCAATTATAGTCCTAACCTTACTCTCGGTTTGCCGTGAAATATTTTTTTTATTATTTTTTGCATCGCTCTAGTACATTGTTAGTCTTTGGAAACAAATGACATCATTCTGTTTATAGCATTCTGTTTTTAGTAGTGGTATTTCCATTTACAAAATATAGTAATTCTTGATTGCTGAAAATGTCAAATTCTAGAAAACGTAGCATTCCTGTGCATGATGTCAATGCTGGCAGTGAGCTGCACTTTTTTTTTCTAAGCAGGAAAAGGGTTCAATGTATTATTTAATCCTCACAACCAGCCTGCAATGCAAACACTATTATCACCATTTAGCAAATAAGGATATTGAGGCTTAGGAAAGTTAAATTACATGCCCAAGTCTATAGAAGACAGTTGGAATTCAAATCCAGGATTTTCTAACTCCCAAAGCATCACACTATACTTCCCTTTAAAGTAATATATGTGGTGACTAAATAATTCAGTGCAATAAAATATGTGCTTCTGCTGTTGGCTGGGTCTCCATCAGTTTTAAGGCCCAACTACTAATCAGCTATGTATTCTAGGCTCCGTGGACCTCATTTCACATCTATAAAACCAAGAGTTTTAGGTTGACGATCTCTAAGGTCTCTTCCAGCTCTGCAGTTCTTTAAAGTCTGTAGACCTGGGTCTTGACTGATTTTTAGTTGGTAAACCAACCTTCCATTCCTGGGATAAGCTTTACGTGGTTGTGAGGCATTATCCTGTCTATGTATCATTGAATTCAATTTGCAAAAGTTTTGTTTAGATTTTTTTTTTTGTATTTGTATTCATAAGGGATATTAATCTGTAATTTTCTTGTAATATATTTGTCTGGTTTGGGTATCAGGGTAATGTTGGCTTTATACAGTGAGTTGGGAAGTAGTCCTCTTCTTCAGTTTTCTGTAAGTGTGTAGTACTGCTATTTTTTTAAAAAAAAATTTGGTAGAATTCATCTGTGAAGCCATCTGTACCTGGCATTTTCTTTATTGGAAGGTTTTTAAACTAAAATTTCTATTTCTCTAACACATATAAGACTATTCACGGTATCTCTTTCTTGAATGAGCCTCAGTACTTTGTTTTTTCAAGAAATTTGTCCATTTCATCTAAGTTGTTAAATTTATAGGCATAAAGTTATTCATAATAGTTCTTTACCATCCTAGTCTATATTTACAGTCTGTAGGGGGGGTCACCTCTCTCATTCCTGATATTGGTAATTTATGTCTTCTCTTTTTTCTTGATCAGTTTGCCTAGGGGTTTATTGATTTTCTTGCTCTCCAAGAACCAGTTTTCATAGACTTTTTCTATTTTTCTGTTTTCTATTTCATTGATTTTACTTTGATCTTTATTATTTCCTTTTTTCTGTTTATGTTGGGTTTGATTTGCTCTTCTTTCTCTAGTTACCTAAAAACTTGATGCTGACATTGTTGACTTGAGACTTTTTCCTTTCTTTATACAGGCATTTCATGTATAAATTTAACCCCCTAAATTCTGATTAAATACCATCTCTCAGATTATGATATGTTCTGTTTTCATTTTCATTCACTTGAAAATACTCTCTAAATTACCTTTTGATTTATTTTTAACACATGAGCTATTTAGAAGTCCATAATTTAGTTTTCAGATATTTAGAGATTTTTCCAGATACCTTTGTTACTGATTTCCAATTTAATTCCTTTGTGGCCAAAGAACATACCTTGGATGACCTGAACCCTTTTAAATTCATTAAGATTTGTTTTGTGGTTTCAGTTATGGTCTATCTTGGTAAATGTTCTTTGTTTCCTTAAAGATAATGTATAATCTGCTGTTGTTGGATGGAGTGCTTTATAAATGTCAATTAGATTCGCTTCATAGTTCAAGTATACTATATCCTTGCCAATCACTGTCCTTTATCGCCTGCCATTCATTGTCTTGAAAACTATCGTTTCATATTCTTATGTGCTTTTGTTGTTGTTTCTGCTGGGAGAGTAAATCAAGTCATCATTGCTCTAGCCTGCCCAGAAATGGAAATCGATTTAACAGAATATATGGGGAATTTTGCAGTTTAAGATTAAAATCTGTAAGTATGGATAGTTTAGTTCAAGGAGTAGTAAGCTTTTTCTGTAAAAGCCAGATAGCAAATATTTTAGGCTTTGCTGGCCATACAGTCTCTGCTGCAACTACTCAACTCTGCCATTATAACATCAAAGCAACCATAGACAACACATAAATGAGTGGGCATAGTAGTGATCCAGTTTAACTTTATTACAAAAAGAGATGGTGGGCCAGATTTAGCATATAGGCTGTGGTTTACGTACCCCTGATTTAGTCAGCTATATATATTTGTCCACATTATTATTCCTATTCGTATTATTTTTATTATTCCTGTTTATGTTTTCATTATATAAGCGATCTCAAGTTATCTTGGAAGTGAATGGATTATAATTCTTAAGTAATTTATTGTCCAGAATTTGTTAGAATTTTATTTAAATGTAAGCAGTATTCAAAATAAAACCAAATAGCGGATGAAGAATATATATCTAGAGCCATGAATATGTTCATTCCCTTCAATCTGGGAATCCAGCCTAAGAAAATAATCTGAAATATAGAAAAAGATATTTGAAAAAGCAGTCCATGGTTTATAGTGGTAGAAATTCAGAAAACCCTAGATACTTAAGATTGGAGCTA
>NW_011888937.1:604710-633992 GCF_000151845.1 Pteropus vampyrus
AATCAAATTACCAGGACTTAAGATCTATATTCAGCTTTAATAAATAGTTTAATAAACAGGTATCCAAAGTGCCTGTAGCCGTTTACACTTTGACTAGCAGGGCATGAGAGTTCTAGTTGCTCCTTCCTCAGTAGAACTTGATATTTGTTTGTTTCTGGTTTGTTTGTTTGTTTGTTTGTTTGTTTGTTTTTAATTTTAGCCATTCAGACAGGCGTGTAGTGGCATCTTATTGTGGTTTTAACTTGCATTTTCTTACTGACAAATGAGGTTGAGCACCTTTTCATATGCTTATTGGCCATTGGATATCATCTTTTATGAAGTGCTGGTCAAGTCTTTTACCTATTTTCTATTTTATGCCATTTTTTTTATTGATAGCTAAGCGCTTATTATATATTCTGGTGTAAGTCCATTGCCATCTATATGTATTGCAAATACCTTCATCTTGAAGACTAGCCTTTTTGCCTTTTTACCTAATAAATACTGTTTCCTAATGATCATGCTTTTCTGCCTTTTCGTGGCAAAAATGGCAACCAGTGACACTGTTCTGAAGAGACTGGAACAGAAGGATGCAGAGATAAATCAAATTATTAAATATCTTAAGCAGCAACTTTCTCTTCTTAAGGAGGAAGCAATTTTGTAGGCAACTTTAAGAGAAGAAACTTCGAGTTGAAAATGCTAAATTGAAGAACTGAAGCAAGAGCTAATTCAGGAAGAAATTAAAAATGGAGTGAAACGAATACCATTTTTTTCTGGTACTCCGCTGCATGCTAATTCCACGGTTTCTGAAAATACCAATAACAACCATATCTTCTGGTGCCAAAGAACAGAGAAAGGAGGAAGAGGAGGAGAAAAGAGGTGAAAGAGAAACTTGAAAAGAAAGGAGAGAAAAAGGAGTAAAAAAAAAAAAAACAATCAATAGCAGGAAGCACTAACTCTAAGCCAGTAGTAGATGTTTCCCGTCTGGATCTTTGAATTGGTTATATCATCACTGCCAGAAAACATCCGGATGCAGAGTCTTTGTATGTAGAAACTAAATGTTGGAGAAGCAGCCCCAGGAGCAGTTGTCAGTGGCCTGGTGACCCAGTTCCTCTTGAACAGATGCAAAATTGGATGATGATTTTACTTGGTAACCTAAAACCTGCAAAGATGAGGGGAATACTGTCTCAGGCAGTGCCGGTGTGTGCTAATTCACCAGAAAAAGTTGAAATCTTGTCACTTGCTAATGGGTCTGTTCTTGGAAACAGAATTACTTTTAATGCTTTTTCTGGAGAGAAAGGAGCTGAATCCTAAGATTTGGGAACAGAGCCAGTCTGATCTTTACACAAATGATGAGTGTGTGGCTACATACAAAGGAGCTCCCTTTGAGATATTCTGGGAATGGCAAAAATTAACTTAAGAATTATTAGCTTCAAGTTCACCAGCCTTGAGATGGTGACTAATGATATGGGCTACCAAAGAGAAATACATCAGTAGAGGTAAGAGTACAGATATTGTTTGAAAGAAAAGCCTCACACACCGAATTCTAGCACTGTAGCTGTTTATAGCCTCCAATAAGGAGAGGCAAAACAAAAAACTTAAAACAACCCTGCATGTTGAGTTATAAAGGTATAAGTAAAGTTCATTTATTTAAGTCCAAGAAGTTCTGGTAGGCCAGGACATGGTATTGTAATAGAATTTTATCTTTTTTCTGAAAACTAAACATTAGCAACATTGTTAACCTATGTTAATAACTAAATACAAATGAATTTTCACAGTTATTGTGTACGCAGGATCGATTATCATTTTGGGAATAAAGACTGCAAGACTGCGACAAAGTCAAAAAAATTTTTTTAATTATGATTCTCATAGATAACTGCTACCTTCACAATTTAAGAGAACATTGCAAATGGTCTTTTCTCCCTAGCGTAATAATTTATGACCAGAAAGTAAATCGTATACTTGTAGAAAGTCAATGCAGAAGGAGACCTCAAATTATCTTGTCTGACTCCCTGGGTTTTTAAATTGAGATATAATTCATATTTAACATATATTTTACCATTTTTAAAAAGTGTATCATCCAGTGATTTTTAGTGTATTTACTGCATTATACAATAATTACCACTAGCTAATTTCAGAACATTTCCATCACCTTTAAAAGAAACTCTGCACCTATTAGCAGCCAGGCCCAGTTCCTCCCTCCCTTATCCATTGGCAATCACTTTCTGTCTATGGATTTGCCTATTTGGGATATTTCACATAAATAGAATCATATAATATGTGGCCTGTTGTGACTTGCTTCTCTTACTTAATATAATGTTTTCAAGATTCATTCTTGTTGTAGCATGAGCAGTACTTCATTCCTTTTTATAACTGAATAATATTCTGCTATATGGATATACCAGTTTTTTGTTCATTTGACAGTTGAAAAATGGGTACTTTGGGTTGTTTTCCTTTTTGGCTATTACAAGTCAAGCTGCAGTGAATATTTGGGTACCAGTTTTTTTTTTTTTGGATATGTAGCTGAGTCTTTTATTAAGATTTTCTTTAATTTCTTTCAATGGGTGTTATATTTCTCAGCATACAAGTTTTACACTTCTTTTGTTAGATTTATTCCTGAGTATTTTATTCTTTTTGATGCTGTCATAAATGCAATTGTTTTCTTAATTTAACTTTTCAGATTGTTTATTGCTGATGTATAGAAATACAATTGATTTGTTGTTGATCTTATGTCTTTCAGCTTTGCCGAAGTCATTTACTAGCTCTAATAGTTTTTTGTGGATTCTTTAGAGTTAGATTCTAGTTATAAGGTCATGTCATCTGCAAGTAGTGGTAGTTTTATGTCTTCCTCTCTGATCTGGATGCCTTTTATTTCTTTTCTTGCCTAACTGCCCTGTATAGAACCTAGTACATTGTTAAATATAAGTGATGAGAGCAGATATTCTCGTCTTGTTTCTGATCTTAGGCAGAAAGCATCCAGTCTTTGATCATAAAGTATGTTCGCTGTGGGTTTTTCATAGATGCCTCCCCTTTATTGCTGATGTTTTTTTCTATTCCTATTCTATTGAGTGTTTTTATTGTGAAAGGGTGTCGAGATTTTGACAAATACTTTTTCTGTCTCCTTGATTTTGTAGATGGGATGGCAGGTCATATTTCCCTGTCCCTAGATGGTTGGATACGTGTGTTTCTGTTACCTTTCCCATCCCGACTGTGCTCAGCCTAGCCGTCCTGCTGCACATGTGGCGCTTTAGTTGTGGTGGAGCTTGTGGTCAGCATTCTGGGGAAGTGTCACCCCGCTGTCTTTATTCCCTCACCTGGCAATGCTGGCCTTATGGAGAGCCTGGGTCATGATCTTTCTGGTCATCTGTTGCTGAGATAACAAGGAATAGTGTCTGGTTTTTTTTTTAAGATGCCGTTGCCACTTGTCCTCCTGCTCCTGGCGTACATACATGAAAAGGCAGCTGCTCTCATAACTGCCCTGACCTTGTTGTGCACATATAACAACACTACTTTGTAGGGCCTGGCATAGGCACACAAAGAGCTGTTGATGCCCCTGATGGCTCCCAGCCCCTCAACAGCCCTGGGCCCTGTCACACCAGCCTGTCTGTCCCCTTGCCTGCTACATTTTTGGGAATAATATGCTTTTGGTCCTTCTGTAGCTGACCCATGTTCATCCCCAGGTTCAGCTGCCCCTACTTGTGTTCTCTGTGGAGCAGCTGCTTGAGAAATTGTCTCTCCTGGCCTTTTGTTAACAGCCACTTGTTGAGTAGATAGCCACACTGATGAGTCATTTGGGATAGGGGATGGGCTCCTTGTCCTTCTAGTAGCCATAATAATTCCAGTGACATAAATTTATTTCTGGTGTAGCTCTGTAGCTAATTGTGTGGAAGCCATCAGGTTGCCGAGTAGTCACATAACTGATGTACTTGACACAGAGACTCCGTCACATGGTGCTCCCCTGTCAGGGCACTATAATAACCACTTCTAAAATGCGAGTCTTTTCTCGTCAGTTTCACTTAGGAGGCTTATTCTCTATGGCATTTATTTAGCCTCAGAGTCTAGAACAGAAATATATTTGGAACAAGTGATCCTATTAAAAGTTAAATCAGAGAGTGTCACTCCTGTGATCGAAACCTACCAAATAGCATTCTTTCTCAAAATAAAAGCCTTTATCTGAAATGCATGATCTGATCTCTGCACAGCTCCCTTCCTTACTGCCTTCTTGGTGTGAGGCCTTCTCTGCCCATCTACTTAAAATCCTGCATACTCTCTCCCTCCCCACTCCCTCACCCCCGTTCTGCTCTAGGTCCTCCTTCCCTGCTTCATTTTTCTTCAAAGCATGGATTCCCTTTGGGAATGGAGGTTCCACTGAAGGCAGAGACTCTGTTTTATTCACAGTTCTTCCCAGCACCTGGCTCATAGTAAGTGCTCAGTGTATAATGGCTGAATGAATGACTGGGTCTTATCTGTACTCTACGGATGAGCAATGCTAGGGCTAACAGAGTGTGATCATTTCCCCGCAGCACAGTCAGTGATGGAGTGGGCACTGGAGCACCCCCTCGTCCCTGGAGCTTCCTTGCGGCCTGCTTCTCAGTGGGGTGTCTCAGGCCTCCTCCGTGCTCCTTGGAGGGAAAGCTCTCCATTCTTAGTCTTTACACTCTTTCCTTCCCTGGTGCCCACCAGGAAGTCAAAGCTATTCTGTGGAATGACATTATTGACTGTCTAATGGTTGTCGTCGATTTCGATGTGGCCCAAAGACAAGGAGGGGTGCTCTGAGGAGCATTCTTCAACCTCTGCCTCAGTGCTAGGCCTGACATCGTGTCGGGCCAACTTCTGGCAGAAGGCAGCATTACGAGCCCCGCCATCTCTCCCAGCCCTGCTGTCTTTGCTTTTGTTTTTTACCACGTCCTCGAATCTTTTTACTATGATTCCACAGCAGTTTACATTTTTTCTCTCCTTCCTTTTGTCTAACAGGAACTTAATGTTGTTTTTACAGGTCTGGGAGATTGTTCACTTTAACAGTTATTTTAGCGAATAAAAATCCCAGTGAGGTTCTTAGTTGTACGTTTGTTTCTGCTCCTAAGTTCCCTCCTAGATCATGTGAGTAGACTAGAACTAAGATTAGCTTATCCCACAGAGGTGGAAATGGCCGTTTTTCTTGCTTTACCTACAGATCATGAGAATAGAGTCGTCTGGTTTTTCAGGATAAATAGGAACAGAAAGTCCTAAAAGGGAATTTCTCATCTTCTCTTCCTGCCATCAACTTTGTCTTCTTTTTTCTCCCAGGTCGTGTCGACGCTGCTCATAAACATAATCCCAGAGGAGCACATCCCATTGAATTTATCGGGCAAGGCGAAGATCAGCGGGAAAGCCTGGGTGAAGGAGTCTCCTCGACCTGTTCCCGGCTTTAACCCCAACTCCATGTGCGAGTCCCAGGTATGGCTGCCTAGCCGTTTTAGCTAGAGTCCCCTAGTCCCGGGTTTAGACAGATTGATTTAAAACAGAGAAATGGAGGCACATGCACAGAAGCAGGTGTTGTAGCTCATATGAGAAGGAGTTATGCCCAACTTGGTGTCAACTTTTGGTTTTAGAAAGGATCAGAGTTGATTGCTAGCGTTCGGCCATCTGTAAAACTTGGAACCACCTTAGAGAGGCTTCTGCAGCAGAAGGCCTCTGGACGTGCTCTGCAAAGCTTGGAAATACAGAGCCTGTGTTTTTCCTTGAGACCCTTGAGTGGCTGAAGATCATGAAACTGCTGTGAGGTTTTACTCTGTCAGCTCCATGCCTTAGGAAGCAGTCCTCAAGGGGCAACCCCAGGGCAGCCAAACCCAGGCACAGTGCTGCTGTAAGAGAGCAAGACTGTGGCCCCACACTAAAGATTTCCAAAGCCTCTGCATGTTCTTGGTGGTATCTCCCTCACAAGTGCTTTGTTACCAGGTCTAAGAGATATTCCATTAGAACTGAAGCTGCCACTTTTCTTTCCCTTTACAGATTATATGCTTAATGCATGTTACATTTTGCAACCAGAAATCTTTCTTTTAATTAGTTTCTAATTCATTAATTCCACTTAGTGAAAGTATAAATTCAGACCTTAAAGAATGTTAGAATGTTACGTTGTTCTTATTTCCAGGGTGCAGAGGAGGGAGTACCTAAGCCAAGGTCATGGTTATGAAGTTTAGACTGTAAATGTTCTCATTTCTAGTCACAAAGTTTTTGTCAAGAGTACCTGATCTCGAGTCAGTATGGGTAGGTGGGATGAGTAGGACATATAAACACACTAAAATGTCTGTGTGTGTATATGTGCTTGCACGTGTGTGTGTGTGTGTGTGTGTGTGATGTAGTCCCTGAAAAAATTTTTTTTAATGGTCTAGATGTGCTCACCTCCTTTATTAAAAAAAAAAAATGCTTCCAATTATACTCTTCTTCTTTCTATCAAAGACAAGGTCGGTTACAGTGCAGAGATAGACACAAGAAGGTTAATAAACCAGAGCAAAGGGGAGGGGTGGCTCACAAGAGGCGTCACCTCCAGCCCAACATTGGTGGCCCTCCCTTCTGCAGGTGATCATCAGGGAAGGGGAGCTGCTCTGCGGAGTGCTGGACAAAGCGCACTATGGGAGCTCTGCCTACGGCTTGGTCCACTGCTGCTATGAGATCTACGGAGGGCAGACCAGTGGCAAGGTTCTCACCTGCCTGGCCCGACTTTTCACTGCCTACCTGCAGCTATACAGAGGCTTCACCTTGGGTAAGTGGCAGATGAGTGGCCCTGGGGGCCCCTCTCTTGGCCAGCATGCCCACCAGGATGCCTCCCAGCTCTACTAGCAGCCTCCAGGGAAGCAGCCAGTCTCCTTCTACAAGGATGTCCTCACTTGACAGCCTTGCTCCTTGTCAGTGCTTTCCAGCCCTCCCTCACAACCAGTGTTTCTTCACTATCTACAGTGCAGAGTGACCTTCTCTGTCCCCATTTCCATTCTGTCTTTTTCTCAATCCCACCCTTTACAGTTTTCTCTCCCTGAGTTTGATTTTTCACTCACACTCATCTCCATTCTCCCTTGTAAGTGCCCTTTCAGAATTCCCTGGGCATTCTGCGTTCTGCAAAGAGTTTTCCCTGTTGTCAAAACTGGCCGCACTTCCCAGCACAGTGCGGGCATCGATGCTGTTGGAATCGCCATGTTGGGGCAGGCCTATTGATGTGATCCTCAGATAAGCAGAAGACCTACCTTGTTTCCTCCCTGGAAATGAGTGTGCACTGTTTTAGGAATTGACTTTGAAAAAGAAAATAAGTGAGCTTTTACTTTCTGTGCACCGGGTAGAATTGAGATCAGAAGTTCTGCTCAAGGGCTTGGCCTCTAGTTGATCTTATTCAGGGTGGCACATCTCTGAGTACATGGAGTGAAGCCCAAGCCCTTCTGCAGTGATCCTGTGAGGAGTAAGTGACATACTACACGTTGAGCATGAGCTAGTGAGTGGGAATTGTCTAGTCGATGATACCATTAGTGGTGGAAGTGAGACTACTCTGTGGATTTGCTTGAGTGCAGGCACAGTGAGAGTCCCACCGTGGGGCCAGAGGGCCTGCCACAGCCGAAGTGTGTTCATTGGCCTGCAGTGGGGCCCGCATAATTGCATAATATGTATATTAATTGTAGAAAAGTCTAAATAAATACAGACATGAAAATAATTTAAAATCACCAAGCATTCAGTTGCCAGAGGTAACCACCAATATTGATTTGATGCGCATCTTTCTGGACATTTCAAGTGCAAACGCATTCAGAAAAAATGGGATCCTATGCTACCTGCTGTTTTGTAATCTCTAACCTCGTCCCCCCCGCCCATTTGCAAATATATTCATAAATATCCTTTTGGGTGAACTAATATAAATCTACATCTTCAGGTCTGTGGCTACAGATTATTCCAGTTGTATATATGTACTATATTTAACTGGTTATTAATCATTTAGGCTGTTTCTTGGTTTTCACTTTAATCCCGCATGAGTAACCTTGGACAAATATCTGTAAAAAACACAAAGTAAAGGAAGATCCCCTGCCCAGGTCATAGTGAGCATCAGCCCTAACAAATAAGTCCTGCTCGCTGCTCCGCTTAGCACATGGCACCAAGAGAAATTGGCCCCTGCGTGCAAAGAGCACCCTGATGCCTCCAGGCTGGGAGGGGAGTGGGGCCAAGCTGGGCATAGAGCTCTGAGGGAAGGGCAGGCTAGAGAAGTTTCCTTCACTCCAGCCCTCATAGCCAGAGGGGTCAGTGAGGGGACAAGGAAGTGTCCTGGAGCTGACCCCATGGAAGGACCTATTATTGTGGCTCCCTCACAGAGGGACTGTTTCTTCCCCCTCCCACTCACACGTGTTCTTTAGAGGCCCTCAAGCGTCCAGGACATTGCACTGGGGGTTCCAGATATTTCAATCCAGCTTTTGAACAGTGTAGCCATTGTTTTCCTTCCCACTCAGATCTTGGCTGAGGGACTTTTGACTCCAGTATACAGATATAAACAGAAAATAGTTGGTTGAAAAATGAAGTGGAAAGACGTCCTCCCAAAGTGAGGAATTCCTCAACTATGGAGCCAGAAGGACAGCCTTAACGGAAGTGACTCAGGCTTCCATCCTGGGGAGGAACTTATAACGGTAGTCCCTGCCACCAGGCTCGAGTGTGCCAGTGTCTGTATCTGTACATCCATCCTCACAACTCTGTGAGGTGGTCCCTGTGACACGTGACTTCTGGGAATCAAAACTGAGAAGTTCTACCCCTCCCTCTCTTCTTTTCCTAAACTCAGTTTTTCTCCAAAACCTCTTCCTCACCTCTAGCCCATTCATCCAACATATATTTATTGAGTAGAGGCCATAGAACTGATGACGAAGAGCACAAGTTTGGACTTGAGCCTGGGTTTACTTTTTAGCTATGTAACCCTGGGCAAGTGACTCAAGTCTGAGCCTTAGTTTCGTCGTTGGTAAAATGGAGAGTATAATGTTTGGCCTCATAATTGCTTAAGAGATGGGAGCACTTAAGAGATGGTAGCAGTCTCTTCAGGACGTTAATGTCATCATAATTCAGGTGCTCCCTGGGTGTGCGACGCTACCCATGCCCTGCCCTCACTGAATTTACGTCCTCTGAGAAGTCAGGCCTTGTCTGTTTCACTTTGCAGGCATGGAAGACATCTTGGTTACACCCAAGGCAGACGGCAAGAGACACAGGATCATCGGCGAGTCCACCCACTGTGGGCCCCGGGTGAGGAGGGGCTGGGAGGCCACAGCCTGCCTCAGAGGCTCATCTTTCCTGCAGAGTGAAACCCACACCCTCCGCACTTGGCTGCTGCCTCCAACGTGTTCCTTTTCTCATTCTAGGCTGTCAGGGCTGCCTTAAACCTGCCAGAAACTGCATCATGTGATGAGGTCCAAGGGAAATGGCAGGATGCCCATCTGGGCAAAGACCAGAGGGATTTTAACATGATCGATCTGAAGTTCAAGGAGGAAGTGAACCATTACAGTAATGAGATTAACAAGGTTAGTCTGGCAGTGAGTACACTTATCACCACCATTTTGAATGCTGGTTTTTTAAAAAATTACATTTTGATTCTCATTTGGGTCCCTTCAGAGCAATTTGGCTGTTTAACAGCTGACTAGGTGAGATGTGAAGTAAGATGTGCAAAATCCATTTTGAAGAGCCAAGGGCTTCATTCCCTCACCCAGTTAGGGTCAGGAAAGGTCTTCACCTAATACTGAGAGGGAATGCTTTGCACTGTTTTTCTTTTTAAGTGTTCATATTTTGGGGGTGACCACATTAAAGAGGACTGAAGAAAGACTTTCCTATAGTGCCACTGCTGGGTAGAGGAGCAGAATGAAGGACCCAAAATACCATTGCTGCATATATAGTGGAGCCAGGGGCAAAGACCTGGATTTAAATCCTATCTCTGATGTTTATTTACTTTGTGACCTCAGGCAAGTGATATAACCAGTCTGTGCCTTGGTTTTCTTACGTGAAGGTAGGGAAGTGAGGAGCACCTACCTCATTGGGTTGCTCGGAGGATTAAAGACCGAACCTACACAATGCTCTTGGCATGGTGGGCGTACCGGGGAAGTCCTCCAGAGTCCCTGTCTGCTTTTCCACCAAGCCATTTCCAGTGCAGTTAAGAAAGAAGAGGGAAATCCCTACAGGAGCCAAGACCACAGTCTGGTTCTCTCTACCTTATCGTCCCAAAGTTCGGACTTCCTGTCCTGCGACTTGAAGCCACCAGCCTGACTCTCACCCTGCATCCTAGAGAAAAGGCCAACACTCCACAGAGCCAATGTTTGCCTGTGATATGTTCTTGACTGTCTTTCAGCAGCCCTTAGGCTGCCAAGAACACGAACCTCTCATTGGTACAAGCTCGTCTTTGAGAGGTTTTGTTCAGAGGAACCTTCACCGAGAACCTGGAGGCTCAGTTTTCAGGGTTGCCTGGGAATGCTGGGTTGGGGCATTGTCCCAGAGACATCTTAGAATTGCTTCTTGTCCCTCCAGCCCCGCTCTTCCCACCCACTCTGCCTCTTCTGCGTTGGGCTGGGTCTCTGCAACCCTTGGCAGAGGCTTAAATAGACTTAGCCCCCTCCCAGCGTCTCCCCAGGTTCAGCTTGAGGGCTTGGCCTGCTTGCACTGGCTCTGGAGCTGAAGCAAGCCTCCCACATGATGCTCAGGCGGCATGTTGGTAAATGCGAATATGATAAGAGACATTGATCATCATTGCCAGGTGTTTGGGAACCAAGGCCATGCTCTGCTGGGTAATTTTCAAGGTTATTGCCTTAAATATATTTTTTAATAATTAAAAAATGTTTTTAATTGACAGTTGGAATATGATATTATGTTAGTTTCAGGTGGATAACATATTGATTAGACATTATATAACTTACAAAGTGATCACTTTGATAAATTTAGTACCCATCTGACACCGTACATAGTCACAATACTACCAACTATACTCCCTATGCAAATACTTCACATCCCCGTGACTATCCTGTAACTACCAATTTGTACTACTTAATCCCTTCCCCCTTTTTCACTGATCCCCAACTCCCCTCCTATCTGGTAACCCTCTAAGTGTTCTCTGTATCTATGAGTTTGTTTCTGTTTGTTTGTTTGTTTGTTTGTTTTGTTCTTTAGATTCCACATGTACATGAAGTCATATGGCATTTGTCTTTCTCTGTCTGACTCACTACACTCAGCATAATACCTTCTAGGTCTGTCATGAAATATCTTTTTCTGTCCCTTTACTTTCCATCTGTGTGTGTCTTTTAATCTGGGCAGCATATGTAAGGGTCTTGTTTTCTTATCCATTTGGCCATTTGATCTTTTGATTGGATCATTTAATTCTTTTTCATTTGAAGTACTTATTGAGAGATATGTAGTTGTTGCCATTCTTTATTTATATTTTCGATACATATTTTTTTCTTCTTCTTAAAGACGTCCCTCCAACATTTCCTGTAATACTGCCTTGGTGATGATGAACTCCTTTTGCTTCTTTTTGTCTGGAAAGCTCTTATTATTCCTTCGATTGTAAATGATAGCTTTGCTGGGTAGAGTAGTCTTGGTTGTAGGTCCTTGCTTTTCATCACTGTGAATATTGCCTGCCAATCCCTTCTGGCCTGAAGAGTTTCTGTTGAAAAATCAGCTGGAAAGTCTTATCGGAGCTCCTTTGTAGGTAACTAACTGCTTTTTTCTTGTTGCTTTTAATATTCTCTCTTTGTATTTAACCTTTGGCTTTTTAATTATGATGTGTCTTAATGTGGGCCTCTCTGGGTTCGTCTTGTTTGGGACACTGTGCTTCCTGGAGTTGTAGGTCTATTTCCGTCATTATTTCTTCTAATAGATTTTCAATTCCTTGCTCTCTCTCTCCTCCTTTTGGTACCTCTATGATGTGTTTTTAAGCTTGATGTTGTCCCAGAGGGTCTCCTTAAACTATCCTCATTATGGGGGATTCTTTTTGTTGCTGTCCAGATTGGGTGTTGTCTACTACCTTATCTTTTAAATCATTGATTTGATCTTGTTTCATCTAATCTACTATTGATTTTTCCTAAGATATTCTTCATTTCAGTTATTGTATTCTTCATTTCTGACTGGTTCCTTTTTATGTTTTCTGTCTCCACTTTTATGTTTTCTGTCTCTTTGTTGAAGTTCTCACTGAGTTCATCTACTCTTCTCCTATATTCAGTGAGCATCCTTATAACCAGTGTTTTGAACTCTGAATCTGGTAGATTGCTTTGTCTCCATTTTGTTTACTTCTTTTTCTGGAGCTTTATTCTGTTCTTTCATTGCGACATATTTTTTTTTCTTATTATTTTTCCTGCCTCCCTGTGTTTGTTTCTATGTATTAGGAAGGGCTGCTATGTCTCCCAGTCTTAGTGGAGTGGCATTATGTAATAGGTGTACTGTGGAGCTCAGTGGCACAGTCTTTCCTGTCCACCTGAGCCAGGTGCTCCAGATATGTCCGTTGTATGGGTTGTGTGCCCTCCTGTTGTAGTTGAGCCTTGGTTGCTGTTTGCACATTAATGGGAGAGTTTGACTCTCGGGCCGATTGATTTTGAGGACTGGCTATTAAGTGGCCACCTTACAAAGCAGGATTTAGTAGGGCTCTGGTGTGTGCCCAGTCTGCCTTTTGGGTGTATCATCCTCAGATATGACCCTAATGGTGCTCCAGCTCAGACCAAAGCTGACCACTGCATATACAAGCCAAGGCCTCCTGGGAGGGGCCCTGCCATAGGCCAAGTTCAGCTGCAGCCTGTACCCTGCCCAGGGCCACCTGGCATGAGCCACCAAGTAGTCCATAGATGGCCACCACCCACGCTGGGCTTGGATATGCCTCAAGAATCCAAGCCACAAACCGAGACTGGCTGCTGCTAGTGCCAGGCTGCTCAACAAGAGATACAGGGCACACCGAGGCCAGATGCTGCTCTTTTAGGTTTTGTGAACCTTTATGAGAGTTTAAGAAAGTCTATAGCATGAACCAAGAAAGGCCATTTGTATGGACAATCCACATGTGCTGGCCCCTCTGCTTCTCCCTTTTTGCTGCCCCAGCGACAGGAACCTCAGGCTTCATGACAGAGAGTATCAAGAGCAGAACATGTGGCCATTGCTATACTTCTCTCTAGGGGATCTAGCAAGAGAGTTGATGCCAAATGAGATGTCTTCTTAACTCAAGTGGGATTTGGCACTTATCTCTGAAAAGTCTGAGTTTGTTGCCTCCACATTCTGGATTTACCTTGAGACTTCAAAAGGGGGTGAGGTCACTGACCAATGTATTTATTTAATCCACAGGCATGCATGCCTTTTGGCCTGCACAGACAGTTCCCAGAGAACAACCTGCAGATGATGGTGCAGTCTGGAGCCAAAGGTTCAACTGTGAACACCATGCAGGTGTGAGCAAAGGCGGGCTGGCTGATTTGCTAGAGGGTGGGGTGATAGCAAGAGTTAGTTTTCAGGTTTGTTTCTGATTTTAAAAAGATCCACATTGCATATAAAGCATGGCAAGTGCTGGAAAATAAAAAAGCATGCAGAAAAGAGTATAGAAGCTAACCACCATTAACACCTCAACGTTATAAACAAACAGATATAAGTATCTAGATAGTGATACGTATAATATAGGTAGATATTATAAATTTATATACTGTATTATCATATTACATATATTCACATTATATAAAACACTGTATGTATATGTATATATATAAAATCTTAGCTTAGACCCTGTAATTTTGTATAATCTGCTTTTTCCTTTTAGTATTATGTTATACGTGTTTCCTTAGAGGTATCTAACCCTTAATTTGAGGCCTGTTATCTCCTCAGATTATTGTAGTGCTATGGCAGCATTTTCACAGTTCTTAGTAACTTTTTTTTTTTAATCTTGACCTTGAGAGAGTCTTAAGGACCATCTCATTGTTTGGTGAGTTGAGAGTCATAAGAATGGGCTTAAAAGGGTGAAGGCCATCAGAAAGCCTGTTTTGACTAAAGTAAAATCTGGACACACTACTCTTCCCCCTCCTCCCCCCGCCCCCTGCCCCCCGCCCCAATTAATAGTCAGTATTACTCTCTTTTGGCCTTAGAATTTAAGGATCATATAAATTACTTTTCCTTGCAGGCCTCAGACTAGTCCTTGGTGATTCTGAAACATGGCTTCTTTTATAAGCCCATTTACAACTGACATCAAATGTGAAAAATCTCTGTCAACAAAAGGAAAACACTGTTATTTTCTTGAAATACACGCTTCCCTGGTTCATTTACAAATCTAGATTAGCGTTTAAGAACTTAGTTTCATGCAGCTTTTCTTGAAGAGCAGGCCCTCCTGCCCCTGCTAGGACAAAGCATTTTGTAACGTGTAGATATCGGGTTTTCTTTGGATTTCCTTTCCCCTAGATTTCATGCCTACTGGGCCAGATTGAATTGGAAGGTCGGAGACCCCCACTGATGGCGTCTGGCAAGTCACTGCCCTGCTTTGAGCCTTATGAATTCACCCCCAGGGCTGGCGGTTTTGTCACTGGCAGATTCCTCACTGGCATCAAGCCTCCTGTATGTATTTTGGGTTTTCCTTTTGGCTTTTCTCCTTGTTTCTAGGCTCAGTGGTAGGAGGCCTTTGACCTTTCCCAACAACTTTGAGAAAAGACGATCAAGTAATAAATGCCAAGCCATTTGCTGCTTACCCTCTAGACCCCGTGGCCCATGAGCACCGTCAGGATGCGACCATGTCATGTCCACCATTGTGACACCAGAGCCTAGCACAGTGCCTGGCACATGGTGGGAACTCAATGTTTGCTGATGAATGAAAAGATGAATGAGACCAATCGTAGCTCCACCTTTTCCTGCTGTGTCCTCACTCATCCAGTTCTCACCTGCACTTGAAGGCATCAGGGGAAGGGGAGACTTCTCACCAGGGTGATCTCCGTTGCCACAGGGAGCATCATAGAGATTTATTCCACAAAGCCCCCCAAAAGAACCTCCCATGGCTCCTCCTTCACCATGGGAAAATTGACTAGCTATAGCAAATGTCTAGTTTTCCCTTGGTCAGCAGAATTCTCCCCTCAGAGAAGGGTTTTCTCTTCACACTTGTCAAAAATGGCTTTCTGAATATTAGTACCTTTAGTTCCCTGGTCTGTTGCATCTCTGCAAAGTTAACCCTTGTGGTCAGACAACTAAGTCCAGATTGTGAACAGCACTGACCCTTTGTTTCAAGGCCACTGACTACGCAACTTCCATCGGTCCCACACAGACTCTCCAGTGTTCATTTATGGCCTCCGGCAAAGGATGGTAGAGAGCTGATACAGACCATAATTTTTTAAACTGGTTGCGACCCCTTAGCGAGTCATGAAAACATTGTAATAGATAGTGAGCGGCAGTTCTTATGTAATGAAACAGAACAGGATGGTACAGAAAGCACATATATCTTTATGTGCATGTGTGGATATGTGTGCTTGCTGATCACTGTTGTAAATGTATCTCTAACTGTGGATTGCAGTCAGAAAGTTTGGAAAACACTGCGTACCTCTGTTAACACTGTTGGAAGTAGAATTCAGACGTGTGGGCTGAACCAAACAGTGATGAGGCACTGGCGTCATTTCTATTTGGAAAATGGGATGTGGAGTGTAATACTGAGGATAAAGTACACAAGTGCAGGTAGCGCACCTGGCCCCTGTAGACAGGAGCTGTTACTTCTCATCCACTTGTCCCTCTGCTCTCGGGCACGATAAGACAAGGGTCACCACAGGGGAGGACAGAGTTACTGGGGCCCCTGGAGCCATCAGGCAGGGAGGCGTTGGCCTAGGCTGCTCTTCAGGAAGCATGCTGTCCTCACTTCTACCACTGGGACCTGGGTCTCGGGTCTTGTTTCTCCCACAGGAGTTCTTCTTTCACTGCATGGCAGGGCGAGAGGGTCTGGTCGACACCGCTGTGAAAACCAGCCGCTCTGGCTACCTCCAAAGGTAAAAAGCACCAGTTCTACCACTTTTAGATGAGAACAGCATCCCAATACCATTCACCTTGGTCATCTTTCACATTTTCAGTGACAAGTCACTTAGGATTTCTTGGGATTAAAAAAAAAAACACAACCCCCCCCCCCAAAAAAAAAAAACCTCTTTAAAATGTCCATGATTAGCCTATGACAGAAAATAGTAGATATTCTTCCCCTTCTAAAGGACTTGTAACACATGAGCTCAGAGGCTTAAACAAAGGACCCTTTTATTCTGAGGCTGTGCCATTCCCTGGGGGGAGTTAGAGAAACAGTAATGACGAGCTGGTCCTCTGCCCTAGGAGGGCGCAGCAGTCCAGGAGAGTGCAGAGACAGCCAGGCCGGGGTCCCTGTCTGTGAGTCTGTAGTTACTGTTTCTCCAGGTGCAGGTGTCTCTGGGGTTTCTCAGCCTAGACCTGCTTGTTTTCCCTCATTTGGGTTGAAAGAAAACAAGTAGCCACTCTTATCGTCCCGTTTGAGCAGGTAAGGGGATGAAGCTTAAATCTGAACGAGGCCTGACTCCAGGGTGCCGGGCAGGACAGCATAGCAGACCCCTGCGCTCCAGCCTCACTCCCTTGGGGTGCAGCATGGGTAGCTCTGCCTTGGGGATTTTTTGCTAATGGTTCTTTGTGAGCCCAGAGAACTGGTGGTGGGAAATGGAGGAGACGGCAAAAATAAATTCCCACGCCTTGCAGGCCTGGTTTCAAGTTAACGTTCTCGGGGAGCTCTGCTGATTGCTGGGTGGAGAGGCAGAGCTCCCTTCCTTCTCTACCTCACAGGCCTGCCTGCCTGTCCCAGCTTTGGCCTCTCTCCTTTCCCCTGCTTCTGAGCTCCAGATTCCCCCAAAACTGCTACCCTTGTTTTGATCCCTTCCTCTTGACTCTCAGAGCTGCAGCCCATGGGGTTGAGACTGGGGTAGAGACACACCTGGGCGGCCATTCAGTGAGGCACCCATCTGCAGGGCTGGCTGCACTCAGTGCAGGGCTGTGAGCTCCCCTCTCGGGGGCATGGATCACATGGCTAGTTCTTTCTATGAGCAGGGATGACACCCCACCTCCATTCCTTCAGTCATTCAAGAATACCAGAGCAGTTTAGAGAAAGTTAGAAATCAAGTGGTCAGCTAAGTCTGGGGTGGGATTCCATGTGTGAGGCAGGAGTACTTGAGGCCGTTTGCAGAATGTTGGGATCCTGACTAGAACAGAAGAGCAGCAGCCGTTGGGACAGAGGGCACAGACATACACGAGATTCATCTACTAGTGGAAGTTCATGGTGAAGAGGGCAAGTGCAGTGCTTCAGGCAGGACGGATTGGAGGATCCCAGGGTGGCTGTGGCGGAGGTCCAGGCTGGAGGTTAGAAGGCAGCCTCCAGAGGATGGCAATGGGATGGAAGAAGCAGATGTGGCAAGACATAGGGCAACTAGCTGAAACGCTGGAGTAAGAGGAAGGGAGGCATCAGACTCAGCTGCGTTTTCACGCCCGAGTTGCAGCACAGTGGCACAGTTGACAGAAAGAAAGATGCCACAGAGGAGAGAGAATGTGCGGGTGGCAGGAGGTGGCAGCAGCAGGATATGCAAGCGAATATATTCAGTGGACCTTAGAGATCAGGCCTGAAGCTCGGGAGAGGCCTGAGATACAGCCTTGAGGGGCCATTGCTGTGCTGAGAACTGGAGCCCTCTGTGAGGCGGGCAGAGCAGAGCAGAGGGCTGACGACTGACACCTTAGCACTTTCAGCAAAGAGGAAGTGGGTGCTCAGCACAAGCGCTGGCAGGCCCCAGGCTGGGTGCCAAGAAGACAGTGGTGACTAACACTGAGCCCTGTCCTTGGAGCTTGAGGGAACAGTGGCGCCTAGGAAACCTCCTCTTAAATTGGCAGGAGAAACTGAGGCAGAGTGGCCAGAGACAAGGTACAGGGCCAACACCACAGCAGCAGAGAGGGAGAAGTTGACCACTGGGAGGATCAAGGGAAGAGAGCACTGGCTTACAAATATCACATCAGCATGTAGTTCCTAATGTCCCCTTGGTGTCCCTGACAATCTGGACTGACAGCACTGAAGAAGCATTGGGTGGAGGGACGACCCTACTGCTTTGCCTGCCTTGTGGATCTAAGGATACCTGTTCCTGGGGATCTCCACAGTACAGCAGAATGAAAGGGCAGGCAGTAGTCCCTGCAGCTCGAGCTGAAGATGGCAGCCAGGGGCCAGCAGTGGCAGCCAGTCTCTGGGGCACACAGTTGCAGCCTCTGGCTGGGTGATGTTATAGCTCAGAGCCTGGGGCTTTGAAGCCAGCCTGTCCTGGACTCTAGCTGTCTCCTTTCCACCCTCCACCACTTCCTCCACCACTTCCTCCTCTGTCTCTGGTTCCCATCAGAGGCTGTGCTGGGAAGTGGTGAGCTTGGTGGGCCCTGAGCCAAGTCTTTATACAGGTGCATCATCAAGCACCTGGAGGGGCTGGTTGTCCAGTATGACCTGACAGTCCGCGACAGTGACGGGAGCGTGGTACAGTTCCTGTATGGAGAGGACGGTCTGGACATCCCCAAGACACAATTCCTACAGCCCAAGCAGTTTCCCTTCCTCGCCAGCAACTACGAGGTAGGCGCTAGACCCATGGCACCCAGGGGTGGTGGGCCTTGCATCCGAGCTTTGCCACCCAGTCATAGTGGCTGTTAAAAAGTAGAGTGAGAAGACTATAAAGCATCAACTGATCCCTTGAAACACTTGCTATTTTCATATCCCCTCTGGGGACTTTGAGATGGCAGAAAGGAACGAACACCTCCAGAACAGCAACTGCCGTTGAGGGGCTTTTGCTGTGTGTGGGACCCTCAGTCAAGTGCATTGTGGACACTGTCTGTTCTCCCCTTCCCTGCAGCCTGGGGAAGGAGGTATTCCTTCCTCTGCACATTTCACGGCCGAGGCAGCTGGGGAGCAGAGCATCAGTGACTAGCTGGTGAGGGGCAGAGCTAGCATTTGAACCCAGGCCTGTGACACACAAGCTTATGATTTCCATGCCATACCTTACTGCTCCAGTAATGACCATTACTGTCGACCGAGCAGTCACCCTGTTTTGTTGGGTGGGAAAATGAAACGGATGTGGCCTGTCCAAGGTCACCCAGCAGACGGCCGAATTGAAGGTTGCGCTCAGTGCTAGCTCCTGTCCATCCTGACACCATCCACCCACAGTTTTAGCCGTCACTTCTCCCTTCTTCCTAGAAATGCTGCTGTGTTGTGAAGGGGTTCTGAGTGTGCTATTCTCCCGTGACTCCCTCAGCTTCTGGGACCACCAGCTCTCAAGTCTGGTTTGCACCGTGAGGGCCCCGATTAGTAGTGGATGCTCAGCCTCTCTGAGAGGTGTCATGACAGCTCCACACAGGCCATCTTTGTCCCGTGAAGTTGTGTGACCTGGTCCTT
Source organism: Pteropus vampyrus (assembly GCF_000151845.1). Taxonomy (NCBI): domain Eukaryota; kingdom Metazoa; phylum Chordata; class Mammalia; order Chiroptera; family Pteropodidae; genus Pteropus; species Pteropus vampyrus. The sequence continues at coordinate 624,056 of NW_011888937.1, forward strand.
GGGTCACACCCTCATCGCTTTGGTCTTGTGTGTGTGGTTTGCTTAGGTAATAATGAAATCGAAGCATCTCCATGAAGTTTTATCCAGAGCAGATCCCCAAAAAGCTCTCCGCCACTTCAGAGCCATCAAAAAATGGCAGAACAAGCATTCTAACACCTTGCTGAGAAAAGGCGCCTTCTTGAGTTATTCCCAGAAAGTTCGGGAAGCTGTGAAAGCCTTGAACCTCCAGGATGCCAACCAGCATGGCCGCAGCCCCGGGACTTACCAGGTAACTCAGGGGGCTATATGTCCAGTGCCTAGCGTATACAGGCCTTAGTCAGGGGGTAAGGGAATGAGGGTTGTTTTTCTAAGAGAAGATATAATGATAAAATCTGGCTTCATTCACTGTCAAGAATCACAGGGCACTCAAATGGCAATTTAAGGAGGGGACTCTTTACAAAGGTGGGGGCGGGGTTTGAGGAACCTAACTGGGTCTGGTACCTTTGGTTCCTCATCACCCCAGGCATGAAGGAAAAGGGAGGTGGCTGTGGGCAGAGGCTACTTGACAAGAGCCCTCATTGGAGGGACGTGGCCTCCAATGCACCTTGGAGAGGATGGGAGCTACATGCCGGGCTTCACTCTCCTGCCTTCCCCTCTGCTTCTGGGGCTTTCTGTTAGCCAAACACAGCAAGGAGGCAAGAGGCAGAGGAGTGCTTTTAAGTGGCCACTGTTGAACGGCTTTTGGGTATAGGGTGTGTGAAAGCCTGGATGGGGCAAACAGATCTAGCAGAGTTTCCAGGCTCAACTGTGTCCAGGTTGGCTTCGGACAGCCCTGGCAACTCTTATCCTAGCATTCTTATTAATAGTGCCCCATTTTACTCTACCTGGTCACCCTAACTTACCTGGTCACCCTACCTATGCTTGAGTGGGCTGGGACGAAGAGTCATAGTCAAGCAGTGCACCCTAGGATGGATTCGGTTTCTGCCTGTTTTAAACGTTGAGCTGGTTTTCTCCTCGCACTCAGGGTTCTGTCTCGTTCCCCAACTCTCATTTGAAGCCAGCCTTTGATCCTCCTTATCCTAGTGGATGTCCCAGGAAAAGAAGCCCATTCCTGGTGTCCTCCAGTGGCTGAGGCCTGTCCTTCCTTTCAGATGCTGAGGATGTGGGGTGAGTTAGATGAGCAGAGTCGAAGGAAATACCAGAAGAAGGCGGCTCCTTGTCCTGACCCCAGTCTGTCTGTCTGGCGCCCGGACATCTACTTTGCATCAGTGTCAGAAACATTTGAAAAAAAGATGGATGACTACAGTTGCGAGTGGGCATCCCAAGCAGAGCAGAGTTATGAGAAATCACAGCTTTCCCTTGACAGGTAATGACATTGGTGTTTATATGGTGTGTGCTGAGGGAAAGTCTGTTGTCAGGCCCTTTCCTACCCCTCTAGAAGAGGATAGCCCCCTGGGTTCCATACTCCAGCAGGAGGGAGGGAAGTGAAACAGAAGGGCACCTTGCAAGCCCCAAGGGCTCGAGGACAGACAGGAGCAGGTAGGCAGGGGTGGACACTCCAATCTGGACCAAGATGGAGTAGAGTGCTCTGCTGGGAGCGAGGCTTACAGAAATGACCTTTGTCATGAGTTTGGTGTGGTGGACGTGGCTTATTGAGAGTCAGGGAATCTGGTCGCCATTCAGTGACTGCCAACTAACTGTATGACCCAGAGCAAATCATTCACTGCCCTGTGACACCATGTCTCAGCCTTTTGTGAGGGGTTGGATTTGATTACTCCAATGATCTTTTGAGCTTTGGGTTTCAAAGCCTTAAGGAAGAAGGACCACATAGAGTCCTCAGTTTGGACCCATTCACTCAAAAAAATTAATAAATAAAATAGGAAAAATATTTCTATGGTCTAGGTGGGTGGGAAGCCAGGCATGAGCCGAGACCAAGCCACAATGGGTTAAAACATCAAAAGTGCACCCAAGGAATGAATGCCTGCTGGGGACTGGTCTTGGGGAGTTGTCAGGAGATTCTTCCTGCTTGGATATCTAAGCCTGGCCTGCAGAGCTGAAAGACAGATCATCTGCCATAGCCTGGCTCCTCGTCCTGCCCCTGGTGAAACCCACCAGGTGCCTGGAGAAGCTAAAAGGGTCCAGGGACTGCAGATGTTGGCAATGAGCAAAGACAAACACTTGGGTAGAAGAGCTGGAGGGGAGGGACAGGGCTTTCTCTTTTGACTCCTTAAAGTGGTTTCTCCAGCCAGGCCTCAGAGATTCTCAGATAGAATAAGGCATACTGGTTGTCACAGCTGCCGGCAGGGCTTTACCTGCAAGAGGAAGACCTGGATCCCCCACCCCCATTGCCTGCTTCCCTGCAGCTCAGGGTGTTACTGTTTACCAGCTGGAGGACCAAGTCAGTCCTCCCTCCAGCTGTGCTGCATCAGGAAAGGGGAGAGGTTCGCCCTGCGGAACATCACATGGGTTTGGAGGGCCAGAACAGAATGGTGGTTCCCTGTTCGTGGCTCTTGCAGGGGACCTTTTAACAAGCAGCAAGCTCTGGGTGCGGCTCCAAAGTTCTGGAAGCATTTGAAGGTTTTTGCTGTAAGAAATGCTGCTGTGCACTCAGACTTCACTGATTTGAAGTAATAGGGGAGAGAAGACACATCAGATTCATGAAAAGCCTGACTTTTACGAAAAACTCACATAGGAACATAGTTTTGTTGCTTTCTTCTGCATTCACACATTCATCCATTTAGTCTTCATTTGTTGAGCCCTTTTTTATTCCATGTACAGAGGTACTACAGCATTCTTGTGCTCTTCTAAAAGGAAGAATGCCTAGTAAATTGCAAAATTGTGCAGCACATGGGTCTCCAATCCCCCAGGCCACAGACCAGACCGTGGCCTATTAAGAACTGGGCCACACAGCAGGAAGTGAGCAGCGGGTGAGCAAGCGAAGCTTCCTCTGTATTTGCAGCCGCTCCCCAGCACTAGCATCACCGCTTCAGCTCCACCTCAGATCTATCAGGCATTGGATTCTCGTAGGAGCACTGATCCCTGGTACCAAAAAGGTTGGAGACTGCTAGATGGCACATGTACTTCCGATGTGGCACACGTTTACACTAATTAAGAAAATAAACCCCTACTGCTACCTCCTCCCATATCCCATAACTGCTTCGCGAACCTCTTTCTAGTTCATACAGCGGAAGGTTTAGGCCGTATCTAAACTGCCGCAGCTGGTGAGGAAAGGAACAGGGGAATGTGACTAGTGAGTTCAGACATTCTCATCGTTTGAGGGGCTTGTCATTGGTGCAGAGTGAACCCACGTTATCCTCAGGGAGAATGTGAACAGTCCGAGCTTGGACATCTAGAGCTTTAGCCACCCAGCTGGGATCTGTGCTGTGTAATTTAGGACATTTTAGGATCACTAGCAGGAATTTAAGGATTAGACGGATCATTTGTCTGGAGAAACGAGCCCAGAAAGGGAGGGGGAATAATTCCATGTGCCCTAGTTTGGGTGGTGTCTGCGCTTCTAATCCCTGTGTCCCCTGCCCCTCTCAAGGTTGAGGACCCTGCTGCAGCTGAAGTGGCAGCGCTCACTGTGTGACCCGGGCGAGGCGGTGGGCCTGCTGGCCGCCCAGAGCATCGGGGAGCCCTCGACACAGATGACTCTGAACACCTTCCACTTCGCTGGCAGAGGCGAGATGAATGTCACTCTGGGCATTCCGAGGTGGGCTGCGAGGGGGTGTGGTGTGGAGCCTGTCCTAGCCCACTCCTGGAGAAGTTATTAGAGAGTGTGTGTGTAACTGAGAGACAGGGTTTTATCAAAGTGGGGATCAGGGTTGGAATTTCCAGAACCCTGCTTTTCTGTACAGCTTCGTAGCTGGGTCAGTGCCCAGGCCTCTTAGAATCCCTATTTATTCCTCCGCCAACTCCTGTGTCAGAGTTACACAGATGCTTGTGAAACTGCACACTTCTGGGGTCAGGACTCAGGAAGATGTTGTAAACAAGCTCCATGCAGGGCCACCTGGTTGCCCAGTTCCAGGGCACCATTCACCTAGCACGTGACCCACAGTGGCCCCTGGCCCTTTAGGTAAATGTGCACCCTGCAGGATGATGGCCAGTGGGCGAGAGGAAAGAATGGAGGTCAGACCCACCTGCATTCGATGCCTGGCCCTGCCACTTTCTAGCAGAGTGACTCAGGCAGGTTCCTCAGCTTCCTCAACCTCATGGTCCTCGCCTGTGGAAAAAAGGACAGGGGGCCCAGCATACTGTGCAGTCATTCAGTAAGCTCTTAGTAAGCACCCACTGTATGTAAGGCACAGGTCATAGGAAGCAATAAGTCCTATCATTGAAGAGCCACACTCCAGTGGAGGAAACTGTCAGAAGTGTCACTTGCTGTCACACATGGGGCCAGAGCTGGAACTCTGATTCAGCATATCTCCCTGCAAGATCCCAAGTCTCTCTCAGATCCCAGAGAACTCTGACAAGAAAGGCCTCACACAAATAGGGAATCCAGGTGCCTCTTATGATCAAATGCGCCCTTGTTCTGTGACAGGTTGAGGGAGATTCTCATGGTGGCCAGCGCCAACATCAAGACACCCATGATGAGTGTGCCCGTGCTCAACACCAAAAAAGCACTGAAGAGAGTGAAAAGCCTGAAGAGGCAGCTCACCAGAGTGTGCTTAGGGGAGGTAATGGCCTCTCGACCCCCTGCAGACTGGGCGAGGCATTTTCCAGCATCCTCTCATCTATGAAGAACATCTTTGCTGACTGTTCAGACCCTGGGCTCAGACTCCCACCAATGAGAGGGATGCTTTCTCTGCCAGATGCTGCGTAGGGATGAGTCAGAAAGCTTTAAGAGTAATCATTAGTTCTACAAGATTCTCATGTGCCTTAAAAATAAAGAGGCTTCTGAGTTAGCGTCCCAGCCTTGCTGGAGCCCACTCCCTGTAGCCTTGGGCCATTCTCTGGCAGCGACCTGTAGGCCAAAGGCCTCTCTCCCCCAAAAGGGTCTGTACCAGCAGAACTCACTGGAGTTTCTTTGGGGTCTTGGTGGGTGGCCCTAGCCCCTATCCCCCTAAGGCCTCAGGTTTCTCATAACCCACCTATAATGCTCAGTCTCCTGGTACCAGGGCAGGTTGGGTTCTCTCTGTGTTTCTGGTTCTAGGTGTTGCAGAAAATTGATGTCCAGGAGACCTTCTGTATGGGAGAAAAGCAGAACAAGTCTCGCATGTACCAGCTGCGGTTTCATTTCCTGCCACATGCATATTACCAGCAAGAGAAGTGCCTGAAACCTAAGGACATCCTGCACTTCATGGAAACAAGGTTGGAAGTCAGGCCATGTTTGTTGTTTGACTTTGTCATTGATCTTGAGCCCTCCTGGCTATAGTACTCCCAGAGATTGGGACTATTTGTGTAAATTAGTTCTTCAGCGGAAGCACTTAAGAAAACAGCAGGGCTCCATAGCCTAATCAGGAAACCTCATGCTTGCTCTGGCTTTTGGGCGTGACTGCAGTAACCACACAGCACCTCTTAACCCTGTTCTTCTCCCTGGTCGAGTCTTGTCTATTTAGGTTTGTAGGTTTTAAGACATAGAAGTATGAGTAACATAAAGAGAATTGAGCCCCGTTGCAGTGGTGCCGCTGTGATTTCAGAGGAGCTTGTGGTTTTTTTGACGTGACGTGATTCCAGGCAGCATAATGTGGTTCCTGATACATTTATATTCTGTTAATGATGAGTCACGTACTGATGGTCTGCTGCTCTTAAAATGCCAGTTCTATAACTGAGTCACTTCCAGCTTCTTCTGCTTTCCTTCTGGTAGGTAGAATGAACTTCCTTTTTCTCTCAAGTTTAAGTTACTGTTGGACATTTGAGAAGCACAGGCCGCAGTGCTGAGTACAGAGGAATAGAAGCATAGGCATATTGGGGTGGGGCAAGCCGGGAAGGGCCGACCGAGTACTTTTGACTTGCCAGCGGACCCCAGATCTTAGAATGCAAACTCAAATGGCTTCAGGGCCCGGCAGGTAACAGGGCAGTGAAGCCCGTCGGCAGACCCCCAGCAGACGGGAGTGTGCAGAACCTGCCTCCAGGGGGCAGGAACGTGAGCCAGGGTAGCGGATCTTCTGCTTCAAAAAAAAAAAAAGAAAGCTCCCCCATCTTTTTTCTGTCTTTGGTTTTTGGTTACTTGCTTTTGCTTTTATAAATGAGAAGTCTCCTAATTTTTAAACGTCGGCAACTAATTCATATCTTTTTAAAACCTTGGTAAGGCCCAGATAGATCCCGTCTGTTGGCAGCATTTGGTTGGACCACCAACCACTGCCTCTAATCTAGACCAGCTGTCAGGTCTTCCTGGAACTCCTCAGAATAGAGAACTGATGGCAGAGTCAAGGCAGAAAGGCCACTGCATTCAGTTGTCCCACAAACCTTTACTGAGCGACACCCACTCAGGTCACAAGGCAGCATGGCCAGGAGAGGGTGGCTGCCCTGCCATGGACCCTCTCTCCTCTCACCTGAAGATGTGAGCTGGCTTCAAGCTGGCCCTCTAAGTATGTGTTGAGGACAGTGGGTATTGTGGTAGGTGAGCTGGGATGTGAACTCAGCCCTTTAGATGGGGGTCACCGACAAGGCAGATCCTGTCCCAGTTTACATGAGCCCTGCGTGAAGCTGTCGCTGGCCAGGCCTCAGCGAACACCTGCATCACTATCCACCTGGGTAAAGAAGGTTCATTGTATCAGGCAGGCCCAGTGCTGGGCCAGGTCACTGGAGACCCATCAGTGCACCAGCCTGCGGCTCATTAATTAACAGGGAGGAACATAGTTCCCAAGGGTCCTTCATGTTTGTGCTGGGCAGGCAGCCCTTTTCTGAGAAATAGGAATTAGGATTTCATGGCCTCTTGAGAATTATCAAGAGCAGGTGGAGTGGGATGATCTGCCCCATTTCCATTCATCTAAGGCCTGCCGAGCAGGTAAGTCTGCATATGGTGTGCAGCAGGCTGTGCATAGAATTCTTTTTTCTTACCTTATCTTGGAGAGTTGAAAAATCCCTCACTTTTTAAAAATTTCTTCTCATTGAGGGACAGTCCTGGCTGCTTCCCAAGCAGTGAAATACTTTTTCAACTTCTAGTTTGTATTTTGCATATGCACTCCATGCACTTGTAAATCTGCGATAAACAAAGCCGTGGTAGAGCTTTCTTGGTGGAGCTGCTGTGTGACTTCGGTGGAATGGGCTGAAGGTGAGAGAAGCAGCAGCATGTGGACTGGACTTCTTTTGTCAGGCCTGGGCAGCAAAGCAGCCACATTAAGGCCTCTTATAGACCATAGGAAACGTGAGTGTGCTTTCAAAAGAGTAATCCTCCCCACAAGAAACTTTTTCTCCTTCCTTTCTCCCTCCCCTTCCCCTCTCCCTCCTCTCTTCCATCCTCTTCTCTCTTCTCCCCTTTTCTCCCTTTCCTCCCTTCCTCTCTCCCAGTTTTGGGATCATGACACTTTTTTTTTTATTCAGGTATAACCGACATTTAGTTTCAGGTGTACAACATAGTGACTTGACATTTGTATGCATTGTGAAATGGACATCACAGTAAATCTAGTGACCATCTGTCACTTTAAAAAGTTAATACAGTATTTTTGACTATATTCCCCAGGCTGTACATTACATCCCCATGACTTATTTATTTTATAATTGGAAGTTTATACTTCTTAATTCTTTTCACCCATTTCATCACCCCCAACTCCCCTCTTCTCTGGCGATCTCCCATCTGTTCTTGAATCTATGAGTCTGGGTTTTGTTTTGTTTGGTTAGTTTTGTTTTTTAAATTCCACATAAAAGTGAAATTGTACAGTATTTGTCTTTTTCTGTCTGACTTATTTTACTTAGCATATCTTCAGGATCCATCTGTCGCAGATGGCAAGATTTCATTTTTTAATGGCTGAGTAATATTCCATTGTGTATATGTCATATTTTCTTTATCCATTTATCTGTCAATGGACACTCAAGTGGTTTCCATATTTGGCTATTACAAATAATGCTAGGGTGCATTAAGGAACATAGTGGGGTGCATATATCTTTTTGAATTAGTGTTTTGCATTTCTTCAGATAGATACCCAATAGCGAATCATGTGGTAGTTCTATTTTTAATTTTTTGAGGAACATCCATATTATTTTACATAGTGGCTGCACCAGTTTACAGTCCCACCAGCAGTGCATGAGGGTTCATGAGACTGTTTTGACACAAGAGACCAAAAAAAAAAAAATAGACACACAGTGGCACTTCCCCAGACATATAAGCCTTGAAAGTCCCCTAGATATTTGTACTGACAGCTGTCACTTTGGATATTTGTGTAAGGTATCTGGAAGGCAGGCTAGGGGTTGGGGTGAAGTAGAAAGAACACTGAACTAAGAGTCAGGGTGTCATTTCTGGTCTCGGGTCCCCAGCCATGAAATGACCAAGTTGGCAGTCTGCAGTTACAGCTTCTGTGAGTCTGACTTTGAAAACAGCAGGTGGTGGAGCCGTGTTGCCAGGCCCTTTCAGAATCAGCCAACGGTCGTTTTCTCTGTTTGTAATTATTTATGTGGGATAGGAGGTTTCTCTGCAGCCTCTCCCTCCTGTTCCTGTTGCCACATTCTGACAAATAGCAAAACTGTCGCAGAACAGTCGCTGTGGGCCTTCAGTTCCCTTGCTCTTGGCAAAATCACAGAAGGGCAAACTACTTGCACCCCCAGGAGAACTCTAGCACACTGATCACCTGTCTCTCCACTTACTGGTCAGCTGTTTAGTCTACTTTCTCACCTTCTCTCATGTTCCCCACCAGTCCTGTTCGCCATAAGAGGCAGACATGGCAGAAAGTATTCCTAACTGGGAGATTAGAGAAGCTCTCCTGGGAGAATAACATTTGCACTTAGACCCAGCCTCGGGTGGGGAACGTTGTGGGGTGGGGTGGGGATACAGCTTCAATATTAGATAAAGGGCTGGGAAGATTGCTGGCAAAGCGAATGGCTTGAGCATGAGAATGCAGACGTGTAATTGGGGTTGAGGACAGCTCTGGGGATCTTGAAATGCTGCGGGGAGAAGCCTCAGATGGGTGTTATCGCCACAAAGTGACTGGCTAGGGGAACCTGATGAGTCGGAGCAGCAGCCCCACAACAGAAGGAGGTAACGAGCAGTTATGTTCGGGGAGCAGGCTGAGTGCTTCCACATGCCCGTGCATCTCTTTTTATCTCCTTTACACAGTAGATTTGGGCATGAGGTGGGAGTGGTCCCACTGTATGGATAAGGGCAAGGTCCTCCTCTCTAGTCTCTGGTGGAACAGGGCCTTGAACCAAAGCCTGCCCTTTCAGGAAACATCTCTTCCGCCCCCTTTCCCAGTTGGATTGTATCTTCCTGAAATCAAGCCTGGCATGCCTCCATCTGGCTTTCTTATCCCTGTCCCCGATGCGTAGTGACCAAGCTCTTAATGCAGATTAATGAGTGAGGAGCCTTTTTTTCTGCCAAGGACAGAAACCCCAGCAAAACCACGTGTAACTTTTTAAAGTTTTAAAAAACAACGAGGAGGGAGAGTGGCAATTTTTTGTTTTTAATGAGCAAAATAGTAAACATTTGATGTGCCTGTTTCTCAAATGAAGACTCTAAGCTCCTGTCTTTCATCCTTGCTTTACCCCAGGGCACATGATAGGCACATTAGAGGTGCTCAGAAAATAGAGGATGGCTGGCTGGACTTATGAGGGACCTGATTCTTTTTTTAAAAAAAAAAACGCCTACAGCACCTGGTATTCCAAGGTGGCCTCCCATCCAGGTACTAACCAGGCCTGACCTTGCTTAGCTTCCAAGATCAGATGAGATCAGGCGCGTTCAGGATGGCATGGCTGTGGACCTGATTCTTTACATAATTAAAAGCACTTCATTTTGGCATGCTGTTATGGCCTAATGAAGAAGACAGGCAAGAGATTATGTGAACAAAGAAGCTCGGTGGGGGATGGG
>NW_011888937.1:635172-645155 GCF_000151845.1 Pteropus vampyrus
AAGGCCAAATGAACTGAGGCCCACAGGGTACTGGCAGGGACCAGAGGGGCATTTTGAAGCAGGGAAGTTGTGCTTCAGTGGTAAAAAAGGAAGGAGCCAGAGAAAAGCCATTGGAGGCAAAGTAGTCCAGCAGTGATAATACCTCATCTCCCAGGAGACCTGGGCCAGGAAGCGGGCAGGTCCCTGAGTGTCATCTGAGCCAGCAGTTTGTTGAGCAATAGGCTGTGCCAATGCAGTGAGCCTCCTTGGGTGGAGTTGCAGTGAAGACCGGCACTGTCCCTGCCTCCTCTGCTATCTCAGCTGTGTTACCTTCGCTCTCTGGGCCTGCCTCCCCATCCCTAAAATGAGGGACTGGCTTAGACTAGAGAGAATTCTGGGTCTCCTGCTATGGATGTGTAACAACAGTTGGCTAACTCAAGCACAGATTGGCACAGACTGTCTTTGAAGGGCTGCCCAGTCCGTACTATTAAATCACTCAGAAAGAAACTTAAGAAACTAGGAGCCAAGGTCAGAAGGAGAAAGGTATAAATATTTGGTTTTTTAAATACTCGGTAACTCACCAGGACAACTCTCTATCTTCATCTCTACCTGCAACAAAAATATTTAGAACAATATTTTGCAAAACCATCTTCTTTTAATGACTTGGAAAATCGTGGCACTTTCTAAGAAAAATTTTCTTAAGGCAAGATTTTGGAAGCGGTACATGTAAAGATGAAGACTAAAGAGGAAGCATGGAATCCAGGGCTAGCACAGGGTGGAAGGGTAGGTGGGTGATGGCTTCTCTAGGCATTGGATGTTGGCGCTAACCTTTTTCCTTCTTGTCCTCATACCACAGGGTGAGCAGGAAGGTGATGAGGAAGAGGAGGGGCACATCGTGGATGCCGAAGCTGAAGAGGGAGACGCTGATGCCTCTGACATCAAACGCAAGGAGAAGCAAGAGGAGGAGGTGAGGGGACTGTGGCTGAGGTCACGTCCCTCCTCTGTCATTTCGACGGGATCATCTCCTGATGCATAAGGCCACACCTTTGTATCTTGATGGAACCCGTCAGGAGCCTTGAAGCAAGGCCATCCTGGCTGACACCATTCTTGATCGAGAAGATAGTGTTCGCAGGACTGCCCTTTGGGTCTAGCTGTCCCAGGATTTGAGTCAGTTTCAAGGACCCAGAGGCCTTTGCAGGGGGATGAAGTCAAGCTACCTCCTGTTGTTACAGCGAAAACATAATACCTCCCTCCTCTCCTCCAAATCAGTCCTCTGCTATCATGGTGCCTGCAAGGACAGAGGACAGGTTAGAGGGGCTGAGGGAATTCACGGGAACAAGAGCACAAGGTGAGGGTGAGGAGGGGCTTTGGAGACTGGGCAGCCAGCATTCCCAGGGGAAGGGCCAACAGGAGGGACAAGGAAGGCAGCCTAGCCACACGGAGCATGTGTGGCATGGTTGGGCCAGTCAGATAGGCCTTTGCTGGGCACTTATTCCGCAAGCCACGTCCGTGGGGCCCCAGTGACACAGCCTGTGTTCTGTCCCCTGCCAGGTTGATTATGAGAGCGAGGAAGAGGGAGAGAAGGAGGGAGAGGAGAATGAAGACGAGGAGGATATGCAGGAGGAAGGAAACGTTTGTGGAGAGGGCGCCCACAGGGCCCAGGAGCAGGACGAAGAAGTGGGCTCAAGCCCCGAGGAGAACTCGCCCCCTGCTCCAGCCCCGAGACAGCACCGGAAACCCACCTGCAGCCCAGAGCCCCAGGGAGCTGAGGCCGTGGAACACCGGGTGCAGGCCGTGCGTGAATCCCACCCGTTCATAGAGGACTACCAGTATGACTCCGAGGAGAGCCTGTGGTGCCAGGTCAGCGCTGGCAGCGCCGCGGTGGGCCCAGGGCCGCGGGAGGGGCCTGCTGCTCAGCGCCTCTCTGCACAGCTGGCGTGGCCAGTTGGGGTCTGTGAAAATTGGTTGCTCTCTTTTTGATCTCTGTTCCCTTAAATTCAGAATCTGGTGACAGCCGTGGACCCTCTGCCCCAAATCATGGCCTCACACATTAGACTTTCAAACCCCTAGTGGACTACTTTTCTGATTTTTCAAAAACCGTGTGTGCGAGGGCTGATCAGCACTTTCAAATACGTCACCCCATTCAGTCCTCACTCAGTATAACAAATTGTCAACATATGTTATAGTCGTCATAGAGGCAAGCAGGAGTACTTTGTTCCTTATGCGCGTGGCCCCTGGTCCCCAACTTCGGGATGGCATCGTTCCCTCACAAGCTGGGTGATTTGGATGCCTAGACAGAAACACACATAGTGGCTTTTTAGTCCTTTCCTTTGATCCAGTTCAGTGGTTTCCAGATGGCACTGTAGATAAGAGTCATTGACCAGGGTTACACATGCAAAACTGTGTCTTATGCTTTGTGATCATTAAGAGTGTATCAAGGGTGATGTGAGCAACATGATTTTCACTGTTCTCGTCAATGTCTGTGAAAATGTCACCCACTGTTCTCACCTCAGTCTGGGTGACTGTAGATGGCTGCTGTGTGTGGTTGGTTAGGCTGCCGGGTGTTCGCGTGTGCAGACCCACCGCCCCAGCTCGCTCCAGCAGGGCCACCTGTCCCAGCCAAGGTTGTTTCCTTAGAGGGCTTTGGAGGAGTACCCCGGGGAGCCTGGTCAGCGTGGGCTCTGTCCCCTCCATGGGCTGGGGTGGCCATCTCCCCTGGCTCAGCTCTTTTTCCTCCTCCAGGTGACAGTGAAGCTCCCTCTAATGAAGGTTAACTTTGATATGAGCTCCCTGGTAGTGTCCTTGGCCCATAGCACCGTCATCTATGCGACCAAGGGCATCACGAGGTGCCTCCTGAATGAAACCACCACCAACAAGAACGAGAAGGAGCTTATCTTAAACACAGAAGGAATCAACCTGCCAGAGCTTTTCAAGTATGCTGAGGTATGCGTCCCTCTCCAGGTTGTCTGCTGGCTTGAGACAGACCCTTACACTGTCTCAGCTTCAGGCCACTCAGAGGCGAGGCTCCAGCCACTTTATCCTGGCCCTTTCCAAGCTGCTGGCACTTCTAGCCCAGTGTCCCCAAACCTGGCTTACCTCTTGGGGATCTGCAGGGCACATGAGCCTCATTCAGGCTTGCAGTACAGAAACCTACTTAACTTTATCTAACCCAGAGTTTCCTAAACTAATTTGAATATAATTGCTTTTCCTTGAAATTAAAACCTTCCCAAAGTACAGTAAGAAATAGTTTGCTGAGTTGCTGGCCTGGGAGCTGCTCACTTTATCTGGTAAAGGAGGCCCCAGGTGTAGCGGTGGCCCAGGCCCCCGCACCCAGCACTGGCAGAGGCCGCGCGTTCCTGTCCCGCCTGCTCCACTAGCACTTCGGTCCTTTCCTCTGAGCTCTCTCGTGGCTCCTCCCACTTCACTGAGTCCCCGCAGCTTTCTGAGATTCTCTCAGTCCTTGTGCACAAGTGCTTTCCCTGTAAAATACCGAGGAACTCGGACCCTCCAGCCCACTCTCCTCTAGTCTCCCAAGCCGGCAAAGCTCTCCCACCTCACATACTTCCTCCCACAATGGCTGCCCCACAAAGTTCCCTTCTGCCCTGGAGCCTTTCACCAAATTCTTCAGAGGACAGAGCAAGAAGGCTTATACCTCCTGAGTCAACCACTGGCTGGACAAGCTCCATGTCATGTGCGTGGGTTTGTTTAAACAAGGTCAGACCAGCTACCAGGGTCTCAGGTCTCCTGTGGGGGTGACCTGCCATAACACAGAGCCACCTTGAGCCCCCCCAAGACAGCCGAACTGGACCCTGACGAGGCTCCGCTTATCCCGCAGGGCTGACCTGTCCCCGTCTCATGTACTCTGGAGAGATGTTTGTATGTATCTCTGCTAGAGAACTTTTCTCACCCGTCAAGGAGAAGCCTCGAGCCTAGAAACAGGTTTTTCTGTTAAATAAACAAAAAATACCTTTCTGTCGACTCTACTGCAGGTACCAAATCCTCTCTCTCAGCTCTGAAACTGAGGAGACAGACCTTGGGGCTTGGCCAGCGTCCTCTCAGCAGCTCTGCCTACGCTGTTTCCTTTCAGTGATCCTGGGCCTCCTGGGGACCACTTAGTCATCAGTTGTGCTTGACTGCCAGACAGGGAGAGAGCGCGGCCGGGGTGGGACGTGCCCGAGGAAGGGAGCAGAAGGCCAGGCCCTCCAAATCGATCCCCCCTCTCTCCCCAGGTTTTGGATTTGCGCCGCCTTTATTCCAATGACATCCACGCGATGGCCAGCACCTATGGCATCGAGGCTGCACTGCGGGTTATCGAGAAGGAGATCAAGGACGTGTTTGCCGTGTACGGTAAGAGGCACCGCGGATCGCAATCGGGAGGTTCCAGCGTGTCAGTCCAGCACCGTAGGGGAGCCGAAGTGTGGGCACAGTGAGTGTGTAGCCTGTGGAAGACCCTGAGAATGACCGTGGAGAGAAGGGGTGGCTTGTTTTTCAGTCTTGTGTGGTGAGTCCCATCACCGAGAGCCCCCGTTTGTTTCTCGTCCTCCGGCCTCTGATAACTTGGCCTCATCCTCCTCAGGGTTTCAGTTCTCAAGTGAAAGCAGTGCTGTTCGTTACTCTTGTTCTGCCAGTCTGGAATCTGTTTCCTGTACTGCTGGATGGATGCAGAGTGCAGGGTGAAGTAATAGGGAGCAGGACTAAGGGAGGGACTGCCTAGCCGAGATTAAGGGTTAAGTAGCTGAGTAAATAGGTGATGGAGCTGGAAGTGGAACCCCGTTGTCTGACACCTGAGCCCCTGCACTGACTTGAGTCAGAAGACGATGCTGCCGCACTGTCCCCTTGTCGCTGCTTAATCCTTCCTGATGTTGCTGCACGTGACAGGCATTGCAGTCGATCCCCGCCATCTCTCCCTGGTCGCGGACTATATGTGCTTCGAAGGTGTTTACAAGCCACTGAACCGCTTTGGGATCCGGTCAAATTCGTCCCCTCTACAACAGATGACGTTTGAAACCAGCTTCCAGTTCCTGAAACAAGCCACCATGATGGGTCAGTGTCTGAGCAAGTATCCTTGGCCTGTCTTCTGATTCTGCTCTGTGCAAATGGACTTATTCCTCAGGCACCGTCCCATACTCCTTCCGTGTGAGCGAGATCTCCGACTCACTATAGGAAGCAGCTGGGGAGGGGTGAGCAGCAGACAGGAAAGCGCCTCTGCATTGTGAAGGAAAGGGAAAAGGGCCTTCCTCTCTCAGATGCAGGAGCAGTTATGTTTCCTGTAGTCTCATCAGCCTCTAAAACTGTGGACTGCTCCTCATGGCTTCCAAGGTGCCCTATCCACCCAGCCTCAGTATTGAGCCCCACACCCCCTTACATCACCCCCAGCTTCTCTCTCAGCCACCTAACAAGCGCTCTGTGTCTCTCCCAGGATCCCATGACGAGCTGAGGTCCCCTTCCGCCTGCCTTGTGGTTGGAAAGGTCGTCAAGGGTGGAACGGGCCTATTCGAACTCAAGCAGCCCCTGAGATAGCAGTCACCACAGCACCATCTCCCTGGCCTGGAGGATGTCTCAGAGGACCCAGAGGAGGGCCTGGCCTTCACGTGAGACGACCAGGAGACCAGAATCTTGGGTAGTTCAAAATGACAATGCAAATCACAACAGTGATCTTGGGGTTCCAAAAAGCAGCTGGCCTTTGGGCTGGGCCAGCTTCAACTGGAAAGTGGTAGTGTCACTCGTCCTTGCCCCTCCCCATCTCAGGATACAGACAAGCTTCGCCAGGTCCTCCAAGTCCCTCCAAGGGTGCAGGGCCTTCCTCTGTGCTGCAGAGACCAGATTCCTGGCCACCCCAGGGTAGGGAGGTGGGGGCCCATTGTGCGAGCAGCCAGTCACTGCAGACAGGACTCCTGCGGGCTCTTGAGAAGGGATAAGGAGCCTGCTGCCCCAAGGCCTGCTCCTCCTGGCTGCACCAACCCCTGGGGACAGATTTCCCAGACTCTCTACCCAAGGCTCTCCCTGGGCCAGCCACCGGATGGCACAGATCTCTGCCCACCCAGCTTCTGTGCCTGGGGCAGAGTCCTGGTCCCCCTGGCATGTGGCAGGCAACATGTCCTCCTAAATCAGATCAGCCCCGTGTCTGGGGTCTGTTTCTCCAGGGCCCCGTCTCTCCAGGGCCCCAGCAGCTCACCCCAACACATTAACCTTGAGTGGCTGGCCAGGCTACACTGCAAACAAGCTGCTTGGCCATCTTTTCCTGGTTCTGCTCTGAGCCCAGCATTGAGGCCCATGTTTTTGTCTGCAAGTCCTACTGTTTCAGGGTCAGCTGGCCTCCCTTGACCTCTGGCACCACAGCAAGGGGCCCTGGCATGAACAGAAAAGTCAGAGGACTTATACAAAAGCTTTGTAAAACCAGAGGCTGTTTCTATTTTTGTCTAATGTTATTCCAGCTGAGGCTGAGTAATAAACATCACTGGAACTAGCTATTGGGAGGGAGAAAGCTTGGGTTTGTTTTTTTCTTTCCTCCTTGGTTTACGGTTTCTGCATTTGTGATTTGGGAGCTCAGGACTGCGATTTCTCAGCAGTCACATGTTGGGTCCTTATCCCATTCTTGACAGAGGACCTGGAGGGAGAGCTCAGCCCTACAGCCTCCCACTCTGACCCCAGCCTGCCCCTACAGCATCCCCCTTCCAGAGCCAGCTTCAGGCCCTGACTCCAGGAGAGTGGAAGCCAGTGGGAAGGAGCTGTGTGTGTACGGGGTAGGAAGGGAGGCCTTACCTGGAAAGAGTGACCCCTCTGCTCTCTCCAGACGTGATGGAAGCCAGTCTGGGCCTCCTCTGCCCACACTGGGGAAAACCTGGCAGAAACGGCTCACCAGGGCTGGGGTATGAACATCTTCCAAGGGCACAGGAAGTAGGGTCACCGTGGAACCCTGCAACACAGGTTAAGCTGTGCATTCTGGGAGCTAGAGGGCCAATTCACTACTTGATGATTTCCACTCCTACTAGAATTGTGGGAGAGGGTCCTCAGGGGAGTTAACTCAGTGGACAAATGCACATGATTGCCTGGCCCCAGGGCTGGGCATAAGCACGGAAGTCGCAGGTCAGCCCCACCCAGGCATGAGGGCACAGAGGTGAAGGAGCAAACCGAGAATATAGACAGGCCGTGACTGCACACCGAAGCCAGACTCTGACCTGTGTTGAGAGTGAGGCGATGGCCCCCTGCCCTTCCTGCCTTATCCTTCCACTCGTTTCCTGTTTATATGCTTTTCTCTCCCAGGTTTTACCTTATTCCTGGTTTGTAAGCAGACATTCTGGAGCTTTCCCTTGGTGGACCAGGGATCTTGCCTCACTCCCCTTAACTGAATTACACACTCACTTCACTGATTTTTTGTTTAGGAGCCTCGTGGGTGGCCTCCCTTGCTGTTTAAGATGGCATATTTTTTTGGAATAGTCTCAGTATTGTAAATGTTCTTTCTCTGAGGGCACATTTGATTTTTCGAAAGAGACTAATAAGTCCACGCCAAAATACACGAAAAGGCTGCATCAAGCTGCATGATCATTTTTTAATCAAAGCGGACTGAAGAGTGACTGTCTGGTGGGGTTCTCAGACTTCATGGAAGCTGTGAGTCCTTTTGGAACCCTGAGGTGCTGTAAGCAGCCACTGTTCTTGGACATCCTCCCCAGCTTACCCTTTGTGTGTCAACATCCTACCTACTGGCTTGTAACAGTTAATTTTTTTTTAATCTCCCCTTTCTAGTTTCCCATCAAAAACACTACCAGCATTCCTACCAGTACCCCTGTGAGTCTGAAACATTTTCTTTCTGAAACAGGAAACAAGAATGAATGAAGCAACTCTTCCCATTCCCAATCTGGAATTTGAACTTTCCTTTCTACTGTCCCCTACGCCCACATATGTTACAAAATAAATGTCGGTCCCTCCCAGGCCTCACTGGTCCTTTCAGAGAGTTCTTTCAGGCCATTATCCTGATAAACCACTTCCTGTAAAGTGTCAGCCCCTGCGTATGTGCCCATCACAGACTAGGCTATAGGGTTTTTTGGTTTGTTTTTGTTTTGCTTTGTTTCGTTTTAGTAAAATAGCAGGATTTACCCGCTTAATCACATTTAAGTGTGTAGTTCAGTGGCATTAGGCAATTATATTGTTCTGTAACCATTACCACCATCTCAACCACAGGACTCTTCCTCTTGCAAGACTGAAACTACCCATTCAGCAGTAACGAACTCCCCATTCCTCCCTCCTGCCAGCCCCTGGCAACGACCATTCTACCTGTCTCTGAGCTAGACTAGTACCTCATGTAAGTGGAATCGTACAGTATTTGTCCTTTTACGATGGGCTTATTTGCTTAACACAATGTCCTCATCCATGTAGCATATGTCAGAATTTTCCTTTTAGGGCTAAATAATGTCCCATTATATGTGTATATCATATTTTGTTTATCCATTTCATCCATCGATGGACACAGGTTGCTTTTAGCTCTTATGAACACTGCTATAAACATGGCTGTACAAATATCTCTTAAAGTCCCTGCTTCCACTCTTTCGGGTTTAGACCCAGAAGTGGAATTGTTGGATCATATGGCAATTCTATTAACATTTTAAGGAGTTGCCATACTATAATTCCACAATGTCTCTACCATTTTCTCTTCCCACCAACAGTTCTAATTTCTCCACCCCTTTGCCAATACTTACTGTTTTTATAAATATAGAGAGATTATATGTAGTAGCTGTCCTAATGGGTGTGAGGTGTCATCTCATTGTGCATTTGATTTGGATTGTGTTTTAATCAGATGTTGGGGCCCTTAGGTGGTCTGCACATACAGAGAGGAACCACCTAAGAATTGTCTGTGTGCTGGCCAATCTTAAAATTTTGAATTTACAATTGAATTGGGAGTTGTAGGCATCTAGGAAATGCTCTTGAAATAGGAAAGACTGGTCCTTAAAGGCTGGTTAGGTGACAAGTCCCATCAGCGACTTCTCTGAAGACTCCTGAGTGGGGTAGCCCTGGACTGCAGGGTGAGTGAGGCAGTCATCACCTATACTTGGTCATGCAGTTCAGGTGACAGAGTTGCTGGACCCTCCACAGGTCTCCCAACCTTGGTGCAGTTTTATCTCTCCTGCTCATTTACCCAGGTCTCTTACTTTAATCACAACCACCAAAATAGATACAGTCAGAAATTTCAAAATTCCTACACCCTGAAGTCCCCCTTTTTGCCAAAGTTCAATTAGAACAGAGGTTCTCAATCCTGTGCATTGGAACCACCTTGGGAGCTTTAAGAAAAATGGATTCCAGATCTCTCACAGAGATTCTGATTTAATGGGCCCGGGTGTCACCTGGGCCTCAGAAGAGCTCCAGGAGAGTTGGGATGTGCAGCAGGATTGAGAACCACCGACTTAGAGTAAGCCCTAAATTGTGCCAAGTCACAGCCTCTATTCATCCTGTCAGTGTATGTCACGGACACCGGGTTTCCCTACTAAGATCTTAAGATCTGATCTCTGCCCTCGAAAAGTAGGAGTGTGTATATGTGTGTGATAAAGCTCTCAGCACCATGGTAGATGTCCACCAGGAGACAGTGGGGTTCAAAGGGCACCCAGATCAACTCTTCCTGTGGGTTCAACAAAGGCGCGCTTCCAGCCAGAAAGGAGGCCCTCAGCTCCTCCCAGCCAATTAAGGGGACTGCTTGTTCAACCTAAAAGTTCCTGTCAGAGCCCCTGCAGGGGCAGGAGGAGGGGACACGTGACTAGCGAGTATTTCTTAGAAACCACTCAGTGAGAAGTTTCCCTTTCAAAGGTTCTGCCTGATGTAAGGGGAACTGTGCCTCACGTTTCAGCAGCACCTCTCTGCTCCTGAGAGTGGTAATCGGTGCGGGGGAGCGGCGGCTCCATTCAGTTCAGAACTGCTTAGAGCTCTGGTTTTTTCACTGGCCCAGGGAAAGGCCAGAACCTGGTCACAGGGAGCAGGGCTGAGCACCTCCATTCATCTTGGCTGGGCCCCAGTGTCAC
>NW_011888937.1:646345-670409 GCF_000151845.1 Pteropus vampyrus
TCTGGTTTTTTCACTGGCCCAGGGAAAGGCCAGAACCTGGTCACAGGGAGCAGGGCTGAGCACCTCCATTCATCTTGGCTGGGCCCCAGTGTCACAAGCAGCTCAGGTGACTGCCCTTGAGCAAGTCTAGGAAACAGTTTTGGGCTCAGGCGCCTGGAAGGTATCTTCTAACCTAAATACCTTGACCATCCCCCCCCCCCACCATCACCTCTCCCTCCCCCATCCTGCACCCACCCAAAATTGACGCCCACCGCATAGGCACCCAAAGACACGGGAGCTACAGAGGTCTGCCCTCATAGAGGTCATAGTCCAGTGCCCCAAATAGACAAGCCAACAGGAAATTCAGCCGCACTGTGGCTAGGCCAAAGATTGAGGAATCCACCGGGCATCATGTGAACAAGCATGCCACCCCCTGCACCCCTCCCCCCCCCCCCCGTCTCATCTGCCACTGAGTAGGCCCATGGCTCAGCTGACTGCAGTGGGGCTTTCTAGGGAGGGATAGAAGGGAAACAGAAAGAATTAGCAGTCCAGTCATCACAACTCCTTCTCACAACTCCCCCCACCCACTGCTCCACTGCCCCCCTTAAATGTAGGAGAGGCTGCTCTGTGATTGAGCCAAGGTGCTGCTGCCTCTAGGTCTTGCAAGTTGCAGTCAGCCTTGCTCAGGAGGTCTGAGGGCCTGCAGAAGGTCTGAGGGCCTGAGGTCTCAGAGGCCAAGCCAGTCCTGGGGCTGTGGCCTCACATGTGACAGTTTCAGACACCACAGAATTCAGCTGGACCATGGTAAATACTCTTCTTCCTCAACCACCGTTCTTACCTGGAAACATGAACCTGAAATTCCCTGCACGTTCAACCAGTCAAACAAATGTGGTTGAGGAGTGTGGCCCTGTTTTAGGCAAGAAGCTGAACTCTGAAGTCAGACACCTCAACTGACGGTGTGACCCTAAGAACATTACTTGGCCTCTCTGTGCCTCAGTTTCTTTATCTGTAAAATGGTGAATAAAATTAAAGTGTTCATAAAATGATTTATGACTATAAATGTTTATGCACCAAATAGTTCTCTACTGGGAACAGTTGTGCCCCCTGGACATTTGGCAATGTCTGGAGACATCTTTGGTTGTCACAACTGGATGGGGGCGCTACTGTTATCTAGCGAGTGGGGGGCCAGGGATGCTGCACACCCTATAGCACACAGGACAGCCTCCTGAGTGAGGAATTATCTGTCCCCAAATGTCAGTGGTGCTGAAGTTGAGAGACTCTGTCACGTACACACATATGGAGTTAACATTGCTTCTTTTGCAAATGGAATCATTCGAATTTCAGCCACTCTGATAGGTAAACAATGGCATCTCACTGTTACTTTAACCTGCAATTTCCTATTAATAATTCTGAGCATCTTTTCATATGTTTACTGGTTATTCTAACTTGCACTTTTGAGACGTGTCTATATCCTTTGCCCTTTTTTCTATTGGTTTGTTTCTATTGACCTCTACTGTCAAGTTTTAATCACTTATTTATCATAGATATAGAAAACCTTTTGTCACTTGCACTAAATGCATTCCTCCTCCCACCCCCAATTAAATGAATGAGATAATACAGGCCAAGGATTTAGCTGCTGACCACACTAGGCCGTGCTCACGCCAGGGCTCTCTCTGGTCAGGGCTGCTGGAGCGTCTTCTGAGGTACCAGATTTTTATCAACAAAGCAAACTCCCCACTGTGAGCAACAAACAAGAAAACCATACCGGTGAAGTCGAGCTCACAGTGCTGAAGGGGTCCCAGTCTGAGCTGGCAGTTACCGGGAGTCAAGAGCAGAAGGCAGAGAGCCCTGGGCTCCTGGGGCCTCCGCTTAGCTCGGTGACAAGTGCTGACACCCAGGCTGACCTAGGGCTCACCAAATGTGGGCTCTGGCCACACTCTTTAGGCGTGTTAATTCACCAGTCTCCACCCGCCCCCCGTCCCCTACCCCCGGCCTGGCGAGGGGGTGCGGCTACACTCCTCTCACAGTAACTTGCCCACAGACACAGCCAACAGTGGAGGCTCAGAGGGTTGAAGCCAGGCTGCTGGCTCCAGAATCTGAGCTCCCACTCTCCTCACTGCCACCCCCTCTGCTGAGACAAACCCCGAGGAAGGAGTTTTCACATCAGAGGCTACCCGCATGGAATATGGCAGGTGGATGTGAGGGCACCAAATGTCTCCTCAGACCAAGAAGCGCATCTTCCGAGCATGGCTCAGGAGAGACAGACGGGACTGCGGGAGGGCAGAGGATCTGAGCATAGTTGAGGAACTGGCAATTTACAAGAGCTGAAACTGGAACAGATAGATGACAAGCAACCACCTTAAGGAACTAAGAACCCCAACCTCTGGCCCAAATAAGTAGAAGTAAATTCTAAAGAGTTCAAAAAAATGTCACAAGGGCCTGACCAACTGTGCATTACCCAAGGAGTCTCAGAACCCACTGCGTGCATCCTATTGATTGAAGACATAGGTCTAGAGAAAGAGGAAACAATGCCCTGGAGTCAGATCAAAGCCCCATGAAGGCTTCCCTGGGCCTGAGTCCCTCTTGGAGATGCACCCCGCACAGTGTGTCTCTCGACATTTTCATCGGGTTCTGACGACAGTGGGTGACAAGTCTTAGGTTCCATTGATCAGATTGGTTAGCGATCTCCTTTGAAAGTAGAAAGGGGAGCCCTGAGGAATGAGACCCAGGTCAGTTAGGGAGGAGAGGGGAGGTCCACAGGAGAGTGGCTAATGAGTCTGTGGGAAAGTGAACGGCAGGGTTCATCATGGGTCATAGGTGGGACACAAGGATGCAGGAGCAAAGGGGAAATTTAACAACTTGGCCATCTAAGGGCCAAGGGCTGGCTGCTCCCAGTGCCCACAGGACTTCTGCCCCTACTCACTGTGCTGCTCAGCCTGTTCCCCAGCCCTCTTTCCGAAGGCCCAGCCTGGGCAAGCGCCTTGGAGCCTGACTTGTGGGCTGGTACAGCACTGTGTGAGGTGCCTCTCCCACAGACCAACTTCTCACCCAGCATCCTGCTGCCTAGGGCCCACCCGACTCCAGCAGGAAGGCCACCCTGGGTGTGGGCAGTGCCCGGGCCCCTTGCATAGAACATGGTATTTCCCGTCTAGTGTCAGGCTGACTCACTTGAACTCTTCCACATCCGGTCACACCACAAGCCTGGGGCCTTTGGCAGCCAGTGACCATCTGGTCAGCCCAGCCCAGATGATGTGCTCTAATAATAAATGTTGGACAAAGGAGGAAGGAAAGAAACAAGAAAGGGACAGAGAGATGAAGGGAAGATAAAAAAAGGGATGGAGGGAACTCATATGTCTGTGGTCTGCAAAATGAGCATTTTTTTCTCCTCCATTTTCTAGAGCAGAGGTTCTCAAAGTGTGGTCCCCAAGACCAGCAGCATCAGCATCACCCAAGAACTTGCAGAAATATAAATTCTCAGTCCTCTACAGCACTGGTGTGTGGCATTTCCTCCAGACCCCAACAAAGCCCACCAGCACCTCGGCCCATATGAAGCCCTTTGTGTTAAAAATTCCTCTGGATCCAGCAGCCTCACTTCTGAGTACATGTACACAAAAGAATTCAAAGCAGGGACTCAAAGAGATACTCGTACAGCCATGTACATAGCAGCATTAGTCACAAGAGCCAAAAGGTAGAAACAACCCAAATATCCATCAGTGGATGAATGAATAAACAAAATGGGTACGTGCATACAATGGAATATTATTCAGCCATAAAAAGGGATGGTGTTTCAATACATGCTACAACATGGATGAACATTGAAGACATAATACTAAGTGAGATAAGCCGGACGCAAAAGGACAAATACTGTGCGATTCCACTTATGAGGAATCACTCGTGAGGTTCCTAGAGGAATCAAATTCATAGAGATGGAAAGTAGAATGGTGGTTGCCAGGAGTTGGGAGGAGGGAAAATGGGAAGTTAGTGTTTAATGGGTACAGAGTTTTGCAAGATGAAACAGTTCTGGAGGTGAATGGTGTGATGGTTACACAACAATGTGAATGTACTTAATGCTATTGAATTGTGCACTTCAAAGTGGTTAAAATGGGGAGAAGATCCTGACAGATGCTAAGGTCATTGGGGAGGCTGTGGGAGTACAGTGTGGTGGAGTCGCTGGTGGATCAGTCCGTGGTGCCACACCAGCAGGCGGCCGCTATGCCAGAGGCGGGGACTGTGCTTCCAGACCAGTATCAAGAGGATACATCCATAGTTTTGATTAGTTTGTTCTTTTTGTTTCTTAGATTCTGCATATAAGTTAAATCACATGGTATTTATCTTTCTCTGTCTGACTTATTTCATTCAGCATAATAACCTCTAAGTCTAACAGACTCACAAATATAGAGGACAATCTGAGGACAGCCAGAGGGGAGGGGGTTGGGGGACTGGGAGAATGGAGTGAAGGGTTAAAGAAGTACAAATTAGTAGTTGATAGGTGGTCAAGGGGATGGGGAGCATGGCATGGGGAATGCAGTTAGCATTAATGTAATGGCTAGGTGGAGGGCCAGAGGAGAGAAAGAGCAATTAGGGGGATCGTTTTATAAACTATATAAATGTCTAACCAATGTACTGTATACTTGAAACTAATAATAAAATGAAATTTTTTTTCAAAAGGATACATTCGATATAAAGGACATGTCCAGATACAAACCTCACATTCTGATGTCCCAGGAGAATACACAGAGTAGAGGCTTGCAGCAAGAAAACAGAGAGCTATGGGTTTCCTTGGAGGAACACCAGGATGTTTTGGAAGGCATCATGAGCAAGTACCAGAAACAGATGTTACAATTAGTGGTTGCTAAAAAAGCAGTGGATGCTGAACTAGTCGTGAAAGCTCACCAGTCTCACTCTGCAGAAATAGAGTCAGATTGACAGAACCTGTGAAATGAGAGAATTGATGGGAAAAGCAGTTCAGGTGGGTGACTTAAGATTCAGGAAAAACAAAACCAATTAGAGTTTGAAAATAAGGAACTTTGAGAATTATTTTCCACCAGCAGTGAGTCACTTCAGATCAGGAAGGAAAACTCAGTGGACACTGCTTCTGAAGCCATCAAATAACTTCAGCTTCAGGATGGCAGCTGGAGACTGTTTATCAAGGAAGGAAGTTACAACCTTTCTGTTCAAGTGTTGTCCTTTCACTGTCTTGTCAGACTTGATTTAGTGTTGATTAAAGGGCAGTAAAAATTAGCTGTCCACAAAACCATTTGGGGCTTGTGTGTGTGTGTGTGTGTGTGTGTGTGTGCGCGCGCGCGCGCGCGCGCGTGTGTGTGCGTGAGTGTGTGTGTGAAAATATATACTGAATTTCAACATTCCTTTCTCTAAGAGACTATTTTTAATTTTCATTTCTGGGACCTCAATTTATATAAACTGTTTTCAGTTCATTTTTGTTTTTTCACATCTTCAAAACTTCAAGTATTTTATTTTAAGGCAGCAATTTTATTTTATATAAGATCGCATATTGCTATTATAAAAGAAAATTTTTTAAAGAGATTAGCTTTTTAAATCTATGTAACATAAACCTGGATTATTGTCCATTTGAGAAAGTAATACAATTCTACAGGACTAGATTGGCAAATTCTCTGATTTGTAATGCCATTTACCTTCTATGAAGTCTCTGGTGCTCAGAGTTGGCACAAGCTGGCCTTGTGTCTTTACTATTAATTTGAAAGAACCTACTACTAGTCTCCAGGAAACATATTTGCAAATAAGTCAACTTTTTTTTCTAGTGGTAGCCTAGTCATCATGTTGTTCAAAGAACATTGAGAAATTTGTCTTGTGTTCGTGCATGCATACATGTGCTCTTAGTTCAAATGCTAAAAGGAGCTTTAATTTTTTTTTATTAGATATTGGTCAATTTTTGTTTTGTCCTAGGAAACCTTCAATTTGGGTAGTTTATGTTGTGTGAAGAGGGTGTAATAGGTTTATTCACATCATAGTTCTTAGGTATTAACATTCTACTATTTAATTATGTATAACTTCTCTTTTATTACCTAATGAGAGTTATTAACATTCACAGTGCTGTGTAGGCAACAAGCAATGTTGAGATTCAGATGCTGAGTGGTCACGACAGGTCACTCATCAACTCATCCCCCATCTCAGTTTACTCACATTTCAAATTTATAAATTACTTCATGTTATACTACCAATTTAGGTTTACCCAAAAGTAACAAATTATGAATGCTAAACTGTAAATATTTTCCAATAACATTAAGCATCGTACTGCATGGGAGAGACACAGTATTAACAAGAGTTTTTTGTTAGAAAGAAATGGTTAAAATGGTAAGTTTTATGATAGATGTATTTTACCACAATAAAAACTACAATCCATTAATGATTCCCCTTTCCATTCAAAAACAAATAAACAAACAAAAACCATCCTCTGGGTGTTGGGACCATTTCCAGGGAAATAGCGCATATAGACCATTCTGCAAACGCCCTCCACAGGCACACGACCTCCATGACCCCACTTTTTTGTGGGAGAGAAAGCTCTGGACACTGGGTTTGATTTCCTGGGCTCCCCCTTTCTGGCCCTGTGACCTTCTGCAAGACCCTCAGTTTCCAGTTTTATAAAAATAGACTAATAATATCTTGGGGTTCTGTGAAGGCCAAGTAGGAAACCATCTGAAAGCATCTGGCATGTCATAGATGCTCAATCAATGGTAGTTATTTATGGTGTTCTCTCCTTCTGGAATGTTCTCCCCCCTTCTCTACAGGGTAAACTCCTTTTCATCCTCCAACGCCCAGTCAGTTTAAATCCCACCTCTTCTGTGAAGCCTGTACTGGCCTGCAGGCTCATTCACCAATACCAGCTTCCCCTCCCTGCCTGATGCCAGGCACAGCCATTCAACTCGAATGCTTGTAAGACCCAGTTGGTGCTTTACTGCTTCTTTCCCCCTGGCCGGGTCACTGGCACTGCTCTGGCCTCCTGGCTCCTGGGAGCCAAGCCCCAGCAACTCACAGTGGGCATGTAGCATCAATAAGAAACAACACTTTATCATTTAAGCCTCTGAGATTTGGGGGGTGCTTGCTTCCTTACTGTAACCCAGCTCCGGACCACTCAAAGTATGGTTTTCTTTCCACAGCCTTGGCAATCCCTGGGCACTTATTAGAGGTGCACCTTCTCAGGCCCCGCCCCCAACATGCCGGACCAGATGCTTCACTATCTCATGAGGTGATATGTAAGGTGCCAAATGTGGTTTCTCTCCCATAAAGGTGCTCAGTGGCCATTATTTCCTCCCCACCCTTTCAAGGCTTCTACAAAAGACGTTCCTGCTCAAAAACCATTCTTGTCTTTTTCTTTACTGAGAATTCAGATTTTGTGGGAGATGGCAATGGGCTTAGGTTAAAATATTCAGTTTCCTAAACTATCTTGCAGCTAGGGGCAGTCACGTGACCCAGTTCTTTCTCTGGCCCAGAGGAAGTCACTGAATGGGGCTTTGGGGAAGGCTCGTCAAAGGCAATAGGCACAGGTGGCAGGTACATCTGGTGCTGGGCCTTGCCCTTCCTCTTTCTTCCACCCAGTCACTGGGACATGGTGGCGGATTGCTACAAAGTGGCCCCAAAGACTCACCTCTCTCTATATTCACACCCTCGGCTAGCCTGAGCTTATTTCTAACCAATAGAATGTGGCTGCAGTAAAATTCAGGGACTTCTGCTCTGCTTGGAACCTGAGGCCTGCCCAGGCTGAGAAGCCTACCTCCCTACAGGAGATCGTATTCCTGGCAAAGGGAGGGCCATCTAAACAATCCATCATTCAAGTCAGAAACTAGGGAGTCCCTCACCTCCTCCTCTTCATCGCAGCCAGTTGGTCACCAGGTCCATCTCCTCACATGGCCCAAATCTAACCTAGGACTAATCCACGGGGCGGCTACCTACCAATCTTCCACTCTCTAACCTGCCTGCCCCTGCATCAATCCTGCGCATAGCTGTCAGACTGATCTTTCTAAATGCAGATCCAGAGATCGTTTGCCAATACTTTAGGTTAAGTCTCAAGGCCCTGTCATGACCCACACATCCATATGTGACATGGTAGCTGCTTTGCTCTCTAGTTTCATCTCTGCCCATTCCCCTCTCTAAATACCATGGATCCTGGACATACATACCATACTGCTCCATGTTTCTGATACAAGCTATGTCTATTAATACGTTCATGCCTTTGCCCCAAGGTTAACAAACATTGTCCTTTGTTAACTCAGTGTATTAGTTGGCTCAAGTTTCTATAACAGAATACCATAATATAAGGCTGGATAAAGTCTGTGATCACTTCCCAGGACCCTAACTGGCTTTTCCACTTCCTCAAGACCTTCCTAGAGGTCCCGCTAGTCCAGCCTAGAAGGCCTTTTGAGCTGCTGGGAGTGGAGTCACAGAGAGAAGGTGAGGGCATCCCTGCTGAGTGTCCGGTGCCTTTGGAAGTACGCTGAAACATGACCAGGTCTACACTCAATGCCCAACCTCTGACAATCCCCAGTTCTGCAAGAAAAATCCTGGGTGGCTCATGCTCTACCAGGAATCTTTTCACATCCATTTTCTGCCCCCTTACTAACAGAGTCCCAGCTTCGATCAAGCTGCAACAGGCTCAGCCTCTGATTAATCTAAGCCAATAGCAACCCCGTCCCTTTGTTCTTGACTGGCCCAATCCTGTCCAATGACAAGTAAGTGACGTCTAAGAAAATACATTTTTCAAACATATGAAAAGGGAGGGCCATCCTTGACCTTCCATCTCTGCTGTGCACAGTCCTGTGACTATGTGGAGCTGAGGCAGCTGCCCCTGGGAAGACCAGAGAACCGCAGAGGGCTGACCTTTTGCCCTGACACGTTCGAACATGTCATGACCAATTTCAAGTCTGCGTTGTATTTTAAGTTAATATGTTGTCATCAGCCTCACATTTTACAAGGAGGACTATGTCTTTTACTGTGTTCTTCATTTTAAGAAAATCTTCATAGCCCTCGTATATAAGTTGAATAAATGAGAATGAGATCAATGAAGTTAAGAGAAGTTAATTATTTCCTGAACTAGTGGATAAGATCAAATGTCTATGTTGAATATAGTTTGCATATTTACATGAACAAATTCAATTTTCTACAACAAATGTCCTAGCAATTGTTATTGAACCAGACATATTCTGGTCTCAAGGCTATAAGTCATTAATTCTTTAGAACTATTAGAGAAAACTTTCACTATTTCAGGAAAACTCTTCGCCCTTCTTAAGAAGTAAATAGACTTAGAAAATGAATTTAATGATGAAACTATACAAAACATTATGATAATAGGTATGTAATTATTTGCCAACTTTTTTATTGAAGTAAGATTGGTATATAACGTTATATTAATTTCAGGTATACATTACAAATCGATACAAAGTGATTCCCACCGTAAGTCTGGTTACCATCCATCACCATACAGTTGACCTCCTTCACCTGTTTCACCTACTTCCAAACCTCTTTCCCTTCTGGTAACCACCAATCTGTTCTCTGTATCTATGAGTTTCTCTTTGTTTTCTTTCATTTGTTCATTTGTATTGTAGATTCTACACATAAGTGAGATCATATGATATTTGTTTTTCTCCATCTGACTTATTTCACTTAGCATTATACCCTCAAGGTCCATCCATGTTGTTGCAGATGGCAAGATTGCCTTCTTTCTTATGGCTGAGTAGCATTTAATTTTATATATACCACATCCCTTTATCCATCCATTCATTGATAGACATTTAGGTAGCTTCCATATCTTGGCTATTATAAAAAATAATGCTGCAGTGAACACAGGGGTGTATGTATCTTTTCAAATTAGTGTTCTAATTTTGTATTCTTATCCACTTAATTGAGGGTTTTTTAAAATCATTTCGTCAAATGCTTTTTCTGCATACATTGAGATAATCATATGATTTTTATCCTTTGTTTGTTAATGTGGTGCATCGCATTGATTGATTGGCAGATGTTGAGATATCCTTGCATCCCTGAAAGAAATCCCACTTGATTACGGTGTATGATCCTTTAAATGTATTGTCGAATTCAGTTTATTAATATTTTGTTGAGGATTTTTGCATCTATGGTCATCAGGAGTACTGGCCTGTAACTTTCATTTTGGGGGTTTATCTTTGTTTGGTTTTGGTATCGGAATAATTCTAGCCTCATAAAATGAGTGTGGAAGTGTTCCCTCCATTTCAATTTTTTAGAAGACTTTGCAAAGGATAGGTACTAAATCTTCTTTGAATGTTTGGTAGAAATGAACAGTGAAGGCATCTGGTCCTGGGCTTTTGTTCTTTGGGAGATTTTTATTACCGATTTAATCTTTATATTAGTAAACAGTCTATTCAGATTTTCTATTCCTTTGTGGTTCTGTCTTGGAAGATTGTGTATTTCTAGGAATTTATCCATTTCTTCCAGTTTTTCCAATTTGTTGTTGTATAGTTATTCATATTAGTCTCTTATGATCTTTTGTATTTCTGTGATATCTATTGTAACTTCTCTTTCAATTCTGATTTATTTATTTGAGCCTTCACTCCTTTTACTTTGTGAGTCTAGCTAAAGATTTATCAATTTTATTTATCTTTTCAAAGAACCAGCTCCTAGTTTCATTAATCTTTTCTATTGTTTTTTTTTTTTAATCTTTGTTTCCTTTATTTCCGCTCTGGTCTTTTTAAATTCCTTTCGCTTACTAACTTTGGGCTTTGTTTGTTTTTCTTTTTTAGTTCTTTTGGGTGTAAAGTTAAATTTGAGATTTTTAAAAATAAAGTCATTTGAGATTTTTCTTGTTTTGTTTTGTTTTGTTTTGAGATAAGCATAGATCATTATGAACTTCCCTCTTAGGAATGCTTTTGGTGCATTCCAAAATTTATGGAATGTTATATTTTCATTTTCATTTGTCTCAAGGTATTTTTAAATTTTTCCTTTGATTTCCTCATTGACTCACTGATTGTTTAGTGGCATGTTGTTTAATCACCACATATTTGTGATTTTTCCAGTTTTTTTTTGTTTTTTGGTTTTTTTTTTTGAGATTGATGTCTAATTTTATATCATTGTGATTTGAGAAGATGCTTGATAAGATTTCAGTCTTCTTAAATTTACTGAGATTTGTTTTCTGGCCTAACATCTGATCTATCTTGAAGAATGTTCTATGTGCACTAGAGAAGAATGTGTATTCTGCTTTTGATATAGGTATAAACACTGATATATATATATATGGTGTAACATATCATTTAAGGCCAATGCTTCCTTACTGACTTTCTATCTAGATGATCTATCCATTGGCGTAAGTAGGGTATAAAAGTCCCCTACTATTATTGTATTGCTGTCAATTTTTCCTTATAAGTTTGTTAATATTTGCTTTATATACTTAGGTGCTCCTATGTCAGGTGTATATAGATCTACAAATGTTATATCTTCTTGTTGGATTGATCCCTTTGTCATTATGCAATGTTCCTCTTATATTTTATTACAGTCTTTGTTTTAAAGCCTATTTTGTATGATATAACTATTGTTACTTTGGTTTTCTTTTGGTTTCCATTTTCATGAAACATCTATTTCCATCCCTTCACTTTCTGTCTGTGTGTGTCTTGACATCTAAAATGAGCCTCTGGCAAGGAGCTATAGATAGCTCTTTTTTTTTATCCATTCAGCCACTTTATATCTTTTGATTGGAGAATTTAGCCTATTTACATTTAAAGTAATTATAAACAGGTATATACTTCTTGCCATTTTGTTCATTGTTTTCTGGCTCTTTTCTATTTATTCTCTGTTCCTTTTTTCTTGCTCTCTTTCCTTGTGGTTTGATAACTTTCTTTCGTGTTATGTGTAGATCCCATTCTTACTATCTTTTGTGTACCTACCATAGTTTTTTGCTTTCTGGTTATCATGAGGCTCATGCAATTGGCCTATATTTCTACTGGTCTATTTTAGGTTGATAGCAAGTTAAGACTGAACACATTCTAAAATTCTACACTTTTATTCCCTCCTCCTACATTTTATGTTTTTGATGTCACATTTTCTATCTTTTTATTCTGATATCCTTTAATTATTGTATTTATAATTATTTTTACTACTTCTGTCTTTTAACTTTCATATTAGCATTATAATTGGCTAGTCAGCTACCTTTACTACATATTTACCTGCCGGTAAGAGTTTTACTTTCTTACGTTTTCTTGTTACTAATTAATACCCTTTCTTTTCAGCTTGCAGAAGACCCTTTAACATCTCTTTTAAGGTCAATCTAGTTGTGGTGATCTTCTTTATTTTTTTTTTTGACTGAAAGACTCTTTATTTCTCCTTTGATTCTGTATGATAATATTGCTGACTGGAATATTCTTGATTGCAACTTTTATTTCAGCACTTTGAGTATATCATGACAGTCTCTCTGGCCTGTAAATTTTCTGCTGAAAAATCTGCTGATGATCTTAAATAGGATTCCTATGTATATAACAAGTTATTTTTCTCTTGCTGCTTTTAAGGTTCTCTCTTTATGTTTAACCATTGACATTTTAATTGTAAGGTGTTTTGATGTGAATCTCTTCGAGTTCATCTTGTTTGAAACTCTCTGAATTTCCTGGATCTGGATGTATGTTTCCTTCCTCAGGTTAGAAAAGTTTTCTGCCATTATTGCTTCAAATAAATTTTCTATCCCTTCCTTTTTCTCCTCTCCTCTCGAGACTCCTATAATGTGAATGTTATTCTGCTTGATATTGTCCCATAGGTCCCTTAAATTATCTTTATTTTTTCAAGTCTTTTTTTTTTTTTTAACTGCTTTGTTTGGGTGGTTTCCACTGCTTTGTCTTCCAGATCACTGATTCTTTCTTCTGCTTCATCTAGTCTGATGACAAACCTCTCTAGTGTATTTTTCAGTACAATTATTGTACTCTTCGGCTCTGTAACTCCTGTTTAGGACTTTAAAAATATTTTTTCTATCTCTTTGTTGAAGTTCTCACTGTGTTAATTTATTCTTCTTTTGAGTTTGTGAGTATCTTTATTACCATTACTTTGAACTCTTTATCAGCTGAATTACTTATTTCCATTTCCTTAAAACTTTTCTCAGGGATTTTATCTTTTTTTTTTTTTTTTTAATTTTGAATGTAGTCCTCTGTTTCCTCTTTTTGCTTTACTCTCTGTATTTGTGTCTATGTTTTAGGTAAAATAGCAATCTCTCCAATCTTTCCCAGCCTTGAAGGAAGCCTCATGGTATGCTTCAGTCTGTTTTCTGTTCAGTGTCCTGGAGGTGGTAGTCTGCCAAGAACTGTCTTTCTGGTTGTTTAAGTGCTGTGAGGCCCAGAAATCAAGCCTGCTTGGCCGTCAATGCCAGACATTCAAGGAGAGTCCCCTGTGAGGACTGCACAAACCCTCTGGGTTTGATAGAGTGAGACCAGGGTAGAGCACTGGTTGGAAGGAGCCTGTTTGCTGAGTTGGGCAGGGTGGGACCACAAAAGAGCTCAGGGTGAGGCAAGTGGTGTTATCAAGATAGAGGGAGAGTGCCAAAAAGGACATCTGCCAGTGCTAGACTTTGCTAACATTTTCGTTATCTAATATATATGATGGCTGACTCAAGGCTTGTCTTCCTAAAGCACCTGTGTCAATAGACTTTCATCCTGTCAAGATTATTCACTAA
The DNA here is from genome assembly GCF_000151845.1 of Pteropus vampyrus. Classification (NCBI taxonomy): domain Eukaryota; kingdom Metazoa; phylum Chordata; class Mammalia; order Chiroptera; family Pteropodidae; genus Pteropus; species Pteropus vampyrus. The sequence goes on from NW_011888937.1 coordinate 659,973, forward strand.
CTGTAGACTGAGTCTTGTACCCTTGAACTTGAATTAAACTTTCCTAGCCAACGCCGGATTAAAGAATATGTCATTCATAGTTTCCTGTTTCTGCAAACCGCTGAACCAAACTTGGAATTCGTACTTGCAGGCTTTTGTTATGCGATACAATTAAACATATTTATAATTTAAGCCCAGTCATTTGGATTTTCTGTTACTTGCAGCCAAACTAGCACAGAGAATTCCCATGAAAGGTTCCAGGAAAGCACTTCCTGTGGACACATTTTTCTCTTCTCGGGTTCCTCATCACAGCTGCTCATGCCTAAAGCCTAGAAGACATCACTGACCCTTCCATCACTGCTCTCTGCCTTCCCATCCTATCACTTACCTCCCCAGTATATTTTGAATTGGTCAATTTATTTCCATTCTTTCCCACCGGTGGAGTCTCAGCACCTGTGTCACCTCTTGCCTCAGCTATTCAGTAGCCTTCCATTCAGTGTTTCTGCTCCCATGCTCACCCTCCTTAAAGCATCCAACATGATCTTTAAAAAGTATAAATTTGATCTTGATACTCTCATTCTTAAAGTATCCCATAGGTTCTCCTTGGATACAGGATAAGCTCTTAAACCTATAGCATGTTATATTAATTTCCTACTGCTGCATAACAAATTACCACAAACTTAGCAACTTAAAAGAATGCATATGTATAATCTGACAGTTTCCGTGGGTCAAGAATCTAGGCATGACTAATCTGGGTCCACTGCTCAAGGTCCCACAAGGCTGCAATCAAGGTGTTGACTGCATGAGCTCATCTGAGGCTCGAGTCCTCTTCCAGGCTCACTGGTTGTCAGCAGAATTCTATCCCTTGCTGCTGTAGGACTGACTTTCAGCTCCTAAAGGCTGCCTCGGGTTCCTTACATGACTCTCTCCACAACATGGCAGTTTGCTCTGTCAAAGCCAGCAGGAGAACATTTCTGCTGCTTTTTCTGTCTCTGACATCTAGACTGTAGTAAATACACATAACATATACCAGTTAATCATTTTTAAGTATATAGTTCATTGACATTAACTATATTCACATTGTTGTGCATTCGTCACCACCATCCATCTACAGAACTTTTCCATCATCCCAAATGGAAGTTCTGTACCTATTAAACAATAATTCCCCACTTCCTCCTTTCCCCAGCCACTGACAGCTACCATTCTACTTAACTTCACTAAGTACCTCATATAAGTAGAATCATACAGTATTTATCCTTTTGTGAGTGGCTTATACATCCTCTTTTAAAGGGCTCACCTATGCTTCCATTATGCTCAACTTAAGATCAACTTATTACGGACCTTAATTATATCAGCAAAATTCCTCCACCTTTGCCATATAATGTAACCATCACAAGAGTGACATCCCATAGTATTCACAGACTCCACCCACACTCAAGGGGAGGGGATTACACGGGGTGTGCATACAGGGGGCAGAAATCTTGGGGACTATCTTAGAATCCGGCCTACCACAGATGGCCTCCAAGGTCCTGCATGATTGGGCCTCTATATCTCTCTCCCTCCTGACCTGATTCAAGCCTTTGTCCTCAATGCCTGCCTCCCTTTGGCCACATTAACCTTCCTGTGCCTGACGTACCAACCTCTTTCTTACCTCTGAAACTAAGGGTCCTTATGACTTTGAGTAAATGTAATTTTAAATCCTAGCGCCCCGCCCCCTTTCTCCCACCCTCCTCACAGACCTAGCCTTTCCCCCAGATAATCAGCAACCCCCAAGGCAGGAGAAGACAGTAGCCTGGACCTGACTAATGGTCACACGTTCCAGACCTGTTTCAGGTTAAAGAGAACATCTTGACCCACGTTATGTTTCAGCTCCTGGCCCCTAAGCGGGGATGACTCCCTGACTACTTTCCCATGAGACTCTACAGAAGGACTCTAGAAAAGACCTCAGAACTATCCTCAAGACCTAAAGAAAAGATTTATTACTCTTACCTCATCTCTGACCAATCAGCTTCCAGAATAACCCCAAATTCTTAACTCACAGTGTCTTGTGATTTTGCCTCATAGAATCTGTAATCTACATGCCATCAGGAAGTCAGTTTGTTTAGAGCACACACTCCCTGTCTTTGTATTGGCCAATTCAATATTAAACTGTATTTTCTTTCTATACTGTAAACTCCTGCTTATGTATGCAGGCAGGTCGACCCAAGGAAAAACACTGGGGTTCCCGTAACCCCTATAGAACTTGACCTATGCTGCAGGAACACTTCTCTTCATTTCTTCACTTCGTTAATTCCCACACATTTTTCAGGTCTTAGCATAAAAGTTTCTCTTACGGGGAAGGCCTTCCAGAGTTTTCCAAACTAAATGAAGACCCCCCCGCCCCGCCCCCCCGCCACGCACACACACTATATCCTTGTAAGACTCACCACACTTTCACATATCACAATGTATGGTTATATATTTATTTGTGGTATTTCTTTAATGTTAGTCTCCCCACTAGATGGGAAGCTCCATGAGAGTGGCTCCCACATCTGTTTTGTTCACTGTTATATCTCCAGCCCTGTGTATAGCACCTGACACTTGAGAGTCTCTCAATAAACATTGATGGATTGACTAAGAGGCTGACTGACTGAAGGAATGGAAACAAAGTATGCCAATAGAGTCGACCACAAGTTTCTTCCACATTAATCTTCAGAAGCAAGAAGCTGAAGAATATTCTTAAGACTAAAGTTAATAACCCCTCATACTAGTAAAGATGCAAGTGAGGTTGCAGTAACAAAGATACCTTGAAATACAGTGAACACAATGGCTTAAATGAATGGAAGTTCATGTCTCTCCCACGAAACTACTAAGAAGTAGGTAGGTAGTACAAGATAAGCCATCTGGTTTAAAGACATTGTTGGAGGGGTCAAGTTCCTCCTCCTGTGGCTCCACCATCCCTCAGGGTTTCTTCGTTTACATTGTCAAAACTGCTCACTCACCAGCACTATGGCCACACTCCAGTCCATAAGACAGAAAGAACACAGAGGCCAGACAGTTTACCAATAATAACATGGTCTACTAGTGGCACACATCGTTTCTGCTTCACATCTCATTGGCTCAGACTTAGTCACATGGTCATATCTTACTACAAGGAAGACTGAGAAATAAAGTCTCTAGTTGGATGGCCATGAGCACAGCTAAATCTCAGGACTAAATTTATTAATACAAGAAAGGAGAGGAGAACAGATAGTAGTCTCTGTCACCCTCATGTCTATGTAACTCTTCTTACTTTCCTCAGTACACTTTCTTGTCTATTATCTTACTTAACCTCACAGGTTAAATGTTAGCTGGCCTTAGGAAGGCCTGATAATGCTGTCCAGATTTGGCTTCATTTATTTTCTGCAAGTGCTCATCCAAGTATTAGCTGGAACATTGGCTCATGTTTTGTTGGCTGAAGCCTTTTATATGATAACATCTAACTTCAGAGAGGACAAGAAAATGCAACCCTACTATGTGAACGAGAAATGGAGAAACGGAATATTTGTGTTCAGCACTAATGACTATCCCAGCTATTATGAGAAGCTTCACTATATGCCCGTGGAAACTGATAAACATCACCTAACCTTCGATTCTCTATTTATAGTTGATCTTTATTCAGCCGGATGAGTCTACAAATAAAGAAACTTAAATTAGTTTGACATGATTTATTGCTAGTAAATTATAATCGTTCCCAGGATGAGTAGTTTTTCTTTAAAAAAAGACATTTAAAAATATTCCAATTTAAATTATTTTTGTTTCCTTATTCTAAGTGATCACAATCTAAAGGTTAACTGATTATTACGGAATTCTTTCAGGGATAAAAGAAACTTACAAGTCTATCGTTTTCTTAAGGCATGCATAAATCAATTGCTGAAAAATTAACTGCACGGTATTTATTGCTATTATGTCATAAAGGCCTTTGTAATGTGGTCAGTATTCAAAGCCGTGTGTGTGTGTGTGTGTGTGTGTGTGTGTGTGTGTGTGTGTAACCAAAAATGGTTGCAACCAGCTGAAGTTTAATGTCAAAAGCAGCAGAAGACTTGGGATTTGTATATGGGCAAAAGAAGACACAAAGTCTCCTGGCACTCATAAGGCCAAGGCAAGATGTCCCATCTGAAGATGCGCAGGTCATGTCAGGAAGGCACCTCCTGGGGAAACCACTCCCTGGTGCTCACTTACGAGTCCAGTGAACTAAGACCAGCCCAGTCTCCATGCACCCATGAGACTTCCTCTTAACCTTTGACCCAAGCATTCAGATGAGAAAACCAGGGTTCCCAAGTTTGTCTGTGAAGAAGGAAACAACTGGCACCAGCATGTGGTAGAACCAGACAATGGAGAGGCCTGAAGAGGAGACAACTCTACCTGGAGCTGCAGGGTCTCCCCTCAGCTCCTCTGGGATAGAGATGCTTACACATATGCTCAGGGAGTCACACAGAAGGTCCTCTGAGTAACGATGAGTGACATCCAGGTGAGGGAGCATAAACACTTTAAGTGGTGTATGAACTCAGCTATCCTTCCCTCAGCTCTTCCTCCTCAATTTCTGAATGCTCTCTTTTGAATGGCAGGATTTCAACGTGAGAAGTTGTCTCTGGCTGAGTGGGCAGAGAAGCCCTACCTGAACTGCATGTTAAAGAATAGATGGAGAGAGTGGGAAGCGAGGATTGGCAGGTCAGTGAAGAATCTGATTTGTTAAGAGTGAGAAGTTCCTGGAATGGGGGGCAGGCCAGAAAGTTGAGCTGGGAACAGACTGCAGAGGCCTTGCATGTCAGGCTGAAGCATGCACACACTTCAACAGGAAGCCATGGAATACTTTTGATCTGGGACTCGACATGCATAGGCCTGCATTAAGCCAAGACAAATTTGACAGTGAGCTGTGGAATAGACTGGGCAAGAGAGACCAGAGATGGGAAAGTCTGTCATAGGCTATTGTTATGGTCAAAGCCCACAGTGAGTTGTGCATGAGCCAACTAGAAAAGGAAAGGAAAAGACAGAGATCCTAGTGACCAGTCCATTAAATTTGGGAATGAAAAACACAGAGAAGTCGACAAAAAATAGTCTCTGTTCACAACTTGTATGATGCTCAATTTTAGGTAGCTGTGTCCTAAGAAAGACAGAGGGCCCTGACTAAGCTGAACACATTTCAACTCTTTTATGTGTGTCATATTCTTCCAGGAAAATAGACAGTTTCTTATAAAAGAAGTAATTCCACCCAAGGCATATATATTATTTTTCACTTCTGGCAGAATTCTGGGTATCTTCCCAATTTTGCATATCCTACTTGAATGCTTATCTCAAAGAGCTTCTAGCTTTTCATACATTTCCCACAGGAACCAGAGTGGGAGGTGAGGCGAGAAGACAAAGCTGTCTTCCCCCTCGATCTTATTATGTCATCAGAGTCCCACCAGGAGCAAGATGGACACTCAAATTTACAAGTTTGTCTTTGGAGAGAATAAAATGAATGGACTATTCATGAAGATGTGGGCAAGATAAAGGGAAAACAACAAGGGATGGTGCGGCACCTCCAGGACAGTAACTGTGGAGAGTCAATACCAGGGTAAGCTCGAACGGACAAGGAGAGGAACTGGTCACAAGAACACAAAGAGGGCTGTAGCTGAAGGAGGGGTGGCCGGAAAGTTGCTGTGGCCTTCAGTATGGGAACCGGCCAGGCCGCTGCCAGCCCATCCCTCACAGACAAGGCGCTAGAACAATTGATGTCCTGCCAGCTCCCTCCTGCTACCCACCTGTCCTCTGCTGGTGCCCACTATGAGTGAACTCAACCAGAACCCAGAAGTTGAAGAAGCTCAATTGACATAGTTCATACAGGTCGGTCCCAGGGACAGAGCAAATTGGAAAAGAAGGAGGAGTCGATCTGGAGGAGAAAGTGGAATATTCAGCACATTAATGTTAACATATACACCAAAATAGCACAATAGAAACTGCCTGTCATTTACTGAGCACTAACCTTAGACCTAACATGAGGAAATGATATAAAGACAAGCCTGGGCTTTGAGTAGTCGGGAAAGAGAAAGCTGGTCTGAAGAGGGAGGAGACTGACACTGAGGTCCCAAGAGAAGCAGGTTCCCCAGGACATGTGGGGACAGTAGGAAGAGAGAAACTGCAAATCCCTTTTCCAGTTCTTGGTTTCCGTTCTCTGAGAAGTCTGGTGGCTGTTTTCATGAAAGTCTTTTGATCCATACAAAACATTTCCCTTTGGCATAAGGCAGCTTGAGGAAGCTTCTATTTCTCATAACCAAAGAACTTTGGGTATACTTCATTTGAAACAAAAGAATCTCAAACACATTTAATTTCATTTAATCCACGTAATAACCCTGAAATGTAGGCATCCTTACCTCCATTTTATAGATGAGGATACACAAGGTCCAAGTCAAATCAGGTAAACTTCATCAAGGGAGTTGGAACTCCCCTTTGGATCCGCCTGACTCCAACACTCTGTAATTTTCTACACTTCACAGCTGGCAAGGCTGACCAAAAGCAATTTCCAGAACCAGAATCAAACTCCACCCCTTGACCAAGGCACCCCCATGGAAAACTTGGCTTCTCTGTCTCAGCTTGCAAGCCAAGCACACAGTTCTGCTGAAGGGCTGGCAGGCATGGCCACCCAGTGCTTAAATGTTTGACAGGGGCAAGAAAGAGACCAACCTTGAACTTGTAAAACTGCAGTCAAGTTTTTTTTCCAAATACTACGAAAGCAGTATATTTGTAAATGCTGTAATTCCTCAGCTAAATACCACAAACAGGGTTGACTGCACATGGGAGCACCCCTGCACCCCCAAATATCCAGTATCCCCAGTCCCAGAAGGAGACTGAGTTGTTGGAGAAGGAAGGCCTGTGCACCTCCAGTCCCCCAGGACCCAGGGTGGGGCTCTCAGCCCCCACCCCTTCCCCTACATCTCATCCCATCCCCAGGCCTGCACTCTGCCAGCTTCCCCACCTCAGAGCAGGAAGGTGAGGTGAGGTAATGTCTCCACTAAGCCGCAGTGGCCAGGAGATGAAAAGAATCTCAGAAATGCTGTGTTTAATTTAAAACAGACCTAGCCGGCTTTAGCTAGGCTGCAATTTCACTCAGAATAACCAGTTTGTTTTTCTTGGACATTCCAGAAACTAACCGGCCACCTCCTATTAAATCCCAAAAGGAACGTCAGGGAGGCCCCGTGGTGGGGCATACGCTGCCTGCAATTCAACCATTTGCACCTCCCTGAGGGTCACTTGAGGGCCCTCCCTTTGCTCCCTGTGTTCCTTTATCTCTCTGCACCTAACTTGGTGCCCAGAGTTCTGGAGGTAAAAGGTTGCCCTATAGATAATAATAGCAACATGATCCATCATCTGTCCACGTGATCTGTTTATCAAGTGATCTCTGTACCCTGCTAAACATTTTGTTTACTATCTTGTCAAGTTTTACAATATCTCAATAAGGTGTCTGGAAATTTTTTACTTCTCTCTTTCTACAGATGGTGAAATTAAGGCTAAGGCAGGTTGCATAACTTGTCCCAGGCCATGAGCAGTGATTGGAGCCCTCCAGCTCTGGGTCCAAACCCCAAGCTCCGTTTGGCTGCCCATCCGGGCCAGCCCTTCCCTCTTGGAGCTGGAGAAGGTTCAGATGCTTTTTTTCAAAGCAGGTACCCTTGGTTGGCCTATTTGGTGTCTGGGGACAGCTGGGTGACTGCTGGTAGGAGGGGGCACTATTACCACAAGCTCTTTCTTCTAGTTGTCGACACCCCCACTTTGGATTGGGTTGGGTTGGGATCTTCCAACCCCTGTAAGTTTTGCTGCTTCCAGGGGTCTTGTGACTATAAGTCTCTTCAAAGCAGGGGGAGCAATGTGTGTGGTGAAGTCAGCTGGAGCCAGAGGCAGGCTCCTGCGCTCCTTGATCCCTGGCAAGTCCCTCCCCGTCTCTGGCCTCAGCTTCTCTACAAAATGGGAATGGAGAGGGGAAGGGCACGGGGCTCAAATTCCTCAGGCCTCTTCTGGCCCTGATGTGCTCTGATTTACTCTGTATCAGGATCCAGATAGGAGGAGGGGGGTGGGAAGAGCTTTTAGGGAAGTTTCTGGGACTTGGGAGAGGAGAAAAGAATGGATGGGTCCTACAGCAGAACCAAGGACTGGGTGGCCCACAGGGATTCATTCCAGTGCCCTAAGGCCAGCTCCAGAGACGTTTCCCAGAGCCTGATCTTCCTCTTGGATGCTAGAAGGTCACAGCAGACGGTACTCAGGGCATAACGCTGCCCCAATGGATTTTCTTTTCAACTTCAAAAAGGAGATTGCAGTGCTGGGAACTGACGGCCTCGGTGTCTCTCTTTGCCTGGTGTCCCCTCCACTCTCAGGGCGGCTAAGGAATGAGTTCTCTGGCCTCATGACTGGGGCTGCTTTTGATTTCAAGAGGCATAGGGAGGGCAGGATGGGTGATAGACCTCATGAGGCAGGTGAGACCCCTTTAGTTCTCCAAGCTGGGCCAGCAAGAGGAAAGCTGGTGCTGCCAGTGGGCTGGGGAGCCAGGAGCTGCAGGCCTGGGAGGGGGCTCATAAGGGAGGGATGGCTAAGGGGACAATGGGCTTAGTGTGGGAAGGCTGGCTGTTGCTTTCCCTCCCTGCTCCCCAGAGAGGTTTCCATGGCACCTAGATGCTGACTTGGCCACAAGTGTCAATGGAGACCTTGTGTGGGAGTCCTTGAGTCCCAGCCTTTTCTCTGGTGGGGGATGGGAGGGTGGGAGGAACCGTCCCCTCTGGCCTGGGAAATGCCCCCTAATACTGTACTATGAGATGGTTTCCAGGGACTTCCCAAGCCTATTCATCCCTCTCTGACCCAGGAAAGGGTGAAGATGTTGGGGACCTTCCTGAGTGGGCACTCTATGAGGTCCCCATTTAGGCCTGCATTCCTCAGGAGTTGCTCATCTGGGGGTTGGGGATCAGAAAGGTGACACCTACCCCTTTTGTGCATTCTCCCCTAACCTAAGCCATTAATTAACTCTCCCCTCCATTGACTCACCTGTAGGAATGATAAGTTTAAGTGCCAATGGGAGGAATGTTACAAGTTTCCAAGCCATGAGGACATGCTACTCACTTTTTTTTTTTTTTAACCAAAAAAGCACTCTAGCTAGTTAACCTAGTTAACCCTTAACACTAGGCAGCTAATGGCAAATGCTGTCATCAACGCACACACACAAAAAATATGTTGGCAGTGACTTGGGGGTTCTAGGAAGGCTGTGTAGAAGAGCTGGAGCCTGAGCTGAGCCTCAGCAGGCAGGGTCAGTACAAGCAAAGGCGCAGAGACGGGAACGCCTGGGAACTGTGAAGTGCGGGTGCAGAGCACTATGCAATGGGAGATGAAGTTTTGAGAGCTCACAGGACCCCGGATTGGTCTTACAGATCTGAGCTTTTCAGGCAGATTGGGGAGACCACCGAAGGTGATGGGGGGAGCATTATTTAATTAAAGTGGGGCCTCAGAAAGTCCATTCTGCAAAAATGCTCCGGCCAGCAGCAATGCTTTCACATGATTGTCATGAAATGGCGAGTTGTGAAAGCAGTAGTTTATCCCATTTTCCCCAGGAAAATGTTAACCCATATGAGCCCAAGCCATGCTTTTGGGTGAGATGCGGAAGGTGAATTAGGGAGGGGAGACCAAATAAGGGATGGAGAGAGATAAGTGGGAGCTGTGTAGGGAAATGGAGGATGGTGGGAAAGACCCAGGGTATGGAATGGCCTTGGCAAAGGCCTTTTTCACAAATGAAGAAACCAAGGTTCAGGTAAGTAATTCTAGATCTGGCTTTGCCTCTCTGTAAAACTTGTCTTTTTCCTTTGGAGACCCTGAGTACTGGGTAAGCAATCCTCCAGGAGGACAAAAGTGCAGGAGCATAAGGAGGGAGGGGGCGGAGGAGATTTCATTTCCCCCAGCCCCCTGAGGAAGATACAGGACTCAGCCAGGTCAGAGGGAAGGACGTGTTCCATGCACAGATGATACTTGTGTGTCATCCTTCCTCACAACCTGTTGGTCCTCTGGGAAAGACTCTGAGATGGAGATTAGTGAGCTGAAGTTTATTATGCTATGCCCTGCAGTTAATGCCCATGGGGAGTGCGGGTGAAGGAAGGAGTGGAAGTGGGCAGTAGGAGAAATTGGGCAGCAGTACGGTCTCAACAAAAGCATCGGCCAACCCCACGAGGTGCTCTGGAGCTGGCCTGGCCCCTGAGAGCTGTCTTGAGTGGAGATGAGAAGGCTGGCAGCTAGAGAAGCAGACCCTGCAGTCTAGAAGAGAGTGTAGTCAGCACCACGCACAGCTCGCGTGGGACCGTCGTCTCCACCAAATGCAGCTTCTTCCCTCCGAGCTTTAGAGGCCACATTCCTGAGAGGAGAATGTGACAGACCCGATTCATTTTTCTAAGGCAGGCCACAGGTCACTGACCACGAATTGGCTGCGTTTGGTGA
>NW_011888937.1:670459-681231 GCF_000151845.1 Pteropus vampyrus
TGCTTTTGGGTGAGATGCGGAAGGTGAATTAGGGAGGGGAGACCAAATAAGGGATGGAGAGAGATAAGTGGGAGCTGTGTAGGGAAATGGAGGATGGTGGGAAAGACCCAGGGTATGGAATGGCCTTGGCAAAGGCCTTTTTCACAAATGAAGAAACCAAGGTTCAGGTAAGTAATTCTAGATCTGGCTTTGCCTCTCTGTAAAACTTGTCTTTTTCCTTTGGAGACCCTGAGTACTGGGTAAGCAATCCTCCAGGAGGACAAAAGTGCAGGAGCATAAGGAGGGAGGGGGCGGAGGAGATTTCATTTCCCCCAGCCCCCTGAGGAAGATACAGGACTCAGCCAGGTCAGAGGGAAGGACGTGTTCCATGCACAGATGATACTTGTGTGTCATCCTTCCTCACAACCTGTTGGTCCTCTGGGAAAGACTCTGAGATGGAGATTAGTGAGCTGAAGTTTATTATGCTATGCCCTGCAGTTAATGCCCATGGGGAGTGCGGGTGAAGGAAGGAGTGGAAGTGGGCAGTAGGAGAAATTGGGCAGCAGTACGGTCTCAACAAAAGCATCGGCCAACCCCACGAGGTGCTCTGGAGCTGGCCTGGCCCCTGAGAGCTGTCTTGAGTGGAGATGAGAAGGCTGGCAGCTAGAGAAGCAGACCCTGCAGTCTAGAAGAGAGTGTAGTCAGCACCACGCACAGCTCGCGTGGGACCGTCGTCTCCACCAAATGCAGCTTCTTCCCTCCGAGCTTTAGAGGCCACATTCCTGAGAGGAGAATGTGACAGACCCGATTCATTTTTCTAAGGCAGGCCACAGGTCACTGACCACGAATTGGCTGCGTTTGGTGAGCCATGCAAGATTCTCAAAGCTAGATTTTTTTTTTTTTTTTTTTAATGAGCATGTGTAACTTTTGTACTCGGGAATAAATACATTTAAGATGTAAAAACTTATGACATTTATTTGTCCATTTATACAGCTGTGTGTTGTGAGGGTAGAAGGTAAGAGATGATAATCACATGATTTAGAAAAAGACTGTGGGACAAGTGAAAATAGTAATGTCTGGCCATATGCAAATCTGTCACAGCTAAATCTATCACCTGAAAGGGCTATTTTCACTTTTGGCAACAAGGATGAATCTCACAGGTGCAATGTTGAACAAAGACCCTAGATGTGAAAGAGTACATCCAGTATGATTCCTTTTATGAAGTTCAAGGACAAGCAAACGAACTGTGGTAGCAGAAATCAGAATGGCATTTACCTTGGCAGAGAGGATTTTCTCTGGGAGGAAGCAAAGGGAATCTTCTGGGGTGACAGAAATATTCTATGTATTGATGAGGGCAGTGCTAACCTGGGGGTATACATGTGTAAAAAGGCTGTAGGCCATACTCTTAACATGTGTGCCCTTTTATTATACATGTTACACTTTTTTAAGGAAGGGGAAAAAAAGCCATTTTCTCCTGAAGTTACTTGCACGTCAGTGGGGATCTACAACAAAGAAGGCATTTGGCTCTAATGATAGGATTTTTTGATTTTCTGGAGGACCAAGGCAACCTTGAAAACGTCTTCTGGACTATGGGTTTTTATTTTTGTCAGCTCTCTAAATTCTGCCTTTGATTCTTCTAGTTCTCATACCACTAATATCCTGCCCCACATGCTAAAAACTATTTTTAGAGAGTATTCAAGAACTTCCTCTTGACTCAGAACGACTCATATCTAATGGCTGCAGAAGGGGATCCTGGCTGAGAACCAAGCTCCTTGGGGTGGTCCGAGCCTTGTGAAGAACTGCGGGCCCTCTTCTTACTTTTCAAGACTCTGCTCCAATAACATATCAAGTACTTTAAACACAACCCACACTGACTATTGTATGAGCATGTGTATACACTTACATATATATATGTTTTATGTGTATATATTTTTATTGTAAAATATTTTTAAATGGTTTTAATGCTTTTCTTTTTAAAATAATAGGATATGAGCAACACATGTTATTTCTTCACGACCTCCATGTACTCCTCAAGAATTCTTACAAAGGAAGAAATGTTACCTTTAATTCATTTTTCAAATGTAATGAAATTTTTATAAATACTAAATCTATCAAATAATGAAATTGACATCATGTTCTACTTCGTAGGCATTTAATTAAACATTTATTCATTTTGATTATGCAGTTTTTCTTTGTGTTTTTTGGAATAAAGTAATTTTTTCCCTAGAACTCAGACTTTTCCTGTCAGAATAATGGCCAGTCAATAAACTGGGTCTTCCTGAGAAGTCACATTTTCACCAAGTGGGTGGGCTTGTCCAGGGCGACGAAGATGGACAGCAGAGCCAAGATCAGGATGTGCAGAAGAGGCGGTGGGTTACCTCTAGGTTATTATGAGGATGTTGGGAAGTCCAGTAGCTTGCCTGAAGTCACACAGCTTGTGCCAGGACTTGGACCCAGGTTTGGCTGAGTGCAGAGCCCATGTCTGTCCCACAGGGCCACCCCACTTCCCTTGTTACCTTTGGGTCAGGCCTATTTTTCCAAAGGAGCAAGTTGTTGGGGTTGAGCTCCACTGTCAGAACAGGGCTGGTCATCCACATAGGGCAGAGCACCAAAGCAGACACTGTCGGCACCCTGTCCACACATGCCTAGGGCATCTGCCCACGGGCCATGACCTCCATCTCAGGATTTTGCCCTAGGGTGCACTGGAAGCTGAGGGGCATTGGAGGATAATTGTCTCTTTCTCTCTCCTCTCAGTTGGGGCAACTCTGCGGTATCCCCACTCTCTCTCGGAGGTGCCCCAGCTGAGCCTCAGAGGCTTTTAGTGGTGACCCGCTTATGAAAGCACTTGCTTTGGTTTCCTCCCTGTCCCTGCTATTTCTTTTCTGTCTCACTTCCTCCCCTGCTACCATTTCTCTAACAAATTACGTGTACATGAATCCTTGCCTCGCGTCTGCTTCTGGGGAACCAGTTTTAGCAGCTCACTGGGGAAGGGAGCCTTGTCTCAGGGGTATAACGATGTGGTGTGCACATCCTGCTCCTGCTGCCTTGCTCTGGCAGACGTTGCTAATCAATCATGGCCTTCAGAGTTCTCCACAGGGCACCTCAGGCCACTACTGACCATCAGTTCGAGCTGACAGTGAGTTGAAATCTATTAGCCTAAGTGGGGTCACCACAGGGAAATATATCTCCTCACTTCCAGCCCTTAGAGCAAAGTGAACCAACTGCCAGGTTAGTGAAAGGGGTTGGGGTAGGAGGACAGAGGGGACTTCTTCCCTACCACAGAGCACCACTCTCCGTACAGCTTTGGTGACGAGTCCCAACAGGCCATAAGAAAGGTGAATAACAATTAAAGTTAATACTGTTACCGGAGAGTGGGGATCCTCTCCCAGAGTGTTGTCAAGTTTCTTGATGTCTCAAACAAAGAATTGAGCAAGACACCGAAATACAGTAGAAAAGAAAAATTTTATTAGAAGGGAAAATATATTTCCAGATGTGGAAGCGAACCTGAGCAAGAGAATAGTATCTCAGAAGGCCTGGTAACAAAGACTTCAGGGTTTTTATCCCTTTTCGCTGTGGGTGGTTACTTACAGTGGGCTTCCTTGATTGACATCTAAGATTGACAGGACTCAGTGATTCATCATTTTGCTTTCTGCTCATGTTTGTTCCCAGAATTCAGTCTGTTATAATGATATTATTGAACTTCCAGGCATATGCATCATATTATAATGAAGGTAAAATGAGCTCAGGTGAGTTGAAGGTCGTTGGGGTCCTCATTGTGCAGGTGCAAGTGACTGGCTTAAACTGGTACCTAAATCTCTGCCTACTGGTTTCTTCGTGTGAGTTAAAAAAAAATGTCTTCTGGCTTGCTTAATTGTGGGCGGATTAGGACAGATCCCTTCTAAGATAGGATGATCTCAGTGTCTTTGCAGGCAGACCCGAAACCCCCTAACTAACTTTCCTGCCTACCTCTTTTCTAAGAGCCATGAACTCCCTATTATTAGTATGGATGTTGAGGGATAGGAGGTCTCTTCTTCCATATCTGCTTCCTGCTGTGAATGGCCTAGTCTCTGTCTATAGGGGTTTCATGGAACTCTTTTCCTTTCTGCTTCAGTAATGGTGGGGTCTTGGGTTTCCTGCTGAAGTGCTACCTCAGTCCTTAGACAAGGAAAAGAAAATATAAACTCATTATTTAAATCATACATCTATTAATTTCTATTATTGATTTGCCTATTAAGTGAGTAAAGGGAAACAGGCTTGGTTAATATGTTTCTTAAAGAGTAAAAAGAAAGACCTTTGGCTTAAAGTCCCTTCCCCGCCTCAGATTCTAAGGGACCTGCCTGACTTAACACCATTTCTGCTTAACAATGGGCTGCTGAACCTTATCATTAGCCAGAAGATCTGAGTCAGCAGGGCAATTATCAGGATTTGAGGGAGACGGCCTTATTTCCAAAGAAAGGAGGGAAGAAAACTTAACTAGGTTTCCTAAAAGATTAACTCTGCAAGAGATGTCCTATTTCATTTCCTGCTAAAAGATTAAGAATTTTACAAGTGATGTCCCATCTCAATACCATTGATTAAGTACCTGACAAGGCAGGCCTTGTGCCCTTTATGGTGTGCTGGCTGGAAAATTACTTTTTGGCTATCGCCCATGGGAACATAGGTCATCACCCATGGGAACATAACATTCTAACAATAAACTTTCTGCTTCTGTACCCCCGCTTGCACAAACCGACCTGTGGGTTGACAGTTAGTAAATAGAAGAAAAATAGACCTTTGTGTTCAGACAGAATGAGGAATGGGGTTTAGGGCTTAAAAACCCTGTACCTCTACATTTCGGGGCTGCTTAATTTGGAATCTGCGTACCCCTGGAAGACCCAGTTGACTGAATAAAGAGTGTGTTTCCTATAACTCACTGGTTTCTGGTGGTCCGTGTGTCTATCGGGGGCTGGTGGCTACAACATTTGGAGGCCCCAGAGAGATCTCAGGGAGTGGCCCTGAGATCTAAGACCCGACTGGCCTCCGAAGCGGTTGCTGTCCCTGTTGCGGATTCAAAACGCCAATCTGAGATGTTCCAGGGCCCTTGAATGCCGTGATGGGGTCAATGCAATCGTCAAGGACGCAACCTTTAGGACACACTCTTTGTTCCTGGTCCCGACAGGAATCTCTGAGGCCTCGACATCGGGATTAAAGGTACCTTTCTGTTTCTGTTGACCGGTCATTTGGGGTCCATGGAGAGACTGGACGCAGTCATATCTCCCGGACCGTGGCCAGGCCATGGGATGCTGCCTCCTGTGCCTTGTTATCGGGTTCTGTCTATTGTCTTTGGTCTTGTCTGGATTGTAGGTGGCGGACTTTTCTGCGTCCACCCACACCCCAGTAATTGTTCTCATCTGAGTGTCTGTTTTGTGTTTTCTGCACAAGCAATGCAGGGAGGCTCGAGTTCACAGAAGACACCCTTGGGGTGTCTCCTGCGACATTTCAAAGAAGGGTTTGTAGAGGGAGCTGACTATGGCATAAAGTTTTCTCCAGGCAGACTAAGAACATTGTGTGAAGTCGAGTGGCTGTCTTTTGATGTAAACTGGTCTCTGGAGAGTTCTTTTGACAGGAGTTTAGTGAGGAACGTTTGGAAGATTGTCACAGGAGACCCAGGACATCTCGATCAGTTTCCCTACATTGATCAATGGTTAAACCTTGTTCAGACACCCCCTCCTTGGCTCCGCCGGTATGCCCTTTCTCTAGAGGCATGAGTCTTAGTTGTGGGCACCCAGAAACATACGGCAACCGAATCTCCAAGACAGCCCAGTCCCTCAGTCCTCCAATCTCCACCGGAGGACAATGACCTTCTCCCACCCTATAATCCAGGACAACAGAGGCCAAATAGCACCGCCTCACCTCCTCAGATGGCCGGCAGGTAACCCTTATGGGCCCCCTGCTCCAGCTCCGGGCGGGGCACCAGCCAATCCTCCCCTTGCGAGAAACACCACCCCGGGGGCATCACAAAGACAGGCCCTTTATGGTTTACGCGCCTTTCTCGACTAGTGACCTATACAACTGGAAGGCACAGAATCCACCTTTCTCTGAGAAACACCAGGCATTAATAGGACTTTTAGAAAGTGTCTTTCAGACTCACTGCCCCACCTGGGATGATTGCCAACAGCTTTTAATTACCCCCTTCACCAAGGAAGAATGCGCACATTAGGACTGAAACACAAAAGACAGCTGCGGGAGGGAGGGAGGAGAGTTGCGGAAGCAGGGGAACAGACTGAGGAGGAACTTCCCTCCACCCGCCCAGTCTGGGAACGCAATTCTCAGGCAGGGAGAACGGCATTAGATCGGTACCACCAGATTCTAATTGGGGGAATTAGGATGGCTGCTGTCAGCCAACTAACCTTTCTAAGGTAACTGAAGTTATACAGGGAGGGACCTCAGGAATCCCCTGGAGGGTTTCTTGAACGAGGCATACCGGATATACACCCCCATTGATCCTGAGGCCCCTGAGAACCAGCAGGCAAGTAATATAGCCTTTGCTACTCAGGCAGCCCCTGATATCTGGCGTAAATTATAAAAATTAGAAGGTTTTGCAGGGATGAACCTGTTCCAACTTTTTGAGATAGCCCAGAAGGTGTTCAACAACAGGGAGGCTCTGGATGACCCCAAATGTATGGCTAAAATAATGGTAGCTGCCATACAGGAGGAGAGATCAGGGAAGACTAGGGCACGACAAGGAAGATCAGAAAAAGGCCCACGTAAGGGTTGCACACCCCTAGGGAAAAATCAATGTGCCTACTGCAAGAAAGAAGGCCATTGGAAGAATGAATGTCATGAGAAAAACACACACAAAAAAACAGGGAAACCGCAAGACTAAAATCCTCGTCCCTGAGGAAGAGGACTGATGGGGCCAGGGCTCCTACACACTAAGCCCCCAGGAGCCCAGGGTAGCCTTAAAAATTGGGGGCAAAACTGTTAACTTCCTGGTGGACACAGGGGCTACCCACTCAGTGTTACTCGACCCATGGGGACCAATCTCCAAACGAAAGACCACCATCCAAGGGGCCACGGGCAAAACACGAGAATCCCCATGGACCACTGAAAGAACTGTAGATCTGGGGCGAGGGGTAGTGACCCATTCTTTCCTCGTAATTCCAGAATGTCCAGCCTCACTTCTTGGTAGAGACCTACTCCAAAAGCTAAGGGCTACTATCACATTCAGAGATAGTACACCTCAGATGTCTATATCTGCCCAGTCAACTATCTTAATTACCTGTCCTCTATCTGAAAAGTACCTCCTCTATGAGAAGGAAGAAAATGTAGACCCGTCCATGGGGCCTTTACTAGACAGACTCCTGATAGAATATCCAGGGGTATGAGCTGAAAACAATGCCCCAGGTTTGGCTAGGCACCAAGCCCTGGTAGTAGTGACTTTAACTGCTACCGCGACCCCTGTCTGGGTTAAGCAATACCCGATTGCCCAAGATGCCAAAATCAGTATAAGGAAGCATACCCAGCAGCTGCGGGAAGCGAGGATTCTCGTGCCATGCCAATCGCCATGGAACACTCCTTTGATCCCAGTCCAGAAGCCTGGTACTCAGGATTACTGGCCAGTACAAGACTTAAGAGAAGTGAACAAAAGGGTTGAAATCATCCACCTGACTGTACCCAACCCATACACTCTCTTAAGCTTGCTACCTCCTGAGAGATCTGTTTATACCGTTCTCGATTTAAAAGATGCTTTCTTCAGCATTCCCTTAGCCCCCAGCAGCCAGCCTATTTTTGCCTTTGAGTGGACAGACCCAGAAGGGGGATTCTCTGGCCAACTAACCTGGACGCGTTTACTGCAAGGATTCAAAAATTCTCCTACCCTATTCAATGAGGCCCTAAGTGCAGATCTCCATCCCTTCCGTCAACGTAATCTTGACTGTACATTACTCCAGTATGTTGATGACTTACTATTAGCAGCTGAAACCGAGGAGGTCTGTCTCGCAGCAACCAGGGATCTGCTTGGCACCCTAGAGGCATATGGGTACCGGGTCTCAGCTAAGAAAGTCCAACTGCGCACCCAGTCGGTGGCCTACCTTGGATATACCCTCGAAGGAGGAAAACGGACTCTCTCCCAACAGAGGACTGAAGCCATTCTTCAGATTCCGGTACCCACCACCAAGAGACAGGTAAGGGAATTGCTCGGCGTGGTGGGCTATTGCAGACTTTGGATTCCTGGATTCGCAGAGATCGCAAAGCCCCTGTACTCGGCCACAGGAGGAAATCAGCCCCTCAATTGGACAGAAACAGAACAGAAGGCCTTTGACCTTCTCAAGCAGGCACTCACATCAGCCCCAGCCCTTGTTCTTCCAGACATTACCAAGAGATTTCATCTTTTTGTGAGTGAGACCAAGGGAATCACCAAAGGGGTCCTAACCCAAACACTAGGCCCATGGCGCTGACCAGTAGCCTATTTATCAAAGAGACTAGACTCGGTGGCCTCTGGATGGCCACCCTGCCTACGAGCCATAGCAGCAACAGCTCTCCTAGTCAAAGCTGACAAACTCACCCTTGGGCAGAGTCTAGACATTACTGCCCCTCATGCGGTAGAGGCTCTTCTCCGCAGTAGCCCAGAACAATGGATGACTAACTCCAGAATCACTCAGTACCAGGCTTTCCTCCTTGACCAGCCAAGGATCAACTTCTCCAAAGCTACAGTCATCAACCCAGCCAGTCTGTTGCCAGACCCAGACCCCGAGACCCCCGTTCATAACCGCACAGATTTCACTGACGTTGTGTGTTCTTCACAGCCAGACCTCAAAGACTCCCCTCTGCCTGAGGCCGATAAAGTTCTGTTCACGGACGGGAGCAGCTTCACGCAGGAAGGAAGGAGGTATGCTGGGGCAGCGGTTGTAACTCTAACTAGCACCATCTGGTCACAGGCTCTTCCCCATGGGACTTCTGCTCAAAAGGCCAAACTCATCGCCCTCACTGAGGCACTAAGATGGGGCAAGGATAAGGCAGTCACAATATATACAGATAGCCGATACGCCTTTGCCACTGCACATGTACATGGAGCCATCTACAAGGAAAGAAGGCTTCTGACTTCAGCTGGGAAGGACATCAAGAACAAGGAGGAGATCTTAGCCTTACTTGAAGCCATATAGATGCCTAAGGCTCTGGCTATTGTTCATTGTAAAGGGCATCAAAAAGGGAATAGTCCTGAGGCTGAGGGAAACCGATGGGCCGAAGCAGAGGCAAGAACAGTGGCCACAAGGCCAGTGGGGTCCCCATCACATCTACTGACTGTTGTCCCTTACCCAGAACTGCCTCCGTCTCTGACCTATACGGCGGAAGAAAACAGGTATTTTCAAGACAAGGGAGCCACGAGGAACCAACAGAGATGGCGGACGACCCCAGATGGAAAAATTGGGCTCTCAAGGGCCCTTGGAAGGACTCTCCTCCACCAACTACACCAGACCACACACCTAGGGCGAACTAAGATGCTCCAAGCGTTAGACCCCTACTTTCACTTGTTAGAAGGGAGAAGAACCACAGAGGAGATTGCCTCACGATGCCCGGCTTGTGCCCAAGTTAATCCAAAGAAGGGGAAAATAGAAGAACCTAGGTACAGGGAAAGAGGAACTTATCTGGGGGACCACTGGGAAGTCAATTTCACTGAGGTAACCCCAACCGTGGGGGGCTACAAATATTTACTTGTTTTTATAGACACCTTTTCAGAATGGGTGGAGGCCTTCCCCACCATGAAAGAAACTGCCTTAGTCGTTACTAAGAAACTGCTACCAGAAATCCTCCCTTGATTTGGTCTTCCCGGAACTTTAGGGTTGGATAACGGGCCAGCCTTCGTAGCAAAGGTAACACAGCAATTGGCTAGCTACCTAAATTTGCGATGGAAACTCCACTGCACCTACCAGCCCCAAAGTTCGGGCCAAGTAGAGCGAATGAATCAGACCCTAAAAGAGACATTAGTCAAGTTAGGATTAGAAACTGCTGGGACCTGGGTAGAACTTCTCCCCTTCGCTCTTCTCCGAGCCAGGTGTACTCCATATATTAATGG
Organism: Pteropus vampyrus; assembly: GCF_000151845.1. Classification (NCBI taxonomy): domain Eukaryota; kingdom Metazoa; phylum Chordata; class Mammalia; order Chiroptera; family Pteropodidae; genus Pteropus; species Pteropus vampyrus. Next base: position 680,493 of record NW_011888937.1, read on the forward strand.
ATTCACCCCATTTGAAATTTTCTTTGGAAAACCCCCACCTTTAGTACCTAGAATAGAAGATGAGAAAAAGGCAAAACTATGTAGCCTTGTCTTACTTAAGTCTTTACAGGCCCTTCAAAGTGTACAGAAGGAGATTTAGTCCTGGGTTCGTGCTGCCCACTCAGCCCCAGGGGACGGACTTCCCCATCAGTTTCGGCCTGGGGACTCTGTGTGGATCTGGAAGTTCACGTCCAAGGGACTAGAACCCAAATGTAAAGGACCCTTCACTGTCTACCAGACGAAGCCCACTACAGTTAAAGTAGAAGGCATCCTATCATGAATTCATCATTCCCACGTGAAGGCAGCACGAGAGTGGACAGCTCAGGAACACGGGCCCTTAATACTAAGACTCAAGCATACATAAGTCTAACCCTCTGTTTCTTCCTTTTCTCCTCTTTAGCCCAGGCTTTCGACCGGCCACAACCAAAACCAGAAGGAGCATTAATAACTTTGCTAACGACAATACACAAGGTCTTAAATAAGACCACCCCAGACATAGGACAAGATTGCTGGTTGTGCCTAAACCCAAAACCCCCTTACTATGTCGAGGTAGGAACTCCCCTAAACCTAACTGAGCTCAGCAGCGCACAAGGCTGCGAATGGGAAACTCCTCGACTCACCTTAGGAGACATACAAGAAAAAGGAACCTGCCTAATTTCAAAGAACTATTCCAAACTATTAGCACAGTCACCTTACTTCA
>NW_011888937.1:681281-687462 GCF_000151845.1 Pteropus vampyrus
TAGCCTTACTTGAAGCCATATAGATGCCTAAGGCTCTGGCTATTGTTCATTGTAAAGGGCATCAAAAAGGGAATAGTCCTGAGGCTGAGGGAAACTGATGGGCCAATGCAGAGCCAAGAACAGTGGCCACAAGGCCAGTGGGGTCCCCATCACATCTACTGACTGTTGTCCCTTACCCAGAACTGCCTCCATCTCTGACCTATACGGCGGAAGAAAACAGGTATTTTCAAGACAAGGGAGCCACGAGGAGCCAACAGGGGTGGTGGACAACCCCAGATGGAAAAATTGGGCTCTCAAGGGCCCTTGTAAGGACTCTCCTCCACCAACTACACCAGACCACACACCTAGGGCGAACTAAGATGCTCCAGGCGTTAGACTCCTACTTTCACTTGTTAGAAGGGAGAAGAACCACAGAGGAGATTGCCTCATGATGCCCGGCTTGCGCCCAAGTTAATCCAAAGAAGGGGAAGATAGAAGAACCTAGACATAAGGAAAGAGGAAATTATCTGGGGGACCACTGGGAAGTTGATATCACTGAGGTAACCCTGACTGTGGGGGTCTACAAATATTTACTTGTTTTTATAGACACCTTTTCAGAATGGGCAGAGGCCTTCCCTTCCAGGAAAGAGACTGCCTTAGTCGTTACTAAGAAACTGCTACAAGAAATCCTCCCTCGATTTGGTCTCCCCGGAACTTTAGGGTTGGATAACGGGCCAGCCTTCGTAGCAAAGGTAACACAGCAATTGGCTAGCTACCTATTTTTGCGATGGAAACTCCACTGCACCTACCAGCCCCAAAGTTCGGGCCAAGTAGAGCGAATGAATCGGACCCTAAAAGAGACATTAGTCAAGTTAGGATTAGAAACTGGTGGGACCTGGGTAGAACTTCTCCCCTTCGCTCTTCTCCGAGCCAGGCGTACTCCATATATTAATGGACTCACCCCATTTGAAATTTTCTTTGGAAAACCCCCACCTTTAGTACCTAGAATAGAAGATGAGAAAAAGGCAAAACTACGTAGCCTTGTATTACTTAAGTCTTTATAGGCCCTTCAAAGTGTACAGAAGGAGATTTAGTCCTGGGTTCGTGCTGCCCACTCAGCCCTGGGGGACGGACTTCCCCATCAGTTTTGGCCTGGGGACTCTGTGTGGATCTGGAAGTTCACGTCCAAGGGACTAGAACCCAAATGTAAAGGACCCTTCACTGTCTACCTGACGAAGCCCACTACAGTTAAAGTAGAAGGCATCCTATCATGAATTCATCATTCCCACGTGAAGGCAGCACGAGAGTGGACAGCTCAGGAACACGGGCCCTTAATACTAAGACTCAAGCATACATAAGTCTAACCCTCTGTTTCTTCCTTTTCTCCTCTTTAGCCCAGGCTTTCGACCGGCCACAACCAAAACCAGAAGGAGCATTAATAACTTTGCTAACGACAATACACAAGGTCTTAAATAAGACCACCCCAGACATAGGACAAGATTGCTGGTTGTGCCTAAACCCAAAACCCCCTTACTATGTCGAAGTAGGAACTCCCCTAAACCTAACTGAGCTCAGCAGCGCACAAGGCTGCGAATGGGAAACTCCTCGACTCACCTTAGGAGACATACAAGAAAAAGGAACCTGCCTAATTTCAAAGAACTATTCCAAACTATTAGCACAGTCACCTTACTTCAATAACTGTAATTGTACTATCGAAGTACCTACCTCAGGGAGTAAATACTATAAGGCTCCAAACAATACCTGGCTAGCATGTGATAGTGGGCTCACTCACTGCGCTGCATCTGTTCTTTTCAATTCATGTGAAACTAGTATTTGTATCCTAGTCTTTGTGTTCCCCCAAGTGTCCCTTTACAATGGGCCGGAAGGCAGACTCCACTTCTTCCACCAGGACAAGCTACAGAAACGGGCCGTACCAGTCTTAGTACCCCTTCTTGTAGGACTCGGAATAGCAGGCTCTGCAGCTGTAGGTACTACTGCTCTCATCAAGGGAGAAAATGAATTACGTGAAATTGGAATACAGATAGATAAGGATATCAGGACCTTAAAAGACACCATCGGCAGGCTAAAACTTCAAGTCGATTCACTAGCAGAAGTAGTCCTCTAAAACAGAAGAGGTTTAGATTTATTATTCTTAGAACAAGATGGATTATGTATGGCTCTAGGTGAAACCTGTTGCTTCTATGCTAATAATTCTGGAATAATTAGAGAGAGCTTATGACTAGTACAGAAAAATTTAGATGCCAGGGAAAAACAGAGATTAGAATCAAATAACTGGTTTCATAGGATGTTCAATTGGTCACCATGGCTAACAACCCTCCTATCTGCTGTAGCTAGACCTTTAATCATCCTCCTCCTCTTGTTAACTTTTGGCCCATGTTTTCTTAATTTCTTGTTCGAATATATAAGGAGGAGAATTAATTCTGTTAAACTTTTAGTATTACAAAATAGAGGCTATGAGCAAATTCCGCATGAAGAATCAAAGATTTGATTTTTGCTAAGGCCGGTGGGGAATGTGCTGGCTGGAAAATTTCTGCTTGGCTATCGCCCATGGGAACATAGGTCATCACCCATGGGAACATAGCATTCTAACAATAAGCGTTCTGCTTCTGTACCCCCGCTTGCACAACCGACCTGTGGGTTGACAGTTAGTAAATAGAAGAAAAATAGACCTTTGTGTTCAGACAGAATGAGGAATGGGGTTTAGGGCTTAAAAACCCTGTACCTCTACATTTTGGGGCTGCTTAATTTGGGGTTTGCGTACCCCTGGCAGACCCAGGTGGCTGAATAAAGAGTGTGTTTCCTATAACTCACTGGTTTCTGGTGGTCCATGTGTCTATCGGGGGCTGGTGGCTACAACATTGGCACCACTGCCCATCCTCACTAGCACTGTGCCAGCCACTTGCTCAGGGCCTCACCAGGCCACAGTACATCAGATGCAGATGGAGGGCCTTCTGCTGCCAAGTCCATAGTCTCCCTACCACCTATGTTGCCCTGCACACTATACGGGGCCTCAAAATCCAGCCCTGAATTAACCAAACCACTATTATCTGACATCACACATGTGGCGAATGTACATCTCAGTGTGTCCAAGGTGGTCTGGCTCTTACAGAACTTTATTCTTTCCAGCCAAGCCTTAGAGCCTGAAAGTGTAGAGCCAGCAGTCTTTACGAGACTATCTATATAAATACGATTGCAAGTCAGAAATTATTTGTTAGACTATGTATACTGATTTTTTAATTTGTAGACCCCGATCATCCTAATTTCTGCATCAGACCTCCAGAAGGACAGGGGTGCTGGCGAGGGGCAGCGAGGACCTCACATTTTGAAACTTCAAAGGGGTGTCATTCACTGCGGTGGGTATTTCTGCACCACTGGTCTCCATTAGGTCTTTGAGATGGAGACTCTTTCTTTGGAAGGTAAGGCTATCTGGGCCTTGGGAACAGGGAACTGTTTCCTTTCTGGAAGGTAATATTGAAACAATGTGCATGCCTTCTCTGCATCGAAAAGTATTTTGGGGATTGCTACGACAATTATTTGTTTGTTTTTCAAGTGTTTCTTAAACTAAGGAATCAGGCTTTTGCACTTCCATGCAATTCGAATGTATTTGCATTCAACCCAGGCTGTAAGAAGCCATGTTTCCTTTGTGGTTTCCTCTACTTGGAATATGCAACCTGGCCCCTCGAAGCTCCTAGGAGGAGCTGTCAACGCTTGCCAGAGCCAGAAGTTCACCACAAAAGTCTTTGCTTAATCTCCCCTCCTGCCCACTTAGCTGGTAAATCCCAACAATCCAGCTCTGTGTAGACCCAGCATTTACCCTTTTAAGGACAAAAAAAAAAAAAAAAATCTACCCTAGCATTTCACAGGTAAGGAGTGGTGACTGAGAGATTAAATTGGGTGTCCGCGGCGGGTTGAGGGAGAGGAAGGCCGGAGGCTCCTGGAACACCACGTTTCCGCTTGCTTGGGCTATGCCACCTCCTCTAGATAATGCTCTCCCCGAGGCGTCGCTTCACTCATACCTGGTGTTCTACCTGACTCCCAGTCTCAGATGACAGAGTTCGAAGTCCTGGCTTTGCCATTATGGAAGTCTTAGTTTTATTTCTTATGTAATGAGAATTCCGCTGTCTTCCTCCTAGAGTTGATGTGGGATTAAATGAAATGACAGAACGTGAGAGAGCTCATAATGAAGCCTGGCCTCAAATGAATGGGCTATCCCAGAAGGGGAGCCAATAGCGTGTGTTAACTGCCTCTGTATCCCCATCCGTAAATAGAGATGGTTATATTTCACAAGGTATTCTTGTGAAATGCAAATAAAATATTGTGTGGAGAAGCCCCGACCCAGTAAATTGAAGTAATTAGTTCCCCACTGCTGATAATTGCTTGAGGGCCCCCTATGGTCATGCCTATTACCGTGAGATTTCCGAGCCAACAATTCACAGGAAAACAAATGGCTGTTGAATACCAACCCAGTGCCAAGGACTGGGGACCAGAGTTGAAGGTGAGAGATGAGACACCATGGCGTCTTTAAAAAGCTCACAGACCAGAGGAAGGAGACAGATCGGTCCCTGCCATTAACAAAAGATAGGAGAAGGTATGCAAAGCAGAGTACAGGCACAGGGGCCCCTCAAGGCAAGGGAGCACAGCTCGTCTGGCGAGGGCTGGGGAGATTTCCCAAAGGAGAACCTTGCACTGGAGTGGTGGGCTTTAGCTTGTCAAGCAGAGGAGGGGGAGCTGGCATTCCAAGTGTAGGGATGAGAGTGACAAGGCTACCCAAGCAGAAAGTCACCTGGAGAGGTACAAGAAAGCTTGGTGGCTTAGAACATAAGTCAAAAGATGAGGCTGGAGAGAAGGCAGGGTATGAGTTTCGTTCTAACGTCACTGATAAAACATCAAAGTTCCGGCCTTCCTTGATTCCTATTTGTCTAGTGTCTAGGTGCTGCCTCCTCAAGGGGAAAGAGTAAAGCAGGACTTGAAGGAGACAGGAAGACAAGAGTAGAGGTAGGTTTGACATTCCATACAGGGTGATCAGAGAAGTCATCTTTGGTAAAGTGACATCTAAACTAAGGGAGCAAGCCATGTGACTCTCTGAGAAAAATTGTCCTAGGAAGAGGAAGCAGCAAAGTGCAAAAATCCCAAAGTAGGAGTGTGCTTGGTACGTCCAAGATCAGGCACCAGTGTGGCTGAAGTGGAGTGATGTGGGGAAAAAGTAGGAAATGAAGTCATCAGATAGTGAAGACCAGATAATATTAGGCCTTTGGGCCACTGTCAGAATTTGGGCTTTTACTCTGTATGAGATGCAAAGCCACAGGAGGATTTTGAGCAAAGGAGTAATTTGATTTGATTTGAATTTTAAAAAGTTTACTTCAGTAGCTAGATGGAGAGGAGATGGGAAGGATGTCAGAGGCAGGGAGACTCGTTAGGAGGCCAGTGCAACAAGGAGGCTAGAAGAGAGATGATGGTGGCTTAGGTCACATTAGAAGCCACGGTAAGGAGCACTGTGTTCTGATGTATTTTTAAGGTAAGCCAACATGATTTACTAATTGATTGAATGCAGGGCATGAGAGGAAGAAAGGAATCGGGATGGCTCTGAGGTGGTATTGCCTGAATCACTGGAATTGCCCTTTTCTAAGATGAAGAAGATCAGGAAGAACACACTGGAGGGATAGGAGATGTCCATTAGACATCCAAGTAGAGAGTTCAAACTGTAAGTTGGAGATAGAAGTTTGGAGTTCGGGGTAGAGGTCTGGGCTGGAGATCTAACTTTAGAAGTTATTTAGTCCTGGAGACTGGCTGAGGTCAGTGAGGAGTGATAGAGGAAAGGTCCATGGCCTGAACTTTGGTACACTCCAGTGTTTAGGGTCTGTGAGGAGTGGCAGTGAGTTCAGAGGAGACACAAGGGGATGGTATGTCCAAACCAGGAGTGTGTCAGGAGAGTGGAATGATCTTCTCCAACAGAGGATGCTGCTGATCGGTCGGACGAGATGGCGTCTGAGACTCGCCCACTGGATTGTTAATTAGAGGTCCTCAGGGGTCTGGATGTGAGCTGTTTCAGTGGAGTAAGGTGACAAAGACAAAGTATGAGTTCCAGCAAGATAGGGAGGAAAGAAATTGGTAACAGTAATTGGACAATCCTTAAAGAGTTCTGTATGTAAGAGGGGTAGAGAAGTGGAGCAATGTCTGAAGT